>NC_041219.1:87436476-87474202 GCF_002837175.3 Physeter macrocephalus | reverse complement strand
CGGGCTCCGCAACGGGAGAGGCCACCGCAGTGAGAGGCCCGCGTACCGCAAAAAAAAAAAAAAAAAAAAAAAAAAAAAAAAAAAAAGAGAGCCTGTACTTTAATAGGCAAATTACTTGATTTAACTAGCATATATTTGAATACAAGTTTGTTTTTATTTAAGGAGCATTTAAGGCGTACCTGCTGTTTACCAGGAGTGATGGCAGGAATGGAAACTGCTAAGATACTCTTATTACACAACTCGGTGAGAAAGCCAACAACAAGGCATCTCCATTAATGCAACCCATGACTAAGCCAATTGTTTTAGGGGCTGTGCTGGTGATGCTCTCCCTGAAAGACTGAGGGGTGATATGGGGCAAATGCCCAAACGATGGGCTGGTTTAGTCAGCTCAGGAAAATGTGATGGTGGGTAGATGGGATTCCCAGCTGACGGATGTAATAGTTGTTATTGTGTCTTAGCTCCCGTGTGGAGTTGCGACTTGGCTTTTCCAGCTGGCTCTGTTAGGATCTGCCAGTAGGGGGTGCCAGAGGGAGACTGCGGGGTGTTTGCTTTCTGTGGGCTTCCGGTCCGCGTGCAATGCCCCAGCAATGTGTCTTCACCCTGGCAGCAGCCGTGCCTTCCTGTAGCAGCAGCTGAATGCAGTTGGCAGTTTTCCCAACACTTGAAGAATAAATCCGTTTCATCCTGCCCCCTACTAGAGGTATCAGTGCCAGCCAAGCAGCACCTCTGCCCCAGAGTTCTGCGTCTCAGGGGCCCCTCCTCTAAGGTTCTGAGTTTTAACACTTCTAACCTCTTCCCTTTGTTCCCTCAGCCCTAGTTACAGTGTCTACTTCTGTCAGTGCCAGTTCCCTGATATCTTAGGGTTCTCTTTCAGTTACGCAGTTAACAGTTCTGTACTTAGTTAACAATTCTTTACGTTGAATTCTTTCTGTTTAAATAACTAGTGTGACCATTTTCTCCCTATTGGAACCTGACTGACAAAGGGCAGGTCTTGAGTTCCTGAGATGCAGAGGCCCTTGCAGTGCCTACGTGCTTTCTTTTTAGTTCTGTGTACACAGAGAGGTATGAGGAAGGGATAGCTCTCTGGCCAATGGGCCTATGGGAGCTGTAATGTTGGTTGAAAGAAAGCAGCCCCTTCCAGAACATTCTGGCTCTTTCTTGACAGGTTTCAGATAAGAAGTGTCTAGCTAGGCTGAGGAATTGCTGACCGGAGAAATTCCAGCTAGAATGTTTGGCTGCTGTATGTTCCATGAAGTTAAGGGCATCTCCTGGAGATGGGAATCTATTTTAAATAGTGTGTCTTCATAAATTCACACAAATATTTTGTCTGTTTGATGCATTAAATGGCCAAAGAACAACTTTCATTGGAATTCTATTAAACCAACATCAGTAAGCACCCACTGAGGGTCAGATGCTGGGTTAGACAGTGGGGAAATTTGACAGAGCGTCACCTGTCCTTACTCCGGCAGGTCCCACTGTCTACTTGGGGGAGTCACCTGTGGAAAGAAATAAATATGGCAGATTGAACACACATATTTACTCTCCGAAACTCACAAAAACTGCAGTGAAGTTTGTTTGGATACAAATACAGTTGGTTGTTTTGAAAATGAGAATTCATTTCAACATGATTGATATATTATGGAACGATTGAGCCTAACGTGAATTTCACATTTGCTTTTGCACTATTTTGTGTGTAAGGCACATGGGTGAATGTGGATAATTGAGCCATGTAGAAATACACAAAACGCACACAACTCAAACAACTACCACCTGCCTCAGTTCACAACCCACACCCATCCACATTAGCTGTTACAACTTTCCATCAAATTTCAGGTAACCCTCCTCCTGCTAATAACATACAACTCACAATAACTTCACAATAACTCACAAGCTGCAACCCTTCCGGTGCCCATGTCCACAAGCAAATGTCAAGTCTTTTTTCCAGGTAAAATGCTTTATTTATTATAGTTGTTATGTATTTCTTAGCCATTTAATATGTGTAAAACTGTGCTACTGTTTTTATTAGGCTCCTATCCTTTTTTTTTTTTTTTTTGCGGTACGCGGGCCTCTCACTGTTGTGGCCTCTCCCGTTGCGGAGCGCAGGCTCAGCGGCCATGGCTCACCGGCCCAGCCGCTCCGCGGCATGTGGGATCTTCCCGGACCGGGGCACGAACCCGTGTCCCCTGCATCGGCAGGCGGACTCTCAACCACTGCGCCACCAGGGAAGCCCTCCTATCCTTTTTTAATGGGTCACTGATGACATTTTTGAGTATTGTGCCCCTAACCCCTTTTCCCCTCCATGAGATCTGTGGTTTTGTTGCATGATTTTGCACAGTATGGTGATAAAAAAAAAACTTTTGTTTAAATTGACGTAGAGTTGATGTACACATAGCACCGTGATTTTCAGGAATGTATATATCATGTTATAGCAGAACTGTTGTGTGTAAGACAAAGAAAACAGCAGGGTTAAAGCAGAACACTTCTGGAAGCTAGAAAGTAGAACAAGTTGTAACTAACTGTGAGCTAATAGAAAAATAAATATATTGATCTCTGCCCCCCCAACCTCCCATTCCTGACACAGAGCTCCTAAAACCCTCATAATTCCCTAAGTGATAAGAGCCTTAGGAGCATCTTTTGTTCTAATATTTGGTCTTTGACCCTGTCTCTGACACAGGGCTGCTAAAACCCTTGAAATTCCTAAGTGTAAGAGCGCTAGGTGCATCTTTTTGTTCTTTTCAGGAGGCTCTGGGTGAGCTCCTGGATGGCAAGCCATGATTAGGAGCTTGGAATTTTTATCTCCACCCCAGCATCTTCCAGAGAGGGGAGAGGGGTTGGAAATGGAGTTAATAATTGATCACATCTATGTGAGGAAGCCTCCATAAAATCCCAAGAGAAGGGGTTTGGAGAGCTTCTAAATTGCTAAAAACATCGATGGATGGGGCTGGGGGAGTGATGCAACCCAACTCCATGGGGACAGAAGCTCCTGCTCTTGGGACCCTCCCACACCTTGCCCCATGTATTTCTTCATCTGGCTGTCCACTGTATCCTTTATCATATCCTTTAATAAACTGGTTAACATAAATGTTTTCCTGAGTTCTGTGAGTCACTCTAGCAAATTAATGGAACCTGAGGAAGGGGTCTGGGAACCTCAGATTTATAGCAAATCAATCAGAAACACACCTGACAACCTGGCTGAAGGGAGGGGGCAATTTTGTGGGACTGAGCCCTTAATCTGTGGGGCCTGACCCTATCTCTAGGTGGATAAGTGCCATAATGGAGTAAACTGTAGGACATCTGGATGGTGTTGCAGAATTGCTTGGTGTGGGGAAAACTTCCCATATATTTGGCCACCAGAAGTGTCAGAAGTGAAGTGTTCTGTGTGAGTAGTAAAGTAGACACATGGGAGGAGAACTCTAGGTTTTTAAATACACTATCTTAGACCCAAGAAAGTTGACTCTTAAGCCAGCTGGGAGAAAGAAGGGATCTACAGAGAGAGAGTTTCAGAAATCTGCATGGATTCTCCTTGGGTCCATGGTTGAGTAACCAGTGTTGTATGCATAGAGTGATACTCCATGAGGTTAGGCAAAGAATGACTGGGGAGTTGTAAGCTGAACAATTTTCAGAGCTCATTCAAGTTAGAACCAATCAGAGAGGAGAGTCCTTAATAAACACTCGGGGCACTCAGCAGAGACCCCAGAAGGATCATGCACTAGTGGAAAGCCCAAGGTAGTCCAGAATAAAGACTACTCTAAACTTACCCTAACAGAGCTTAACGCTGGGGGACTTAAGCTACCTAATTCCAAGACTTAATATAAATCTACAGTAATTAAGACAGATGATGTTGGCAAAAGGATAGACACATAGAGCAATGGAATGGAATAGAATCTAAAAATAGACCCACACACATATATGGTCAATTGATATTTGACAAAGACAAAAAGGCAATTCCATGGAGAAAGAATAGTCTTTTCAACAAAGGGTCCTGGAAGAACTGGGTATCCATTAAAAAAAAAAGAATTTGATGCATTACACAAGAACGAACTATAAATGGATCATAGACATTAACATAAAAGGTAAAACTATATAACTTCCAAAAGAAAACATAAGAGAAAATCTTTACAATCTTGGGATAGAGAGAGAGTTCTTTGCTAAGACACAAAAAGCATGAAGCATAAAAGAAAACATTTGATAAACCGGACTTCATCAAAATAAAACCTTTTGCTTTTCAAAGACATCATTAAGAAAATGAAAAGTCAAGTCAGCCTGGTAGAAAATATTCATAATTTATATATTTGACAATGGACTTGAATGTAGAATACAGAAAGAACACTTACAACTTGGTAAGAAGACAAATAGCCCAGTTTAAAAATGGGCAAAATATTTGATCATACACATCACAGAATAAGATGAATGAATGGCTGGTAAGCACATGAAAATATGCTTAATGTTATTAATTATTAGGGAAATCAAATTAAAACCACAATGAGATCCACCAAACCCCCATTAGAATTATTGATAATATCAAGTATTAGTGAGTATGTAGAGCAACTAGAATGTTCATGTGTTGCTGGTAGAAAAGTAAAATTGCATAACCACTTTGGAAAATCACATTGCAGTTTCTTATAAAGTTAAACATATATTTACTTATGACCCAGCAACTCCACTTCTAGGTATTTATTTACCCAAGAGAAATGAAAATTTATGTCCATAAAAAATGCATGTCCAAGACCTTTCATATCAGGTATTCAATATAGCCCCAAATTGGAAAGAACTCAAATGTCCATAAAAGGTATGGATTGTGCTATATTCATGTGATGGAATGCTACTCAGCAATAAAAAGAAATGAAGACTTACCCATGCAACAGCATGGATGAATCTCAAAAAATTTATGTTGAGCAAAAAAGCTAGACACTAAAGAGGACTTACTGTATAATTCTATTTATATGAAATTCTAGAAGAGACATCTATTCTATAGTGACAGAAAAGAGATGAGTGTTTGCTTGGGGCCTAGGGTTGTGGGCATTGATTATAAAGAGGCACAAGGAAATCCTTTGCGGGTAATGGGTATGTTCTATATCTTTATTTTGGTGGTGGCTACACAAGTGTATACCTTTATCGAAACAGATCCAACTGTACACTTAAAATGGATGCATTTTATTGTATGCAAATTGTACTTCAATAAAATTGGTTTAAAAAATCTAGAAGATTGGTTGAAATCTATTTATGAGCCATTGGACCTTGGAATCCCCTACCCTCCTCAGAACAGCCAGACACTGTTCCTCCCCACCTCCACAGAGGACTTCAGTTTTATTCTCTGGAGTTGGTTAAACAGAGGGTCTTTAGAACAAGGCACAGTGGGGCATAGACACCTTACTGAAAAGATGGTGAATGAAGTAAAGTTTACAAGCAAGTGCTGAGACCCCCAGCCCTCTTCTCTCATTTGGTTTCCAGAATGCTAGAAGTCAGACTTACAGATTCAGGAAGGGGTTTGGAAGATTTTTCTGACCAGCTGCAAAGGAAAGACCCAAAACACTGTTACTGGAATCTCTCCATATGAATAGCTTAGCTAGCTCACTCTACAGAGATCCTAGCATTGACATGCTTCATGCATGCTCATGGAGCCGTTAGTACTGCCTCTGGAAATGTGAGTAATCAGTCATGGACTGATAGTCATCTGAGAAGAGCCTCCAACATAAAAACTGAAGCTCAGAAAACAAACAGGAAAAAAAATCTGGAGGAAGCAGAGACTAAGTAGGGAGATGAAAATATTAAAAATAAAAATCTCCCTTTTATTAATATTTTCAAAGAAAAAGAGAAGATAGATTATTCTTGAAACAAGAACAGGATACAATAAAAAATGCATAGTTAGAAAAAAAATCAGCCCTTGGAAATATAAAAACTATGATAGCAGAAATGAAAACTTGAGTAAATTATTTTGAAAAGAATATGAAGGAAGTCTAGAAAATAGAGAAAAAGGGTAAAGATATGGGAAATAGGACATCAAAGATAAGAAAGTTAGGGAACCAGTTCAAAGAGGTCCAGCATTTAAGTAAGAAGAGTCCCAGAAAGAGAGAACAAGGAAAATATAAGGGGAGGAAAAAAAAGAAAGAATCCCAGAAAAACTTCCAGAACTGAAGGACATAAGTTTGCAGGTTGAAATGGACCACTAAATCTCCAACAGATAACAAATCATTTTACTGGGAACAGAGAAGGCTCCACAAACTTACAGAGAGGAGAAAAAAGTTTCATATACAGAATCTAGAATCAGAATGACTTCAAACTTGTCAGCAGTAATATTAGCAGCTAGAAGACAATGAAAACCTTAAAAATTTTGAGGGAAAACATTTTCCAACTCAGAATTCTACAGCTGTACAAACTATGAATTAGTTTTTAGTATAAAGAATATTCAGACATACATTTTATCAACACATTTACCTCACCTTTCTCAGAAAGATACTGGAGGATATGTTCTATCAAAACTAAGGGGTAGGGCTTCCCTGGTGGCGCAGTAGTTGAGAGTCCGCCTGCCGATGCAGGGGACACGGGTTCGTGCGCCAGTCCGGGAGGATTCCACATGCCGCGGAGCGGCTGGGCCCGTGAGCCATGGCCGCTGAGCCTGCGCATCCGGAGCCTGTGCTCCGCAACGGGAGAGGCCACAACAGTGAGAGGCCCGCGTACCCCAAAAACCAACCAACCAAACAAAAAAACCTAAGGGGTAAACTAAGAAACAGGAAGAGATAGAAGCAGGAAACAGGGATTCAAGTGCAAGAGAGAAAATAAGGGGTCCATCCATCTTTCGACCTATCTATATCTGGGGCATACTGGGAAAATGGTGGCTGAAGTGGGGAAGGGAGACTTTCTTTTTCCCATTGTCCTGCTGGGATACTCAACCAATAGGATAAAAAGCTAACCAGCTAATGAGTGGTTGGGGGAAGTTTGGTTTCTTGCTGGACCCCAGAGGAGATACATCAGAAGCTTTGAGTTCTTTGAGTTCTTAGAACCCTAGACCGTGGTGAAATTTCAGAACTTAAAAAAAAAAAAAGAGTGAAAATCCTAAAAACCCCCAGACATAAAACAATCAACAAAAAAAACAGGTTATCTGAAAAGGAAATAGAATTATACTGGCACTGAAGTTATCATCTGCAACTTGGAAAGCCCCAGGATCATGGAAAAGACTCACAGCTTCCACGGGGAAGGAATCTTGGCCAAAATATTGTTAAAGTATTAGGGTAGAAGACAGACATTTTCAGATCTGCAAGATCCATGAACCATTTCTAAGGAACCTATTCAAGAAGGTAGTAAAGACAAATGAAAATTAAATTTGAATGAAAACAGAGACGTCTCAAGATAAAAGAAGACCAAAAGCATATCAAGCAGTGGAGAGCAATAAATCTAGTAAAATCTATAGCAAGTAAATGGATGATGATAAACTGACTTTTAACTATGTTATAAATTAGAAAAGATCTTTGAAATAGAAGACAAGGGGAAAAATCCTTAGCAGAAAGTTGAAATTAAAATGACAGATTATTTCAACCAAGCCCAGGATATGGGATGGAGAGACTGATGGTGTTGGGAGGAAAGAGGGGATGAGGATGAGGAAATAAAAAACAAAATAGGTGGAGGGTGTCACATGACTATATACTTTTGGTATGTTGATGGGGAAGTACTGGTTCAAATATAACTTGAAACCTGAAAGTAATTATTAGTAAACTTGAGATGGATAGAAAAACTGCCAAACACCAGGGAGGAGAAACATGAATTTAAAAAAGAAAAAACCAGAAGGACACCCACTAACATAGTGACTTACAGGGACAGGTAAGGAGAGTGGGATTTAAGGAAGTGAAGGGAGAACTTTCATTTTTCCCTCTATGTTCTTCTTGAATTTTTGAATTCTTTTAAACAAGTAGGACACATTGATTAATTGCCTTTATAATTAAAGACAATGACGTAAGGAACTCTGAAAAGTTAACAGCGGTCAAAGATACAAGGTGATACCATCTGCAATGTCGTTGGAGAACTGCTCTGCCCTGACTCTCCCTTTCTTTCCCAGCAAATTTGTTCATTTTCTACAAATGATTAATGATTGTTGCTTGAGGAAAGGGCTAGAGAATGGTATGTAGATAACTCCTGAGGCCCCAAGGTGAAAAATGAAGAACATGTGCTATAAATGAAGATGGCTCTCTGTGTACTTAACGCATTCTCATTTGTTGCAAAAGCGAGACGCCCTGGCAGCCCTCTGGGTGATTCAGTGTTCTCATCGTTAGGAAATTGGAGTCTGTGATGGGACTTCGGTGACCCCAGGTTGGAAGCCACTAGAGGGATGGTTTGGTGAGATCTCTGGCCTAGGTCTTCTTAACCTAAAAGTTAGGGCACCTGGATTTTTGTTGTGTCTCTGCCATTTTTATGAGCCAGCTGTCTTTGTGCGAGTCATTTAACCTCTCTGAGGCTTATTTCTCACCCCGGAAAGACAGTGCTGCTACAGAATCAGCATTCTTTAAATGTTTGTTGAATAGATCAATGATCAAAGGAATGAATGAAGTGGCTTGTCTAAGGCCCGTGGGAGCCGTACCTGAAGTCCACAGGCATCTATGCAGCCCGATGCTCTAGCGGCTTAACAAGCAGTGAAGGTGGTCTCTCCCTCCTCACGCCCCACACTCACCGGCCTCCGCACTCTGCACACGTCCTGGAGGATCCGCTCCTGGTTCTTCACGGAGCACAGGACCAGTGTGCAGACCACCACATCCATGGAGTCGTCGGCCACCTGGTGCAGGTCCTCCCCGGCAGCCACCACGAAGCGCTCGAACTGCAGGTGTTGGTTCTCAGCAATGCTCTTGATCAAGAACTTCTCAAAATTGGGGTTGGGATCAATACAGGCCACCTGGCATCCAGGCGGGTAGAACTTGAAGTCGGGCCCTGTGCCGCAGCCCAGCTTCAGCAGGGAGAGCTTCCCGGAGGGGCCCGCGAACTCCTGTAGATTGCTGAAGAGCTCCTGCTTCTTGCTCGCCATCTGTTTGTTGTACATCACAGTGAAACTCGCCAAGCAGTAGGGCAACCCTTTTTTGCATATCCAGTTCCACAAGCCCAGAAAGTCCAGCAGGTACATGGGAAATGCCAGGATGCAGATGGAAAGAAAGAGAGGGTGGGTGAGGACTGCCAGGGGCAGCGTGCTGGAAAGAGAGCCATGGGGACGGGGGATGGAGGAATGGGAGCGGGGGGGGGGTGGCGCCACCACCTCGGGTAATGGAACACCCTGTAAACCCCCCAGTAGCACCGAGTGGTCAAATGAAGGACACATCAAGGGGAGTGGTGTCTCAAGTCCCAACCTCCTTGGACTCCTACCAGAAAAGAGATGGTAGGAATCGCCACGGGCAGGTGCTCCAAGGCCAGCAACACCTCCCGCTTACCGAGTCCTTAAGTACATTTTCTGCATTATCTTCTTCAATACTTAAAAGGACTCATGAGACAGACACTCTTAATCCCCCATTTTACAGAAGGAGAAACTGAATCTCACAGAAGGTAGCTGCAAGATCGTGTAGCTGGGAAGCGCAGCCGAGTCAGAGTGCCCACCTTTCACCTGGAGCTGCCTGGTTTCCTTGGAGACTGCTGATCTCCTTTAGGGAGAGTCACTGTCACGCGGACTGAGATCAGAGAAAGTGCGTGCATAGGATGATTGGGTAGAGCATTTGGTGAGAAGAGCCCCACAGAATGTTCTGGAAGCAGAAATAGCCATTCTCTTAGAATCTGTAGAAACGTCTCTGAACTAGCCTCTGCCCACACCTTGGAATATCTAGATCTTTGTCCACCCTTAGCTGATTCCTGCCATAGACGAAGGTGTTTGTCCTCTACGCCCGGGCTGGATACCGCGCAGCCCACTCTTAAATCCATCTTCCACCTCCACCCCTCTCGCTCCCTTAATTAGCTCCGCCTTCTCCTCTGCCAATCTGCCTGCTCAAGTGTCTTATCCTACAATAATCCTTTCCTTGAGTTTTCTTTCCTTTCAAGCTAATTTCCCGGCTCGCTTCCTCTTACTGCCAGGCTCCATTAGCAATTGTGTTCAGCACTCACAGTTTCCACGTCCTCACCTCATTCAGACCTCAGCCCACTGACATTTGGCGTCTACCCCTACAGCGCCAATGAACTGTGCATGCAGACAGACGGAAGGCAGTCAGAGGGAGGGGAGGGACAGGGGAGAAAGAGAGGGTGAGTGTATTAGGCAGTGGTGGCCACGGAATGGAAGCCTGTATCTGAAGAGGTGCGGGACGCTGGCATCCAGGGCGCAGGTGGAGAGACAATCTGTCCTCAGAGCCCGGAGGCAGAGAGAAAAGATGGGTGCGGAGGTAAGTTCAGGTGGGGGAAAGAAGGTAAGAGAGTTTTTAACCAGAGGGCTTTGATTTTCTCAGTGAAGAAGAAGGCTATGATCTATTGCTGAGAACGAGGGTGTAGGATACAGGGTGGGCGACAGGAAGAGAGTAAAGAAACTTTGCAGCAGCAACCAGGGGGACTGGGAGAAATTGCTGACCAAAGGCAGAGAGAAGCCTTTAGTAGCAAAGAGGATGCAGGTGAGCCTGGGGACTGTGAGTCGGTGGTGACCCTGGATCTTTTATATGGTTTTCTTCACGAGGCATTGCAGTTTAGAGCAGAGAAGGTCAGCGTTTAGGCTAAACGGGGCTGGGGGTTTATCCAGGTGTAGGAGACTGAAGGGTAGGGGCCAGAGAAGGAGGGGTGCAAGGAGTCCAAGCTGGAAAGAAAGTGTGAAGGAGGGTAGGGGCGGGTAGAAAATGGAATGATTGGGTTCAGGACTGGACATGGCTGGTGTGGCTGAAGAACCCATCTGCTGAAAGTGAGAGAGTTATGAATGGTACCGTGGTGTGAGATCAGAGTTTGAAACTTCAGAGACGAACCAGTTTAGGGTCTAGAGAGGGGACAAGGGTAGAGACAAGAGAAAAAGGATGAACGTGAAAGTCACTGGAACTAAGGAGCTAAGGAATGATCAGGCTAAGATGCTGAGTGGGTCACGTGCCTGGAGATGGGGGTGCCAGGGTGAAGAGGAGCACTAGGTGCCAGAGTCCCTGGTGAGGGTGAGGGAGGGGCCAGGGGATTAGGAGGTGACTGTGGGGCCCTCAGGGATCAGCCACAGGGGAGGGGGTGGACGTGGTATAGCGTGAGCCTCCTGGGATTTAAAAAAAATTACAGGGCTTCCCTGGTGGCGCAGTGGTTGAGAGTCCGCCTGCCGATGCAGGGGACATGGGTTCGTGCCCCAGTCCGGGAAGATCCCACATGCCGCGGAGCGGCTGGGCCCGTGAACCATGGTCGCTGGGCCTGCGCTTCCGGAGCCTGTGCTCCGTGACGGGAGAGGCCACAACAGTGAGAGGCCCGCGTACCGCAGGGGAAAAAAAAAAAAATTACAGTGATTTGTACAATCAATATATAAAGGTAAAATTTCAATCAGTATATAAAGGCTTTTCTTCTTTTCAATAGATAGCATTCCTCTGAATGTATGTAGCCCAATGCATTGAATCACATCCCACTGATGGGCATTTATGTTGCTTCCTGTTTTTCGCTAGAATAAAATAATGGAGGTAGAGACCACATGTATGTGTGCACTTTTGGTGAGAACATCTGTAGGATAAGTTCCTGGCAGTGAATGTACTTGATCAAGGACAAGTGTATTCATTTTATTTCTTTTGTTTATTGAGGTAGAGGCAAATGTCTTTAATTTTGATAGCTATTGCCAACTTGCCCTCTAAAGAAGATGCACCGATAGATGACCCCGTGCACAAAGGACAGAACTTTCTGTTACCCACACACTTTCCAACACTGTTAGCAAGCTAGTCTTTGATAATCTGACAGGTGCAAATGGCTTTTTATTGCTATTCTTGTGGCATTTCTTTAATTTGAATGAAGTTGAGCATTTTTTTTTCCTATTTACTATTTGATTTTGTTTGTTTCTTTTCTTTTTTAATAAGTTACCTAGTAGTTCAAAGTGCCAAGGTTCAAATCCTGGCTTTTCTACATACTAAGCTGTGTGACCACGGGCCATTTACTTAAATTCGTTGTGTTTCAATTTCTTTTTAAAATGAGATAATAACGTACACTATGCGAAGTGCTTAGAACAGGGCCAGGCACATGCTAAGTAAGTACTCTATAAGCAGTGGCTGATAATATCCATGTTTGTTGCCCACTTTTCTGCTGCGTTGTCTTTTCCTTATGGATTTGTCTCTTCTGGAAAGCCTGTTGGCTGTCATATATGTGTTTTGTCATTTGACTTTATTTTTAAGATATCACATTCCATGCAAAAATATTACAAGGATTTTGTTATGATTGCAATCATTGGAATTCCAAGACAATGAAAACACATTATGCCTTAAATATTTTTTTCTTTAGGAATTTGAGGAGGTGTTTTGAGGGGACGGACAATGAGTAATGGAGCCAGAAAGAATGTCTCCCCCACCTCTCCAGAGAGGACCAGCCAGTTCCAGCTTTGAGGGCTGCAGGACCGCGGTGTCTGGACAGGTTTAGTGACACCAAGCAGGGCTGCGGAACTTGGGCTGCTTGTTTGTTCACAGCTGGGTCCAGAGGTGCAGGGGAGGCCAGGCAGGCAGTGGGAGGACAAGTGATGTGCATGGCGGTGTCTCTGTGTGTGTGTGTGTGTGTGTGTGTGTGTCTGTGTGACAGAACGCTACAGAGATGGAAGCGAGCCTCTGGATTACAGAACAACAACTGCAAAAAGTTTTGGAAATTAATTCATCCCAGGATTATGCCCGGAATCTGCTAACAGGGTCTCTGTGAGGCCAGCAGAGGCATGGGCTGGTGGGAGACTGGGTTTAGATGAACCAATGGACGGGGCAGTCTTGTGGGGCAGGAATTTGATCCTCGGCCTCTTGGTGTTGACACTCCTCGTGAAGCCCTCCAGAGGTTGTTTCTGTGGGCAGTCTGGCACCCAGCGGGCTCATGGCGTTGGCTTAAGAATGGAGAGACAGGAAGAGACTGGTGAGGGCTGGAGCCACCAGGAACGCGTGGGGGAGGGGATGGGGAGGTGATGGGCGGATCCTGGGTGGGTCTGGAATGGGGAAATGTGGCCGGAGGCGAGTCTGCATCCTGGGCCTGAAAAGCCCACAGACCTTTTCTCCTTTGTAGTGTCCTCCTAGCTCCCTCTCCCCATGAACCTGAGGATATCATCTCTGGTGAAGAAGCTGTGGCCCAGGGTGGGGCAGCGACTTATTCAGGGTCACCGGCATTGCCCTGCCAGAGTTCCCAGGCCATGCCCTAGGGAAGCAATGGGGGTGGTGGGGAAGGGAGAGATTCCTGGCATGGGCAGGGCGTAGCCTCCAGAGGGCAGATCCAGGTGGGGGGGGTTAGCTGTGGAACTTGGGTGGGTTTAGGGGGCGGAGGGCTAGGGGGCTGGGGTAGGAGGTAGTGGGGAAAAGAGGATGAGCGCTGAAGGGTAAGAACTTTGGAGTGTATGAGTGTGTGTGTGTGTGTGTGTGTGTGTGTGTGTGTGTGTGAGATGTGGTATATATGTGAGTATGTGCATGTGTTCATGTGAGTGATGTGGGGTGTGTGTGTGTAAGTGATATGGTGTGTATGTGTATGAATGTGTGGGAGTGTTTATGTATGCATATACGTATGTGAGTGTGTATGTGTGTGATGTGGTGTGTATGTGTGTCTCTCTTTCTCTCTCCCTCTCTCTCTCACACACACACACCCTGCAGCAGACACACTGAAGGTCTCCTTGGGCATGCCTCAGCCTCTGGCCTGAGCTGTCCCAACACCAATATGGAGGAGAGGGAGGGGAAGGGGCCTGAGTCTCCACTGGTGATCACTGAGAAGGGGCTCCTGTACCTTAGTCCTCCTTGTCTAACTGAAATGGAAACCAGGAAGGGCATTCCATCCCCAGCCTCCTCCACCCAGGATGCCCCCAAGGGCTTGGTCTGAAGTGACAACCTGGCCAGCTCACTGGGCGGGACTAGAGGTGGACTAAAGACGACAGCAGTCCTGTCGGCTGTCTTTTCCAAAGGCTCCTCAGGCTGCCCCTCTAGCAGAGCTAACAGCACATTTATCCCCATCTGGGGCTGGGTTTGAAACTGCTGGGAATTGTTTGTTGGTGGCTTCAGGTGGGGGAGATGATGAGAGCTGGGGACATTTAAACAGAAAAGTGGCAGGGGTGGGGAATGGGGGGAGGAGTGTCTGGGGGCAAATACAAGCACGTTGCACAGATGTTCGTACAAAGGTGTGCAAGCGTGTATTCACAGACACACCTATCCCCCTGCTCCCCCCCGAACATAGACGCCCACTTGTATAAGTACATTCACAGACATGCAGACACATATGTAAACACACATGCCTAGGGTGTGCACGCAGCCAAGCCCAGGGCAGGTGCGTACACACAAAAGTGTACAGACATTCACACAAAGTGTCTCACATACACACAGGTGTCCCCTTCCTCGCCAGGGACAAATAAACCAAGTGGACAGGAATGTCATCTGGGGCAGGGGGAAGTGCAGGCGCAGGGTAACCATCACCAGGAGATGTCTACTGGAGCGGGGAGGAGGGGGGCGAGAAGTGGGCTCATGCCCCACTTGGCCTGGTCTCTGTATACAAATGAGGCGTGGGGACACGTGGCCAGGAAAACAACCAGTTCACCCAGGCCCACCTTGGGGTCAGCTTACTCAAGAGCCGAGCTCTCTCAAGGAGGAGCTGGACTTGGGACAGAGGCTGTCGGGGAATGCCTTTCTGGCTCTCAGTAGCTTGGGGAGGGGACTGGGGGCTGACTCCTGGCCTAGAACATTTTTTCCACCCCTTCCCCCAATCTCTTACCGCTTGATCTTTCTGCTCTTGTCTCAGGAATCTGGATATTCTTCACTCCTTCCCCAAGCCTCCTCCAGGGAGCCTTCCCTGACTGAGCCCGTTGCAGATCGACTGGGACCGCTGTCTTCCACCGCTCTCTGCGTCAGCCTGCATCAAGGGGTCTGAGCCTCTACGGCCCTCCTCCCCACTCTGGACGGTTCAGGCTTGGACCGAAAGCCTGGGCCTCGGAGGGGTGGACGGCGCGATGGCGGAAGCGCGGCCCCGAGAGGAGCTGGCGGGCAGAGAAAGGTGGCCGGCGGCCAGCCCCGCCCCTACCTGTGTAAGCCTATCCGCCCGCGCCTAGAGGATAAAAGCGGCCAAGTCGCCCGGAGGTCAGCGAATTCGGCCCCCTGTCGCCCGCCGCTCGGTCCAGCCCGGCCCAGCCAGCATGTCTATCCACTTCAGCTCCCAGGTCTTCAGCTCGCGCTCCTCCGCCTTCCCGGGGCGCGGCACCCAGGTGCGCCTGAACTCGGTGCGCCCCGGCGGCTTCGGCGGCAGCAGCAGCAGCCTCTATGGCCTTGGCGCCTCGCGGCCGCGCGTGGCCCCACGCTCATCCTACGGGGGCCCAGTGGGCGCCGGCATCCACGAGGTCACCATCAGCCAGAGCCTGCTGACCCCGCTGCAGGTGAACATCGACCCCACCATCCAGCAGGTGCGCCAGGAGGAGCGCGAGCAGATCAAGACCCTGAACAACAAGTTCGCCTCCTTCATCGACAAGGTGAGCTGCCCGCGCTGCCCCAAGCCGGGATCCAGGCCCCAGCAGCCGCCCCGCAGCGCACGTGGGCCAGGGGCTGGGAGGGCTGCTGCCTGCTCTCCTTCCGCGGATATCTGGGACTGTACCCTCTCCATGAACCCTGTAGCTATTTTTGTCCCCCTCGGCCTCCCAGCCCTCTCTTGCAGCAAGCTACCCAAATCTCCCTGCTTTTTCCTCTGAGGATGTGTGCGTGTGTCTGTCCGGTTGCCCTGCTGGGCGGTGTCTGTGTCAGCTGGGGTTCTTGGGCAGCTTTTGTCATCCGAGTCAGGTTGGGAGCTCCAGACGCCAAGGCCCCCTTCTTTCTCTGGGCCCCCTTCTCTGAGAGGGGGCTGTGTGGAGTCAGAGATGGGGCAGGGTGAGATTCTCCCTTCCCGCCCCACTTATTATCTAGCAGATGCTGGAAATAAAGGGCTGGAGGGAGGCAGGCTCCTGGCCCCACCTACCTGGCCCTCCATCCTCCTTTGGGTGGTAGGAGGTGAGGTTATACTTGCCCTTGGAGAGAGCTCTCTGGGGGCACTGAGGGTCATGGGGAAGGGCCATTTAAGCGGTGATTTTCCTCTTATGTCCCAAAGGGGTGGGGCATAGAGATGGGGCGGAGCGCACTTGTGGGGTTGGACCCAAGAACTAAGGGCTAGCCCCCTGGGCCCCTCTGGCCAGGGCCTCCTCCCTGGGCGTAGAGCAGGCTTTCCCTTTCCTGCCTTTGGGGACCTCTCTGCTTCCCTGGTCCCCCATGTCCTCCTCTCCTTCACCCTTTAGACTGTACGCATCCTTCAAGTTCTGAGGCAGCCTCCGCAGGAAGCCGCAGGGCCAGGTTCCCCCCGCTGCTGCTTGGCTGCAGCCCCCAGATCCTGCTGCCTGAGTTGCTGGTTTTGAGGAGGGCTGCTTCCCATCACCAGTCATTTTGGTGCTCCTTAGGGACTTATTTTACATTGGCTTGATTGTAGCATCCTGTCCTGAGGCCTTGTCGGAGAAAGAGGGAATGGGAGAGAGGATACTGAGAGAGGAAGAGATGAGGTCCCAGCCTGAAGGCAGGGGGCCCGAGTCGGGCTCAGGACACAGACAGGAAGGGGGCAGCCCTTCAGAGAGGGAGGTGGAGGCCATCGCCTGTGATGCGATGGGAAGCAGAGGAGGGAGGAGACCCTAAAGCACAAGCACTGGCACATGTCAGTGACCTGAGCCCTGGACACACTCTGAGACAGTTGAGACAGAGAGTCCTGGAGGAGAGGCTTGTTCAGGGTGGGCTTCCTGGAGGAGAGAGCCAAGGGCTAGGGGCCCAGGTTGGGGGAAGAGCCCGTGGGAGCGTGGATTCTGCTGGATGGCTGGAGACCCTCCCAACCGCACTGTGGGTGGCACGGTCTGCCTCTCATGAGTTTCCTACTCCCGCCCCTTCTAGGTGCGGTTCCTGGAGCAGCAGAACAAACTCCTGGAGACCAAATGGGCGCTGCTGCAGGAGCAGGGGTCGACCAAGAACAGCTGCCTCCTGGGCATCTTTGAGGCCCAGATTGCTGGCCTGCGGAAGCAGCTCGAGGCCCTGCAGCTGGACGGGGGCCGCCTGGAGGTGGAGCTTCGGAACATGCAGGATGTCGTGGAAGACTTCAAGAACAAGTACTGCCCCGCAGTACGACCTGCCGGGATCCATGCCCTGGGCCCATGTGCCCCTCTCAGCTCACCCTCTGCAAATCCTCTCGGGGTCAGGGGTCAGGGGGTACAGCTGCTCAGTACAACAACTCCCAGAAGGGAAGGTCTTGATTAACACGTTCCCTGCTTCTCCTCTCTCCTCTGTGTCTCTGGGGGCCCTTTCCAAGTCGCTCTGGTCCTTTCTTCTGACTTACTCCCAGTGAAATATCTCAGCCCAGCCCTGATCTGCACTGCTCCCTCCAGAAGCCTGACCAAGGCCCAGGAAAGGGCAGGGCAAGAGATGATGTGTGTCAGAACTTGCATGACCCTCAGATTATTCTAGAACAACTTTGTTCCCGTGAGGAATTAGAGTCCAGAAAGTTTCAGGGCCTTGATCGAGATCGCATAGTAGGTCACTGGGAGAGCTGGGGCTTGTTTTTGGGCTCCTGACTCCCAGGAGAAGACCTGGAACCAACTTGGGAAGGAAAGAAGCAGAGAGCATGATCATTGTGAGCCATGGAAGGGGTTGCGGAGGCTGGGGGTGGGTGCGGCCAGGGCGGGAACCAGAAAGGAGGCTGTGAGGAGGGGCAGGGAGTGGGAGGCTGGAGGCCGGGAAGGCTGGGTCTTGAGGAGAGGCCTTTGAGGTGCCTGCTGAACTCTCTGTTCACATTCAATAGAAACCAAAGCCAGAGGCTGGGCCGGGCATCCCTGCCCAGTGGGCACTCGGGGTCATGAGTGAGTTCTGTGCTCTGCCTGGGGGGGTGTATGACTAAGCCGGAGCAGGGACACTGCCTTTGACTGGAGGTAGAACAAACAAAAGGCCTCTGCAGGGAGTGTCTCTCTATTGCCAACCCCCATCCCCACCCCCGACTTCCCTAGGGCAACAGCCAACAGGATTAAATCCACGGCAGGTGGAAGGCAGGTGGAAGCAGACAGGTGAAGGACAGGGAAGGCCTGGGACAACCCGTGAGCCCCTGCTGTCAGGTGTGCATGTGTGCACACATACTCCCCCAACCCAGAACCCACAGAGCACTTTCCTGGGGGGCCAGGCTGAGCTCCAGGCCGGGGCTGAAGGAGGAACTGGAAGGGGTCCTGAGTGCAGTTGCCCAGGGAGCTCCTATCTGCACATCCTCTGGGCCCAGTGGCACAGCAGGGGTGGACAGACGGCCTTGCAGATATTTTCCTAACTATTCTAGAGGCCCCGGGGGAGTGGGACTTTGGTGGTCTGGGCTCCTGGAGGGCCTCTGCCTGCCTGAGCATCCTGCTCCCCGCTAAAGTTGCCCCACATTGTTCCTGCTGTTCTCCAGAAGCTCGTGGACGCTGCTGACTTTCTGTTTCTGACACCTATTTTGAATCCTCAAGTAAATACTGGGTCAGGCCCACCTGCCCTCTTGCTCTGTGCCCTGCTTTGCCGGCGTCCTCCTATGGGCAGGGGGCTGGCTCCTTGGGAGAAAGAGGGATGGAGGGGGGTGCTCTGGGAGTAGCGATGGGGGCTTGTCACCTAGTTGGGGGCTGGTTCTTCTTCCTGAGTCCACAAGGTTCCTCCTCTTCAGGCCCCTTCTTCACCCTCAGCGGGTGAGATTGAGCAGGTTAAGGTGTGAGCTCAGGCGTCAGATGGCCAGGCTTCAAGTCCGGGCTTTGCCACTTAGCAGCTTGGTGACTGGACAGAGTACTCAGCCTCTCTGTGCCTCTGTTCCTTTCCCTGAGAATCATAGCACCATTGTTATAGGCTTGTAGTAGGGATTAACTGAGAGAATGCATGGGAAGCACATAACAGGGCAGGCCCCGTACAGAGTGGTCCATAAGCATGGCTGTTATTCGTCTTCTCACTCCCAGTATATGCAGCCTTTGTCGTTTGATCCACGTATGTTCCCTGCTCCCTCACCCCCATGCCTGCCGAGACTCAAAGCCCTAGGAACAGCCATATGGAAAAGTCAGGGACATTTTGTTTCGTAGCTGACACCTGTTTTTTCAGGTGTGTCATTAAGGAGGGGTAAAGGTGATGCACGGCAGACTTTCACACCTGGATATGGGGGGATGGAGGCAGAGCTGCACCAACACCATGCTCCCCTCCTTTACTGCAGGTACGAAGACGAAATTAACCGTCGCACGGCTGCTGAGAATGAGTTTGTAGTGCTGAAGAAGGTGAGGGGGTCAGACAGGTAGGGTGGGTGGCATTGTAGGAAGCACAGGGGACAGGGGACCACATGCCTCTCACCTGAGCATCCAGTAGGGACCTGTGGTCAGGGTCTGGCTGGGTCTATAAGAAGGGAGCGATGGGCTTGGAGAAGGAGAGATATGGAAGCCAGCCATTTATAAGCCTGCTTCGTGTACATATGTGCACATATGTGTCTGCATATCTGTGTGTGTGTATTTGTGTGTAGGTGTGTCTGGCGAGTCACTAGATTTGTTTCTGGGCTTTTGGAGGGGTTAGAATTATGACTACAGGATGGAGGTTAGAAGGGACGATTTCAACCCCAAATAAGGAAGTGCTCTATCAGTCAGAACATTTAATTACAGATGAGGGTGGCACATGGCATGCCTGAAATATTTGCTGAATGAATGGGATGGGGTGCCTTGAGGCAAAGTGAGCTCCCTGTCCCTGGAGGTGTGCAAGTGGGGTCAGAGGGCCTTAGGAATATCTTAGAGGGGATTGACTTAAGATTCTGATTCAAAACACCCTCACTCAGTGTTCCAGGCCCATCCACAGAAATGTAACCTGCCCCGGAGTGCTGGGCCCTTGGAGATTCAGGGATGAGTGGAAGTGATCCCTTTCCACAGGAGCTTAACCACAGCAAAGGATGGCTCTCAGGGGCCCAGACTTGCAGTGTTAATCTGTTGCCCACCTGCCTTATATCACCCATGCTGCAAGCTACATATTTAGGCTAGAGATTTGCCATCTCTGGGAGCCGTGTCCTGGAGTCTGAATGATTTCATCCTCTCCCATTTGACTGATGAGAAGCTGAGGCTCATAACGTCGAGGTGATTTGTTCAAGGTCACATAGCTAGTGGGTGGCAGAGCCAGGGGTGTGTCTAAACCACTAAAGCCTTTAGGAACTGGTAAAGCGCTAGGTTTGGGGCTTCAGGCTGCTCTGGGCTATCAGCGCTGAGTAGGCACCTCCAGTCCTGGGGGTGCGTGGAGATGGTGTTCCTCTCGAGCCTGGGCGGGTCCAGTGGAGGGAACTTCCCACCGTGGGCGTGTCAGGCAGCCTGGAGGAGCTGTATGTTTCTTGGTAGGGCAGCGGTGATTGGTCGTGGGGGTTGGACAGTACTGGCTTGTTCCCACGCCTGCTAAGTGTTTCGTGAACTGAGGACATGGTGTCCCTCTACCCCTTCTCACCACCACCCCTCCCAGGATGTGGATGTTGCCTACACGAACAAGGTGGAGTTGGAGGCCAAGGCGGACACCCTGAATGATGAGATCAACTTCCTCAGGACCCTCTATGAGGAGGTGAGGACCTCAGGGGTGGGAGATATGCCACAAGCTGCATGTCCTAGCCAGGGGGCTATCTGGTCCACCCCCTGCCTCTGGGTCAGCCGGGGTGTGTGTTGGCTGCATGTAGGGGAGTTGACCCTGCTCTTTATTCTTTCTGGATTCAGGAATCCATGGTGGGCGAGGAGTTCAGTAGGAGCTGGGGCAGCACACCAGGGTGGGGTCAGTCAAAACTGGCCTTCCAGAGATGTGGGATGATCATTTGTCAGGAAGGGGGATTGGGAGGGGCTGGAAGAAACCAGGAGGATGTTGAGGGATCCGGGCTCTGACAGGGTTCACGGGTGGACTGGGTGGGCTGGCAGGGGAGCCCGAGTCAGGAGAGACTGGAGTGCCTGAGGGTTTACACCCACCACTGAGCCACCCTCTCTGCCTGCCCCTCCCATCTCCCCTCCTGCTCTCGCTTGCCCTGCTCTGGGCTTCCACTTCCTTTCCCTCAAGGGGATTTAAAAACCTCTTCAACCCATCAGTGTGAGTCTCTGGCCTCAGGCAGAAGATAGGGTGGTTGATCATCTGGCTGGTCTGGGACATAGGAAAATGTGAGGCAAATTACAGATCAGTTCTCATTTCTCTGCAGTCTGGTCTTTACCTGAACATCCAGCCTCCATTAGCATCTCCGAGAGAATCTCCACGTGTGTTAATTTCAGGGGCTGGATCCTTGAGGCTGACTTTGGGTACTTCTGGTCTCAATGTGGGCCTTCATATGTCTATCACATGTTATATATGTGTGTGTGTGTCTGTATATACATGTATATACAATTATTTTCCTCTCATTATGAAATACATACTCATTGCAGAAAATCTAGAAAATTAAGTAAAGCAGAAAATTGAAAACAAGTTTCCTATACCTACTCTTATCATCTTGATAGCTACCTTTTCAGACTTCTTCTCTGCATATATACACATAGAGATATAGAAATACATATATTTAATAAAATAGAATCATACCTTTTTTCATGTAACAGTATACCACAGATATAGTTCCCTGTCCGTAAATACGGCTGTATCATCGGTGTTAAAGGCTGCAGAGTGTGCATAATAGGGTGGAACATGGCTTATTTTACCCACCCCCTAGTGATCCCCTTCACAACAGAGCTCAACTCCAGTAGCACCTCGCAGCCAGGAGCCACCACAGTTCAACACACTCTGTCACTTGTTTGTCCGCTGTGATCCTGCCAGACTCTTTGATTTCAGAAGGTGCTAATGGGCTCTTCTGGGAGCCAGGGCTAGTGGAGCTGTTTAGTAGGTGCTGGGTCTGTGCCCCTTGGATACCTGGTGACTCACTCCCACTCTGGCCTCTTCTCCCTTTTTCTTTCCCTAGTGTGCAGGGAATCCCAGGATAGGCATGGGGACAGGGATGGGTCATGCCCCAAGTCCTGATGTTCTGTCTGGTCCCTACAGGAGTTGAAAGAGCTGCAGTCCAAGGTCTCAAACACGTCTGTGGTCCTGTCCATGGACAACAACCGCTCCCTGGACCTGGACGGCATCATCGCCGAGGTCAAGGCCCAGTACGAGGAGATCGCCAACCGCAGCCGGGCTGAGGCCGAGGCCTGGTACCAGACCAAGGTGTGTGGCCGCTGGAGGCATATTTTCGCTTCCTGGCAGAGTCCTCCGGGGCGGCTTCCCTTACTCCTCACCCTGTCTCAAGCCTTTGGGGCCCGGGTCCCACTGTGCTGACAGGCACCAGGGATTAAATCTGTGGTGGTCTCCAGTGTCGTGGGAATAAGAGGAGGAGAAGTCTAGGTCCCTGCCCAGGGCAAGATTCCAGCCTGATGTGGGGGGAGAGAGCAGAGGAAATGGACATGGATTAATAATTATTATAGCTAAAATCTGGCAAGTAAGCACAATGTTAGGCAAAGTTTCAAAAGTTTTACCTGTATTGACTCATATAACCCACAGAACAGCCCTGTTAGGTAGGCACTATTATTATCCCCCTTTTACAGATGAAGAAACTGAGGCATGGAGAGGTTAAGTGATTTGTCTAGCTCTGCACAGCTAGCAGATGGAAGAGCAGGGACCAGATCCTGGGTCCAAGGGCTCCAGAGCAGGTTTAATCGTTACAGGCACTGGGTGTGGGCAGGGCAGCTGACAGTGCAGGTGCTGAGGGGATGGACAGGGAGGGGGTGTGCTGGGGCAAATCAGCGATCTGGGGGAGCGAGCCTGAGGGTTTAAAAGCAGCATAGAGCAATGTCTCTGCAGAGACAGGGAGTCATCCATGGCGTATGCGAGGACACATGTATGCCAATAAGGACTTACTGTGTGACACTAGGCCAGTCCCTTCTATTCTCTGGGACTCATTCTCCTCATCTGTAAAATGGGTGGTGCTGACGAAGGGGTTAATAGGTGAGGATCTCAGACCTCCAGTGATTCTCCAGCATTAGGACATAATGGGAATGGGAAGAGTCCCGGGATCAGTGGGAATGGGCCCGGTGAGCCATCCTTGTCCTCCCCGTCCTGGCTGGGAGGAAACGGAACCCCTCCCCCACCCCACTGTCCGGGAGTCTGGCCTCCTGGCATCGGGCAAAGCTTGCTGGGAGTCAGACTGTCCCTCCCTGGGAAGATAAGCTGGGAGGGCTTGTCACTCAGAACGTGGGGCCTTCCTTGGGTCGGGAGAAGACAAGTCACCTGTACTCACGGTCCACCCTTGCCATACTCTTCTGTGTGGTCCCTCCAGTTTGAGACCCTCCAGGCCCAGGCTGGGAAGCACGGGGACGACCTCCGGAATACCCGGAATGAGATTGCGGAGATGAACCGGGCTGTCCAGAGGCTGCAGGCTGAGATCGACAGCAACAAGAACCAGGTGGGCACCAGCCCTTCTCCTTGGGGCGTGTGAAGGGCAGCCAGCTGGGACCATGCTCAGGATGAGGAGCAGGAAGCTGGGGGCGAGGGTGTCAACCCTGCCCCTGCTGCTCTGGGGACAAGGCTGGTGCAGCTCAAGTCTCTTGGGCCCACCTGTGAGCTCTCTAGGACGAAATGTTCTTGGCCAGGTCCTGCTTGACCGAAGGGAGAACAGGAGTCCTAGCTGGGCATAGAGCTTGTGGAAGGAGCCTCAGGCTGGCTGGCTAGACTAGCACCACCATTCGTTACCACATTGGTACTGAGCCCTCTCCTTGCACCTAGCTCTGGGTGCGATGTGTACCTGGGGGCAGTGGGGTAGGGGGTGGCGGGCCGGAGGTCAGCAGAGTCCCTCACTGTGGCTCCCAAGGCCCCGCCCCACCTGCTGACCTCACTCCTCACCACTCCCTCTCTGGCTGTGCTCTTGCTGCTTCCTGTAGCTTATATTTGCCAAGCATCTTCATGCTTCAGGGCCCTTGCACTTGGTGTTCCCTCTACCTGGAATGTGGTTCTCCCAGCTCTGCACATGGCTGCCCCTTTCTCACCCCTGGGGTTTAGGACAAAAGACCTCTTCTCAGAGATGGCTTCCTCAACCACCCAACCACTCTCTCAGCAGTCTGTGTGAGGTTCCTGAAACACCTATCACTCTCTGAAATTTTCTGTCTTATTAATTTAGTATTGACTTATTAGGTAAGTCTTATTAATTAAGTATAAATAAGTATTGTCCCCTACCTCCACTGGGATATTAAAAATGCCTTAAGAGCAGGGGCCCCCGTCTGTCTGGTTCACTGCTCCTCCCTTCCCAGCACCTGACACATAGTCAGGGCACAGGTCTCAGACGACAGACTGATGGGAGGAGGTGCTGTGAAGCTGGGGTGGGGGGTATTGATGAGGAAGGGTCCCCCAAGCCCTGACCAAGGCATGGGGGTGCTCGAGGCAGCTAAGCCTGGGCAGGTGTCTGCAGTGGGGAGGGAGGGAAGCTGATGGGTGGTGGCTACTTTCCAGATGAGCCGGGGGATGGGATGTGGGGGTGATCTACCCAGAAATGTCCTCCCCTTGGAGCCCTGCAGGCCTTTTTACATGAGGGTGAGGGTGGAAGCTGCCTCCTGGCACAGATTCAGGGCTGTGAGTCACCGGTGCAGCAAGCCAGCGTCCAGCCCTGGAGTGGAGGCACAGAATAATGAATGGCGATTTCCCAAACGCCGCAGCTTCTGCCACATCCGGTTCTCCTCTTACCCAACAGGGCAGAGCCAGACCCCGGAGCTGGGGTGTCTATCACCATCGGGGGGCTCAGAGGCAGTGGCATGGCTTTGCCAAGGGGGCACCGGTGTGACAGGGAAGGGCACTGACCAGTGGATGGGGGCAGAGGGCGTCAGCCAGCCTCCTGGGCAGGACGGGGGGGTGTTGGGCAGAGAGGAAGAGCGCATGCTCTGAGGGGAGAGGGTCTGAGGGCAGAGCGCGGTTGTGAGAGGGAAGGAGGAGGAGCGCTGCGCTAGGGGATGGGGCTGGTGGCTCTCGGAGCTGAACAAGAAGCGGCTCAGGGCTAAATAGGCTCCTCTAGTGAGGGACGGGCCATGAGAGAGGGAACACTAAGGCCAGGCAGGAAGTGGCAGCTGCTGTTCGCGTCCGTTGTGAATCGCACCACCCCTGCCCAAACCTGGGGCCTGTTGACTCGGAGTCTAGGGGTTCCAAGCAGCGTCTCTGTACTCCAAGTCTCCCTGTTCTGGGCCTATTCCAAACTGGTTCCTATTTTGAAGGTGTTTTTGGTTCTGGTCAGCTGCCTGAAATTTGAGAACTAGACTAGAATCCCATAGCCTTGGAACTCCTCTAGCTAGGGGTCAGGTGTGTGGGCATTTGTAAATCATAATAGCATTTACTCATAATAGTGATCATAATAGCATTTATTAAATGCTTACTGTCTGCCAGACACTGTGCCAAAGACTTTTGTATTATTTCATTTCATTACTTGCAATATCTCTCTATACATACTGTGATGACTGCTATTTTAGGAAAGAGGAGACTTTTGGCTTAGAAGGGTTGATTCATCCAAGATCACATGGCTTGTAAGTGGCAGAGCCAGAAGTGGAAGCTACGCATTGGGTATCAAAACCCATGTTTGAAACCCTTGGGATTCCCTGGTGCTTGGGAGAGGAGGCTGGTGCCAGTGAAGCCACCGTAAGCAAGGTGCCCCGATGCTCCCTGCAGTATGGGAAGCAGGAAGGCAGCGGCTGGTGAGGCCTGCCCCCCCAGCTCAAAGCCCCACTACTCCCCACAGAGTGCCAAGTTGGAGGCTGCCATCGCCGAGGCCGAGGAGCGTGGGGAGCTGGCCTTCAAGGATGCACGTGCCAAGCAGGAGGAGCTGGAGGCTGCCCTGCAGAGAGCCAAGCAGGACATGGCCCGGCAGCTCCGGGAGTACCAGGAGCTCATGAGCACCAAACTGGCCCTGGACATCGAGATCGCCACCTACCGCAAGCTGCTGGAGGGCGAGGAGAGCAGGTGAAGACAAAGAATCTGGAAAGGGGATCCTTCGGGGCTCAGTGAGGCCTGGGGCTTGACATTCATCCATTAGCAGGCATTTCCTGTGTACCCTCTTCTGCAGGGCACTGGGTGTGGGAAGTGCAGGGAGGGTACAGATGACGCTTGCTTCTTTGCCCTTGATGGGACGACTTTCGAGAGGGAAAGACCAGATGGTGTAAGCTCAGTGGGAAAGTGGAAGTAATAACAGCGCTTTCGTGTGTGTGTGTGTGTGTGTGTGTGTGTGTGTGTGTCTATTAGCAAGGTTATCTTATTTGATCCTCAGAACACATCAGGTAAGCAAGACAGGTATTATTGACTCCTTAGTGTACAGAGGGGAAATTGTGGTTAGTTTTATTAATTGAGGGGACAGGGCCAGTGTGCAGTCAAGCTCTGCTGATTCCTGCTCCAGGCATCTTCCATGGTGACAGGCTGCTTCTCACTACATGATTGAGGGCTAAGTCACGTGGTATTGACTGAGCGTGGTGAGGAGGTAAATTTCCCGGGTCTCCAGAAATATTTGCATACTCACCTGCAGCCTGAGATGAAGCTGGGTTGGGTTAGTCTTACGGGGAATTCTTCACAAAAAACTCCACATCTATATGTCCATGAAGTTGGGTCTTCATTAGTACCTTGATGGCTCGATTGACTCATTCAGTCAACAGACAAGTGGCCTGGAAGCTTCCTAGTGTCCCCATCTCTTGCCCTTGACCTTTGTCCTGCCCCCTTCCAGGATTTGGGGCTGCAGCTGGGCTTCCCTCACTCCCTCCACTAAATTGAGGCCTCTCCTCCTCCCTGCAGAGTAAACTCATCCCCAAGGCCAAGGGCTTGGTGACAGTGGGACTGTGGGTCACAAAACAAACACCCAGCTGTCTTGGATAGATTTTTAATTTCCAGTGCAAGATCTGTTTCAGCCCCACAGCCTGCTTAAAACAACCCCCTCTCCTCCCACCCCGCTCAGTCCCGGCTGGAGCTGAATTCACTCAGTCAACGATTCACTAATTATTTCAACACATATTAAGTAATTACCGTGTGCTAGACCTCATGCTAAGGACTGCAGATGCAGGAATCAATAAGCTACAGCCTTCTTTGAGGATTCTATGATCTGGTTAAGAGAGGCAGCCATCTACATAAACAACGAGAACAGCTACCATTTACAGAATCCTGTGTGCCCAGGGCTTTAGGTAACTTATGTTATTTAGCCCTCACAAACAACACTGTGAGGTTGGTACTGAGCTAGGCCCCATTATAGGTGAGGAAATGGAGACTCTGAGACATTCCCAAGGTCACGTAGCCAGTAGGCAGGAGGGCCAAAGTGAAAAGGCCGAAGGAAGGCTGAATGTGTGGGGACAGAGGAAGGAACCTCAGTTCTGCTCGGGGCCCGGACGGAGGGCTGCGGGAGTGCTTCTTCCAGTGCTGAGGAGAGAGCAGCCCTCACAGGTATCTCCTCTGCCCCAGGATGACCAGAGCTGGAGTGGGAGCCGTGAACATCTGTAAGTCCTTGGCTGCGGGCCCATCACCTATGCCGTCCAGACTAGGCTGGGTCTATTGGATGGCACATCGGCCTGAAGGCCTGGCCTTCTGGAGGCTGGGAGCCTCCTTTCCTTCACTAGCTTTCAGCAGGGGCCTGCAGCTCCCATCCAGAGAGGCTCAACAGCCCAGGAAAGCCATATGCACGAGGACAGGGTGGGTGGGGGTGGTATGGAGCAGCCCTCACCTCTGTCTGAGGCTCCTTCTGGGTTGGGCCCTGGCTGTTGGTGGGAAGGGAGGTGGGTGGGAGGAGGGAGACGGGCAGCTATGGCAGGAGGGTGGGGGCCTCAGCTGGTGGGCCTCACGCCGATGGAGACCTCCTCCCTTCTCTCTCAGCTGTGGTCAGTTCCACGGGCGGTGCTGGCAGCCGGCTGACCTTCGGGGGAAGCATGGGCAGCAATGCCCTGAGATTCTCCAGTGGTGGAGGACCTGGGGCCCCCAAGGCCTAGTCCATTAGGACCACGTCCGCCCCCCCGGCAGGTGCACCCGCAACTGAGCCCCTGGTGTGGGGAGACACATACCCTCTCCTCCCATCGTCACAAGAGGACCTCCATCCCTGGTCCCAAGACTGCAAGGCAGTCTGAAGAATGATGTCAGAATAGCTTCCAATAAAGCAGCTGCTTTCTGAAGCTTGGGTGAACCCATGCCCAGCACCTGGTATCCTGGCTTCGTTAGGCTGGGCGGGGAAGGTGGTGGGGAGGGGAGGGCTCGAGAGAGCACAGGGTCTGCCCTGATAACTGGGACAGCACATTGGTGACATGCGGGTGCTGCTCTATGGAACTTGACTCTTCTCCAGAGTGAGGCCTTGACCCCTCCCAGGGCTGGGCCTGATTCCAGCTCCTCTCCTGAAGAAGCCCAGAAGCCCCTGGAAGTTCTGGCTCTGCCAGGAAGTGGGCACTGGAGTCCTCTCCTGCTGAGGGCGTGGGAGAGCTGTTTGCACTCGCCCCCTCCCCCAGCCAAAGCCCTGTGCTGTCAGAGAACATTCCTCAGTGGTGAGAAGACCACACATTTAGCTGCCCTAGCCCTGGGTTTGGGGTGGACCAGCCAACTGGCAAATCAGCCCTTCCTGGGAGAGAGAGGGAGCCAGGCGGGGCATAAAGTTGTCCCCTGGGAGACGCAACCTCAGTCACCGTGGGAGGGTTTAGGAGGCAGGGGAAGCAGCAGCAGGTCCACACTGGAGGGGCCCTGGGACCAATCTGTCCGTTAGAAGCCACAGGCGTCCAAGCCTCCAGAGCAGCCGGAGTCAGGGTTGGCTCTTTGCCCAGGGCTGGGGGAAACCAGTCATTTAGACTCTTGGGGATGGAGGGGAGCTGCCAGAGCTGCGGGCGAGGAGCCCGCCGTCCCTGGAGAAAGTGAAGAGACAAGCGGGGAGAGAGATGCAGGAGGAGAAGGCAGCAATTGGGGCAGGTCAGGCCGGCTGGTTCCTGAAGCCCTTCCGCCGCAAGCCCAGGGACCCGCCGGCCGCCGGAGGCAGGGATGGTTGGCTCGCGGAGCAGTGTATTTACGAAGCAGAAGGCGCCAAGCAAACCGCACCCGGTGGCTGCCGCCACTGCTTTGGCCGCAGGGCGAGCACAAGCCCGTGCTCACCCCCAGGTTCCCGCCGCAGCGGGTGCTGCAGACACTGCCCGTCACCGGTCGGGAGCCGGACACGCAGAGGTCCCCGCAGATGACCCCGCCCCGGGAGCTGCTGACACCTGCCGGGGGCAGGTGAGGGGAGAGAACAGGGCCGAGTCACCTTGCAAGGTCGTCGCCAGTGGCTCCTGCCTGCGGGCCAGAGTCCCCCCACCCCCTCTTCTCTTGCTCAGAGCTCCTTCCCTCTAGTTCTCTTCCCCCTTCCCCCTCAAACAACCTCACACCTGGGCACTTCCTCCAGTAGTCTAACCTCAAGCATCCTTGATAAACTGTTAGCCCAGGCCCTCCCTATAGGCTGAAATAGCTATTTAAGTTATCATAATCATTCACTGCCATATCCCCCTCCTTCCTTTCAGGGTCTTAAACTGTGCTCCCCCCGCCCCCCCCCCTCAAGCATCCTTGAAAAACTGTTAGCCCAGGCCCTCCCTATAGGCTGAAATAGCTATTTAAGTTATCATAATCATTCACTGCCATATCCCCCTCCTTCCTTTCAGGGTCTTAAACTGTGCCCCCCCGTCCCCCCCCCCCGCCACCTCCTGTTTTTGTAAATAAAATTTTATTGGAACCCAGCCACACCTACTCCTGAAGTATTGCTATGGCTGTGGCTGCTTTCACATTACAACAAGCTAAGCAGTTGAGCAGTGACTGCATGACCCGAAAGCCTACAATATTTACTATTTGGCCCTTGAAGAAAAAGACTGACCACCAGGAGCCCCAAGGTCTTATTTCAGAACCCACAGTATAGATAACTTACAGACGTTTACAGCACCAATGCCCTTAAACAACCTTGTGGGGAGATGAAAGAGTCAAAAATGAGTTGGGGGGAGCAGAACTTGCAAATTCCCTCCTCCAAGTAATCATGATGCAAATAAGATGCAAACATGCTCCTAGCTCTAAGCACAGCTTGGAGGATGAAGAGACGTCATCCCCACAGATGTGGTCCTCACCTCTGCTCCTCGCCCTCCAGCAGGCACCTGTAGGTGGCGATCTTGATGTCCAGGCCCAGCTTGGAGTTCATCACCTCCTGGTACTACTCCTTGAGCAGGCAGGCCATGTCCCGCTTGGCCTTCTGCAGGGCCTCCTCCAGCCCGGCCAGCTTGCAGCGGGCATCATTAAGGGCCGCCTTGCCTTGCTGCTCCGCCTCGGGCACGGCAGCCTCCAGCTTGGAGTTCTGGGGGACGGGGGAGGGTTATTAAGGCTCCTTCTTCTGGATTTAGGGTCAGAGACTAGGTATCCACTGACCATTGACTATCAGAGGAAGAAGGGGCCTTACTTGTTTGTTAGGTCAGGGGTTGCAAATTAGTGCTCTTGGGGAATGTTGACACAGTGTCCTTAATTTTTGAAATTTAATGTAAAAATCCAAATTCCTGGCTTCTCTTGAAAAACCAGAGGATCTGGCCTCACTGGACCTGCATTTCTGTAGGGCCTGCCTCAGTCGGATCTGATCAGCTCTGCCCGTTTGTTTTGTTTTCCAGTTTACCACACCCTAGTGCCTTCAGGACAGCCTGCTTCACTCACTTACTAACCTCTGGGGACATCTAAGTGTGTGGTCAGTGATCTAGAACAATGGGCCAGAGAGGTGAAATGGCTTCCCCCAAATCACATGGTGAGCTAGTGGCAGGGCTGGCTTGAGAGCCCAGGTTTCCTGCCTCTCAGACTGGTGCTATTTCCTCTGCCCCATTCTGCCCCTGGGACCATGAAAGCCCTGGTCATTCCGCTCCCCTCCAGAGCCCTCCCCCTGCGCCCCACATTCAGCGGGAACGAGAGCATTCTCCACGGAGAAGACCTGCCTAAAGTTGGACGTTGCTCCTTCTCCCACACTTTGGCAAGGTGTCTGACTTAAATCCCCTTGCTGCAGGCCAACCCTGTTCCCTTTCTACGCTGAGGGGTGGGCCAGGCTTCTGTACCTGGCACTTGGCATTCTCGACCTCCGCCGTCAGCCTCTGGATCATGCGGTTCAGCTCGTTGATCTCCTCCTTGGTGCGGCGCAGGGTCTCCCCATGCTGGATCACCGTGACCTTGATCTCCTCGCACTGGGGGGAAGCAGAGATGCTCATGGGACACAGGATATGCCATCCCATTAAGCCCCACAGTTTGCACATCGGCCACCCCATCCTGAGAGCTGCCTGCCCTTCCCTTACCCATCCCACCTAGACAAAGGCCAAAGCCCTTTTAGCATCCCTCCTGCTAATACTTTCAGCTTTTAGCATCCCTGTTCTGGGAAGGGGGCACTGGACCACTCACCTTGCTGCGGTACCAGGACTCGGCTTCAGCCCGGCTGCGGCTGGCCATGTCATCGTACTGAGCCTTGAACTCGGTGACAATGCAGTCCATGTTCAGGTCCCGGCTGTTGTCCATCTTGACGATGACTGAGGTGCCTGAGATGTGGGTGTGGAGGACTTGGAGCTCCTGAGGGGAAGTGGGGGAGTGGTAAGAGCTTCCTGGACCATAGCCCCACTCCCGAAGCCCTCTTTCTCATGGTCCTTCCCTGTCCCCTGCCCTTGCTTCTTCCACAGCCTCACTGTCTGAAGCCCCAGTACAAAGGTGACATCTCCCCTTCAACCCTGGAACCTCTCAGTGCTCCTCAGGACCGAAGTCCCAAGGCTGAGAGGAGCCCAGCTCTGAGGCTTGCTGCCTGATTTCAGTCAGGGCCTCTGAAATCAGGCAGCAATTTACAATTTGTGCCTGATTTGTGAATATACAATTTGTGATAATTATCACCACAGTAACCAGGAGCAACAGGTTGTTTGGGTTTGGCAGATAAGACAAGAAGCTATACTTTTTCATCTTCTGACAGTAAACCTGCCTCGGGTCCCTCAACTCTGCCCTGTGCTCCCCTCACCCAGGGGTTTCAGAAGCCAAATGGTGGCAAGCCCTTTCCAATGTCCAAATGCCATCCTCCTTGCTGCCCCACTGCTCTGTGGCCCCTCACCTCTTTAAACAGCTGCTGCAGGAAGTCGATCTCCTGGGTCAGGGCCTCCGCATTGGCCTCCAGGTCTGACTTTTGCAGGTAGCCGCAGTCCACATCCTAAAGGGAGAGGGTGGCACGGGAGTCTCGCTGGGGAGACAGCACAGAGCTCTCCCCACCAGGGAGGGGCACCCCATCAGGCTGGGCGCGCTCCCTGGGCCCTCCTGAGCTGCTCATTCCAGTGCCTGGTGTCATGGCGTTGATGAAGTCCTTTACTCAGTTCAAGGGGTCAGAAGCAGGTCTGGGTAAGGGAGGGGGCCCTGAGGTTTCCAGGCATTTCCTCTGGTACCCACTAGGATGATCCCTCTAGAATGCACAGCTTGCATTATCATGAAACTTAGGATCTGGTGTAAAATGGCTGTTTTAATGATGATCCACCCCTCTCTGCTCTGGAACCTCATGGAAAGAAATCTAGAGATCTGTGGTCAGAAGAAGTCCCAGGGATCAACTCTGCTCCCGAGGCAATGTGACTCAGGGTGAGACCCTTGCTTGATCTCTGTGCCTCAGTACACTGATGGCAGTTATGCTGAGTCAAGTCTAAGAGGTGAGGAACAATGGTACTGGTCATGCCAGCATCTCCCAGCTGTTGCTGGCCTGAGGATGGAGCCATTCCCAAGCATTCGTGTACTCTTCCGTTCACAAAAATTTATGCAGTGCCTATTTTCCGCCAGGCACAGGGCAGAAGGAGGAGGGAAGCCATTGGCCAGATGGGAGTGACCTTGGATGGTGAATGATTACCTTGCTTGAAGCAGGCAGTGTACTCTGATGTCCAGGGCCACCCACGGAGCATTGGGGCATTTGGGGAAAGAAATAGGGGAGAGGTTGGGCTGTGTGATTCTGGGGTCACTCACCTTCTTCGGGGCCACAAATTCATTCTCAGCGGTGCCCCTTAGTGCCACTTCCTCTTCATACCTGGGGACAAAAAGGGCACAAGTTTCAGTGGCTAGAATTTCCATAGGCTGGGATTTGAAGAGAAAAAAAGAGAATGAAGGCCCAAACACATTCCGGGAACTGGATTTTTTTGCAGGTGGTCACAGAATCAAAAAGTGTCCATCCCGTTCCTCTGGGTACTCAAACCAACCATGTCACCCACTGCTCTTCCTGTTTCAGGGCCAGGGTTGGTGCCTCGCACATTTTTGTAGGGCTCCTCTCTGCTTCTGAAAGGTAATCCCCTGGTGGTGGTGGTGGGCACCCTGACCTAGCTCTGGTGGCCCCTTTTCCTGTCCTCCTTACTTCCTTATCCCTACCCTACTTCAGGGCCCAACACAGCACCTGGAACATAGAATAGATGCTCAATAAATGTTTGATACATTAAAATAAACACATAATGATGAGGTAGCTGGAGCAGCTCAGACTCTCTCCAGTGTTTCAACTCCCATCCCCAAAAAGAAAAATTTCCCCCGCAGGTTTCCTGTCACTCTCTTCTTCCTAGTGGAAAGTTCTTCTTGTGGTCTAACTGAAATCTATCCTGCTTTGACTTAACCCCATTTCCTTTCTCCACACCCTCCTCCCCATACCCTCACTTCTTCTCCTTGTAGCCCTTCAGCACCTCCTGCACGTGGCTGAGCTCCGAGGCCAGCCTCCCGCTGTCGGCCTCCACACGCTCGGCCTCCCGCCTCAGCGCCTGGATGTAGCGCTGGAACAGGGGCTCCAGGTTGCTCTCGCAGCACTGGCGGTTCTGGTAGAACTGCAGCTTGGTCTCCAGCAGCTTGTTCTGCTGCTCCAGGAAGCGCATCTGGTGTGGAGGTGGGAGAAACTCGGTGGGAGGAGCCAATATCCCCAGCCCTCCCGACAGAGCAGGCAGAGTAAGAAGGAACTAGCAGCGAGGTGTGAAGAGGCAAAGGGTGGATGGAGGGCATGGCCCCTGCTGGGCTCTCCTGGCCTGAGGAGGCAGCTGGAGGATCCTTGTTTCATGACTGCTTACTCAGGTCTGAGTCAGGGTCTGTCCAGATGGGCCTGGATGGGGTGAGTGAGAAACTGAGGGGCATTTGGGCTGTGCTGGATTGGGCTGGGGGGTTGGGATAGGTAGGGGTAGAGGGTAGTGACAATCAGGGAAGGCTTCCTGGAGGAAAGGAATGTAGAGCAGGGTTGGGAGGGAGAGAATAGGAGGAAACCCTTTCACTACGAGCTCCCCCAGGGCAGGGCCTATGGCTTATGTATCTCTCTCCTCAGTGGCCAGCTGGGGCTTGCTGAGCAGTTGTTTGAATGGATGGTCAGGCTGGGAAGGGCTTCCTAGTGGGGGTAGTTGGGGAGGGCAGTCTCTCACCAAGCAGGATGTCTGGGATCTGAGGAGGTATAGGGGAGAGTGGGCTGTGGTCATAGGTGGCCTAAACTTCTATGCTGGACACTCCTACGTGTCTGGAGGCCAGGCAGGTAATGTGAACGGGGGAAGGTTTTGGAAAATAGGGAGGGTGGGGACTGTAGGGAAGTGAAGCATGAAAGCCTTTGCTGGAAATCATTCAAACCTGGAGAGGTACGGAAACAACAATCACTGGGCCAGCCAGAAAGGACATCAGCAAACAAGACCAGGCTCCCTGGCCTCCAGGTTTCCCCTTCTCAGATTTTTTTTAGCTGGAGTTGAGATGTTACCTTGCCTTTTAGCCCTGGTATCCTTTCATCCAACTCGATGAGTGCAGCTGGAAATCCCCGGTTGGCACTTCCAGAGATGGGGAATGGGGACTGCTGATATTATGTGGGATCATTGTAGGTGGTCTTAGCTGGCACGGCTCGGGCTGTGGTGGGGAGCTGCATGGCTGTCTTGGTCCTCATCTTTCCTTTCAAAGTCATGGCCAGCTCACAACTGCACTGTGCACAGCTCTGGGGCTGAGAGGGGAAGCCAATGCCCAGCGACTCACAGAGAATCATTGGAGAAACTGGACATGGAGCCCAGGCCACCTGCTCCAGGGTCAGGATCCTTTCCGCTCCCCTCCCTGGCTTTCCCGGGTGTGAGTGCCAGCACACTCGGGATAGAGTGCCTGCTGAGGTGGACAAGCTCCTGCTGGAGGGGTGTGGGGTAGCTGGACCCCAAGCTTTGGACCCTCTAGCCCCAGGGACCTGGAGAGCCAGGGAGAGCCTGGGCTTGGAATCCTGCTTTGCCACCCACTCTGGGTGGGCTGGGGGTGGTGGGAGGGCCCTGGGGCAGGCCCTGCACTGGGGGTGGTGTTTCTCAAACATGAACCCTTCACAGGCTTACTTCAGGATTTTGTCATCCCCTTGCTCTATTTTACTCATGATTTATCTATAAATGGATTTGATTAACATTCACACTTAAATGGGGCTAAAGGGGTAACTTTATATTACCACCATAATTGTAAAACCAGTATCACTAGTCGTACATAAGAGGAAATCAGAAAGCATGAAATTCTAGCTGAAACTGTTGCCCCAGACATCTTTGAAGCTGAGGCTTGCTCTCCTTTATTAAAAGCGTGAGAGTAGCAAGTATTAGAGGGATATTAAAGACATATTAGTACCCAAGGAGATTTTCTCCATTTGATCTTTTTTAAAATATAAATTTATTTTATTTTTATTTATTTTTGGCTGCGTTGGGTCTTTGTTGCTGCACGCGGGCTTTCTCTAGTTGCAGCGAGCGGGTGCGCGGGCTTCTCACTGCGGTGGCTTCTCTTGTTGCGGAGCACGGGCTCTAGGCATGCGGGCTTCAGTAGTTGTGGCTCGCGGGATCTAGAGAGCAGGCTCAGTAGTTGTGGCGCACGGGCTTAGCTGCTCTGTGGCATGTGGTATCTTCCCGGACCAGGGCTCGAACCCGTGTCCCCTACGCTGGCAGGCGGATTCTTAACCACTGCACCACCAGGGAATCCCTCTCCATTTGATCTTAAGGATTGAAACAAACTGAAGAGATGAGTTTTCTCATCAGGTGTTTCAATGTTATTTAACGCTTTAATAGACCACCTAAAAATATCACACAAAATATCAGCAGTCCCCATTCCCATTTCTAGGAGAGACTGGCCTGGAAATTCTCAGGTCCTCCCAGGAATTCCAGGCTCAGGAAGGGTGGGATCAAGGACACTCATCTTGTCTGTGGGGATTCTGCCCGTCTGGACAGAGGTTGTATATAATAACAGTGCTCTAATCAGGAGCCCCTTCTCTACACTCATCTCTCTGTGTCTGTCTGTGTCCTGAATGTGTGTCCACTTCTTCCATCAGACTCGGGGCTTACCTGGGCCACATCTCTCCTGCCCCCCGACTACCCCTTCAGTGCCTACCCAGGAAGGGAAGGTTCAGGAAGGGTGTGATCAAGGACGCCCACCTTGTCGATGAAGGCAGCGAACCTACTGTTGAGACACTTGATCTGCTCCTTCTCCTCATGCTTCACACACTGCGCGTTGGGGTTGAGGGGCGCGAGGAGGCTCTCGTTGACCGACACGGTGGTGATGCAGGGCGGGCTGGGGCCGCACACGCCGCCAGAGCGGTACCCGAAGCTGCGGCCGCGGGAGCCGGCGCGGAAGTCCCCTCAGAGGCTGCGGCTGCCGAAGCCCCCGGTGAGGCCGCGGTAGCAGGAGATGCCGCGGTAGGGGGCGGCCGTGATGCAGCAGCGGACGGGCCGGGGCCCGCAGGCTGAGACGCAGCTGAAGGCGCGGCCCCCGAATCCTGATCCGCACGTCATGATGCTTCTGGAGGTTTGGCTTGCGAAGTACAGGATAGGATAACTGGAGTCTTGTGGAAACTCCAATGTCCTCCTCTAAGAGCCCGGGTCCTATTTATGCTCAGGTAGGAAGGGGCTTGGCTATGCAGATGGGGTTTTGCAATTTGTGCTTTATGGGCTTGGGTGGCTAGCTGGGTCCAACGCCTCTCTAGAATGTGCTTTAATAGTGGAGTGGCCCACACCCTCCTCTGTGTAAAGGATGCCAACCCTGGGCTGTAGGGGAACTCAGCATGTTTCATCTTCAAAGAGCCTTGACAGCAGGGCATGCACACATCTGAGGGTACTGGAGAGAGAAGGGCAGGGTAGGGTAGGGGAGGGGAGAATGGGGCCAAGAAAAGGGGAGGAGAAGGGAAGCCAGATGGGGCAGAAGCAGGCAAACTGTATGTGTGTAGGGTGTGAGTGGGGGACGCAGGAAAGACTGCGATATTTATGAATAACTTCTAGAAGTTTCCATCCCAGTAGTGGCCAAGGTCCTAATATAACATAAAGCTGTATTTCCCCCATCTGCAGAAAGTCCAGTTGGCTGCTGAAATACACCTGACTTTTCCTGTCATGGCAGCAGCCAGCAGATTCTCAAATATTTGTGTTTTATGTCTTCTTCCACTTTTATTATGAGAGTTTTCAAACATATAGAAAAGTTGAAGGAATAGTATCTGTGTAACAAACACCCTGATGTGTTCCACCCAGGTACCTAGATTCAAGAGTTGTTAACATTGTGCCATATCTGCTTTCACATTTGCCCAATTATGTGACGATTACAGAAAGCATAACACGGAGCCCTTAAATACTTAAGCATGCATTTCTTAAGAATCAGGACAGGGCTTCCTTGGTGGCGCAGTGGTTGAGAGTCCGCCTGCCGATGCAGGGGACACGGGTTTG
>NC_041219.1:87421768-87435997 GCF_002837175.3 Physeter macrocephalus | reverse complement strand
GGATCCCACATGCCGCGGAGCGGCTGGGCCCGTGAGCCATGGCCGCTGAGCCTGCGCGTCCGGAGCCTGTGCTCCGTCCGCAACGGGAGAGGCCACAACAGTGAGAGGCCCGCGTACCACAAAAAACAACAGCAACAACAACAAAAAGAATCAGGACAGTACCATTTTCACATGCAAGAAAAAGAACGATAATTCCAAAGAATCACTTACTATCCATACCATATTAAAATTTCCCAATTGTCCTAATATTTTTTAAAAATAGGTTTTCTTGATTTAACTTATGGCTCCTTCTCTTGTATTTTCTGTACACTGAAAATTAACTCTTGAGCTAGGCTGTTCAATATGGTAGCCAATAGACACATGTGGTTGTTTAAATTAGTTAAAATTAAATAAATTCAAAATCTAGTCCCTCAATTACATGCCACACATGACTACTGGCTACCTTATTGAACAGCACAGCTACAGAACAGTTCCACCATCACACCAGCTTCTATTAGATAGTGCTGGTCTGGAGGCTTGACTGGGTTTAACTGAAACATTTTTGGGCAGAATACGTCATAACTGATGCTTTATAGCTCTTACTGTATCACCCCAGGAAGCACAAAATGTCAGGTTGTCCTGTTACTGGTGATGCTAAATCGGATCGCTTGAGTACATTTTCCCCTTTACAATTAGAAAGAACTCCATAGGGCAACATAGGTCCTATTTTCTTTTTATTGGCCACCTACTATGTGACCATCATTATATGCCATAAATGATCTCTAATTCTCACATCAACCATATGAAGTATGTATCATTATCTCCATTTTACAGATGAGGAAACTGAGGCTCAGAGAGGTTAAATAACTCAACCAAAGTCTCCCATCTATTTTTTTCTTAAGATTTTTTTTACGTGGACCATTTTTAAAGTCGATATTGAATTTGTTACAATATTGCTTCTGTTTTTTTAAAAAAATATATTTATCTATTTATTTATTTATCTATTTTTGGCTGCGTTGGGTCCTCGTTGCTGTGCGTGGGCTTTCTCTAGTTGCAGCTGGTGGGGGCTACTCTTCGTTGCGGTGTGCGGGCTTCTCATTGCGATGGCTTCTCTTGTTGCGGAGCACGGGCTCTAGGCACGGGGGCTTCAGTCGTTGTGGCACACAGACTCAATAGTTGTGGCTCGCTGGCTCTAGAGAGCAGGCTCAGTAGTTGCGGCGCACGGGCTTAGTTGCTCTGCGGCATGTGGGATCTTCCCGGACCACCCCAAATCGAATCACATCAAAAGGATACAACTCCTGCTAGTGTTGGAGGGTCTTCTGCAGAGGCGGGGGGTGGCTGTGGCTCACCGTGGGAACAAGGACACTGGCAGCAGAAGTTCTGGGAAGTACTCCTTGGCGTGAGCCTTCCCAGAGTCTGCCATTGGCCCCACCAAAGAGCCGGGTAGGCTCCAGTCTCCCATCTATTAAGTAGTGAAGCTCAGGAGATGCAATGCCTTCTCACCTATAGGCTATGGCAACCCCTGGATTTCCTATTCCCTGCAAACTTTCAAGAGGATGGAGAAGTTGTTAGAGAGAGGATATCTGTGGATATAGGATTGTGGGGAGTCAGTCTAAGGAAGGTGGGCAGAGTCAGAGGAGGCTGGAATGGTTGGAACCAGGAGGGCCAATGGGCATGTATGTGGCACAGGGCAACGAGAGGCTGGGGCGCGGGGTGGAGATCTGCAGGACCGCGTGGCTGCGAACTGAAGGAAGGGGATGGAGAACAGCAGTTTTAGTTATTTGTTTACTTTTGGTATATTGTAAGTACCTAGATAGGTTATACTGTGTTCTAGGTACCCGTGAAGCACCCCATTCCAATAGAGCAGGTCTAGAAAAATGATACCATAAAGTACGGGGGTTTGCATTAAATGGAAGGGAAGAAAAGAGAAGTGAAACGCCGCAGCTGGCTGTCTTCCCCCTCCCCCCCACCCTACCCCCATAGCTGCTGTGTCTTAGGGGCAAAGGCAGGCAAATCAGCTTAGGGCAGGAGCGGGTGGGGGGGGGGGGAGTTGGTGGGAAAAGAGAATAGTGTGTCCGTGCAAAACATTCAGGAGTGGGGCTTGTGACAGGACTGACATGGGGTCACGGACTGTGTCAGCCATCTTGCCATCCCAGAGGAGGGCGTGGCTCCTGATACTTTATGTGTTTGGGGAGCTGGGCCAGCTCTTCTGAGGCCCTTTATGCCCTCATCCGCCACTCTGGGCACTGCCCACAAGGGAGCTGTGGTGCTCCCAGCCAGCCAGCTGGCCGGGTGTCCTGAGGAGAAGCCCTGTGAGTCAGGGTGCAGCTCACACACGCTTTGCCTTTTCTACCAGTATAACTCCCTATAAAAATGACACGCATAAACATGAGCTAATTACTAATGGCTGGTCTTTGCTAAGCAATTTGAAAGGAGCAGCAAGCAATTTAAAACAAGATATTAAAAAAAATTCAGATGTGACAACATTTCATTTATCTTCAGGTACTATTAATGGCTGCTCATTTTGAAGACCTAAAAAGACATTCAATCTGTAGTTTTTCTTGGAGTAAAAAAGCTTGCGGTGGGGGAAGGCAAGAGGGGAGGGGGGAAGAGTTGGCCGAATGACCACTCCGTGGTCTTGGCTCTGGCAATGGGAGCTTCATGGGAGTTAAAATTGCTTTTATGGTGAAATATACCACCCCCAAAAAAGAAAGTATAGGTGGCGTGCCTACCACCTGTAGGAAGAAATAGAACATATGTATAACTTAGGTGCTTCCTCTGAGCCTCATTCTCAGTGTACCCCCTTCCTTCCTGACCCAGGGATGGCTCCTCTCTGGGAATTTTTTTTTTTTTTTTTTTTTTTTTTTTGGTGGTATGCGGGCCTCCCTCTGTTGTGGCCTCTCCCGCTGCGGAGCACAGGCTCCGGACGCGCAGGCCCAGCGGCCATGGCTCACGGGCCCAGCCGCTCCGCGGCACGTGGGATCCTCCCAGACCGGGGCGCGAACCCGGTTCCCCTGCATCGGCAGGCGGACGCGCAACCACTGGGCCACCAGGGAAGCCCCCTCTCTGGGATTTTGTGTTGAATCATTCCCTTGCTTTTCTTTACAGTTTAAGGACCAAGGAATGCATCCCTAAACCACATATGATTTAGTTTTCCAGTTTTTGAACTTCATATAAATGGAATCATATTGTGTGTATTCCATTGTTCAATGTTGCTTCCCGTAGCTGTATTGTGTTCATTTTCACTGTGGACTGTACTCTTTGTATGAATATGTCACAGTTTATTCATCTTTCCACCCTGGTAGCCTCATGGCTGTCCCCAGAGTTTGTATTATGAACAGAGCTGCCATGAACTTGCTTTTCCATGTCTTCTGGTGTATTTGTGTAAGAGTTTTTCTAGGGTATGCGGTTATTTTTTTAAAAAATTATTCAGGTAGCATATGCTTAGTGTAGAAAACTATTTTATGAATATTCTTCCAAACTTATAACATCTTTTGATGTTCATCTTACTTCATAGTAGATACTATACTGATTGCCCAACTTTCGTTTATGCATTTAATTTTTACAATTACCCTCTGAGGCAGGTGTTATTATTCTAGTTTTACAGATGAGGACACTGAGGCCTAGAGGGTTAAGAGATTGCTCAGGTTGTGTAGTTAGAGGCAGAGCTGGCACTCAGAGCCTGGTGTGTCTGATCCCAGTGGAAGGGGTGAGTTTATCCCACTGCACTCCTACCCATCCACCCTCTGTCATCACTAAAGTATCACATGGTAGATGGTGTTTGTATAGGACACATTCATACACACTCGCTAATCCCTCCCTCCAGTACCTCTTCAGGGTCCTTCAGTGTGCTCTCAGGGTTCAGGGCCAGAGGATGAACTCACCCTTATTTGATGTGAGCTTCCAGTTCTAAGAGAAAAGCTGAACATATACCTAGATCATGAACAAAAATGCAAACCCTGCAACACACCAATGGGTACAAGTGTTTGGTTCATGGCTATATTCCAAGGGCTTGGCACATAGTAGGTGCTCAATAAATATTTCTTGAGTGAATGAAATGAATATCAGCTACATATTAAGTGCTGAGTAATGGAGCCATCAAACCTTGATGGTTAATTATGCAAAGCTTTTTGGTAAGATGCGGTGGGGACCAGATGAAGCAGACCAGAGGGCAGCCATTCCTGGGGCTAGGGATGGGGTGGGGAGAGATCCTGGCTGGGGCCTGAAGGAAAGACGCAGTGAGTGGATGTGTTCTTTACCTGAGTCCTTGACCTGAGTGATGATGGGGTGGTAGGGAAAAGCAACCAACAAAGGCAAAAATTCTGAATGCCACGGGTCAGAGTAGAGATGAGGTAGGGTTGGGGAAAGAAAGAGAGAAGTGGATGGAAGGTAGATTTCTAGATAAAAGGAGGAAGAAGATGCTTGGTGTTAGACTATTACTCTCCAGGGCCACTTGGAAGAAGGATGGAGACTGGCTGGGGAGTGAGGAGAATGGGAGGGAGGGGAGATTGAGGGAGACAGAGAGGAGAGGAGGGAAGTGGAGGACAGTGGAGGAAAAGAGGGAGAAGACCCATGGGAGAATGGTGGGGAGACACTCCAGGGGTGGAAGAGCAGAGGAGGAGGAGGTTGATGGGGGAAGGGGCACAGCACTGAGGACAAGGTGTAGACCTACCTGAAGGGGTGGGCAACCTCATCTCCAGCTCTAAAGAAATGAACCCTCATGGGGCAGAGACGTGGGCTGGGGGAGGTGCAGGGGCTCAGCCTGGTTAGTGGGAACGGACCTCACCAAGGGTGGAGCTCCTGCGTCAGGCTTCATCCTCTGCCAGACTCTCCAGTATGGCCTTTGGCCCTCCCTCCTCTGGTGAGTTCTCATGGATAACTGGCCACTGTCTCAGGCTGTCTTGGTGAGGAGGCAGAGCTCTGGCACGACCTCTTGGATACCTGCAAGCCTAGAGTGCAGTTTTGGTATCTTCCAGATGTAGAGTCCACAGGCTGCTCCCAGCCTCTAGCCGTGGAGAAGAATGGCATGGGCCCTGCTTCTGAGGTCTCTGTCTCAACTGGCTCTCTACTGTCACAGCATCTCATGATACCTTCCTCTTCTGCAAGGACCCTCAGGTGCCCCTAGCGTCCACTCTCTGAAGTATCTCCGTGTACATCTTTTTACCAACACTGTCCCTCCTGCTGCCTTACTGAAGCCTGTCCTCACCCTTTCCAGGGAGCCTTTCTTGCCTTTCTCATCAGACCAGCTGTATTGCACATTGCCTCAGAATGGGCAGTATCAGTAGGCATTGTGTCCCTGAGCATCTGATGGTAGAGCTAAAAACCAGCCCTCTTTAGACTTCTGGACTTTCACATGAACTTCTGAACTTCTGGGTCTGTCTTCCTCATCAGATCAGGAGCTCCAGAAGCCATGTCTCCTTCCTCTTCTTAGAGTTTTCCTCCCTCCCTCCAAAATTAAGACAGGGTTCAGCATATTGCAGGGACACATCAATCGCAGAATCCCTGAATCCCACAACAAGATGTTATCTTGTTTAACCCATCATCCATTTTGGGGAATCTGCCTTATAACATCCTCCAGAGGAGCAGGATGGACTGAAGGGAGTCTTGAACAAGAACTTCTCAATGTTAAAACCACCTGATTTACCCCTTCTTTCCAGGCAACCCTTGAAACAAGATCTACTTGGCTAAAAGAAGAGGCTGTGATCTCCAGATATGAAGGTCTTTCGGTTCGCCCTGTCTCCACGAACATGATAGCCACTCCAGAATAAACAGTGTTTCTCTTTTACATAAAGCTTCCCTAAATGGGAGACATAATGCAAGCTCCTTAGGAAACCATGACTACTTGACCTACTCTGGCAAGTCTTTCCTCAAATCCAACTTCTATCTTTCCAGTCGCAGTGAAAGCCTGACTTCTCTTGCTCTCTTTGGAATTCCATTATTCTTGGATGGATTATCAATGGCAAATCCCCCACTCTCACCCCCATGGTATCCCTGGGCTACTGACCAATCAGGAGTTTTCAGAATCAGGCAAAAAAGCAAGATGAATGAGCACGTCATTGATTTATGGCTGAGGACTTCCAATAAGGCCAAATAAGACATACAAATTTATCAGTTACTACAGAGAACAGACTTTTTGGACTGTCCAAGCTTTTCTTTTCATTCAGTAGTGTGGTTGCCCAAGGATTGGTGACATTTTCCCTTTGCCTAAGAGGAGAGATTCTCATTGGGCCTTCCCTGGGGCAGCTGGGCTTGAGGATGGATGTTCGATTTTGGGTTCTTTTCCAGGATAAAGGAAGTGACGATGGTCAAAGGTCTCGAGTCCTCCCTGCCCCTTGAACTGAGCCTCCATGGTAGAATAATAGTTGATAACATTTATTGAGCACTTGCTATGTGCCAGGTGTTGAGTTAAGCATTGTCCATGTATTTTTAAATTTAATCCTTCTGTTAGTCCTTTCAGATAGGCACCATCAGTGGGAATTTTACATAGGTGGTTTAGGAATGTGGGTAGGTATATTCCATCAAACCTGCTGATACAGCCACAGCAACAGCAACAATAACACGTATCTCTGTCTCCGCATCCAACCTGCCACCATAACTACAGCAGCAGCACCGATCCCGACCACTAATAAGATTACATACTTAGAGTGTGTCAGGCTCTGTTCTAAGTGCTTGACACTGATTAATTCTTTTAATCCTCATATAAACTTTATGAGGTGGGTACTGTTATCCCTATTTTACAAATCATGAAATGAGATACGGAGAGGTTAAGTAATTGCCTGAGGTTACACAGCTAGAAAGTGGCAGAGCTGGACTTTGAAACTAGGCAGTTTGGAATCTGGGTCTGTGTTCTTAACTGATAGACCATGTACTTAAACTTTTTAGTTTCAATTGGATTAAGAAGTAACTTTGCATAATGACTAAGTACACACATACATACATATCACATGCTGTTGAAACAAAAGATCCTGAAATGTTACTTTTACTACAAATGTTACACTCTAATATTTTCTACTATATTCTGCTCAACTTGATTTTGTCCTAATCTGTCTCATTAAAATGCTGGTTGTGGGGCTTCCCTGGTGGCGCAGTGGTTGCGCGTCCACCTGCCGATGCAGGGGAGCCGGGTTCGCGCCCCGGCCTGGGGGGATCCCGCGTGCCGCGGAGCGGCTGGGCGTGATGGCAGGGGGCTGGATGCTCTCCTTATATGTCTCTATCTAGAATGATTCTCTGGTATTCTGAGCCAAATGCTATAAAGATTTATAACAGCTGTGTCTACTCCAGTCCTTCTGGGCCCTGGAGAAAACATGGAGACTGGAGGTGAACTCTAGACAGGCTCTCCTTGGTTGGGGCCTTGCTGGAAATGGCTGGGCATTCCTGAGGCCATTGAGCCCGTGTGTGCCCCCTTAGGCCTCATGGAAGGCTCTGAGGGAGGGATTGGCTTCTCTCAGCATACGTTGACAAAGAAGGTCTAATAAGTGGCCTAGGGACTGGTCTGTGTGCAAGTGAAGGTAGGCAAGTGTGTATGTGAGCACGTGTGAGTATGTGTGAGATTGTGGATGGGAAGGCCAGCATGTGAGTGCACAGTGTGTACGTGTGTGTGTGTGTGTGTGTGTAAGAGAGAATACGTTGATGGGTGTAGGTGAGGGATTTGGGAGCAGGTGTGCTTGTGTGTATGATTAAGTGAGAGACTGTGTAAGTGTGGGGCTTTGGTGGTGCAGAAAGAGGCCGTCAGTGTGAGGGAAATCACCAAGCGCGCCTCAAGTTCCACACCTTCTGCTGATCTCACACTTCCCCAGCGTTCCGGGACACCACGGACAGCGGCATGATTTCATCAAATGGGGCGGGACAGGAGGAGCCGCAGCCCCGCCTCTCCCCGCCCTCCATTCCAACCTGAGTCACTGCCCCCCCATCCTCCAAACCCTGAGCTTTGCCAGCTGTGTATAGGGAGGTTGGCGGTGGGTGGGGGAGGTCAGCTGGCGATTTGAAGTCAACAATTGTGTATTTTAGGGTAAAGGCTAGAAACATCTGGTCGCATCTGGCCTCCAATTAAGCACATTAAGGAAGAAGCAACAGCAGCTAAACAGCCCAAGCCTATAAAAACGTCTAAATGCTCGTAACCCGTGGATGCGTCAGGCTCCCCACATATATAAAAGGTCCAACGATGTCCAAGAAGTAAACACCTTCGTCCACTGTGCCCTCCATCAGGCCGTCTTCCTCCTCAGAGCATCCCGTGCCCCAAAGAAGCATCATGACCTGCGGATCAGGATTCGGCGGCCGCGCCTTCAGCTGCGTCTCAGCCTGCGGGCCCCGGCCCGTCCGCTGCTGCATCACGGCCGCCCCCTACCGCGGCATCTCCTGCTACCGCGGCCTCACCGGGGGCTTCGGCAGCCGCAGCCTCTGAGGGGACTTCCGCGCCGGCTCCCGCGGCCGCAGCTTCGGGTACCGCTCTGGCGGCGTGTGCGGCCCCAGCCCGCCCTGCATCACCACCGTGTCGGTCAACGAGAGCCTCCTCGCGCCCCTCAACCCCAACGCGCAGTGTGTGAAGCATGAGGAGAAGGAGCAGATCAAGTGTCTCAACGACAGGTTTGCTGCCTTCATCGACAAGGTGGGTGTCCTTGATCACACCCTTCCTGAACCTTCCCTTCCTGGGTAGGCACTGAAGGGGTAGTCGGGGGGCAGGAGAGATGTGGTGCCCATGAGATCCCAGTCTAATGGAGGAGATGGGCACATATCCAGGGCACAGAAAGATCAGAGAGATGAGTCTAGAGCAGGGGCTCCTGATTAGGCAATTGTTATTATATACAACCTCTGTCCAGACGGGCAGGGTCCCCATAGACAGACAAGGACAAGGTTTGGAACCGCATGGCAGACGAAGAAGGCCATACATGCAAACAAGAAATGCACAAAAGATACAGGAAGAGGACCACAGGTCAGCCTTTGGGGGGGTGTCCTTGATCACACCTTTCCTGAACCCACCCATGCTCAATTCAGGCTGGGCACTGATGGGGGAGTCAGAGGCAAAAAGACCTCTACTTGGCTCCTGACCACATGCCACCTAGGCTCAGCACGACAGGATAACTCAGTTCACCTGAGCAGGGACTGATCTTTCCCAGCCCCTTGCTCTCGCCCCTAAGTTGGAAAATCCAAACATAGATCCCAATCCCGAAGTCCAGAAGTTGCCTCGTCTCCCACAGCGCCCTCTGTGTAATCTCCGCTGAGCTCCTGGTTTGGGAGTTTACCTTAAAGCAATCAGCGCGCTCCCCCATCCCCCCAGGCCCCAGGTAGGCTTTGGGGCAGTGGGGAGCCATCTGACCCGTCCTCCCACCCTGGGCGGCAGGTGCGCTTCCTGGAGCAGCAGAACAAGCTGCTGGAGACCAAGCTGCAGTTCTACCAGAACCGCCAGTGCTGCGAGAGCAACCTGGAGCCCCTGTTCCAGCGCTACATCCAGGCGCTGAGGCGGGAGGCCGAGCGTGTGGAGGCCGACAGCGGGAGGCTGGCCTCGGAGCTCAGCCACGTGCAGGAGGTGCTGGAGGGCTACAAGGAGAAGTGAGTGCGGTCAGGGATGATGCTGGGCACAGGAATGGACTTGAGTTAAAGCCTATTGGATGAGACTGGAGAAGCACTTCCGAGAAGGGCCAGGGACCTTGCAGGGCAGGTGGAGGGTGTGCAGCAGGATCTTCACATCAGGCAGTCACGGATCAGACGCCTGAGAGTAGGGCCGTGATTCCCCAGGAGGTCTCTCTCTGCTCCTTCAGACTTCACTTCTTGGAGCCTGATCACCCAGCAGCTGCGCCCTGCGGCCTGTTGGGGGGGGGCTTCTGCAGTCTCCCAAGCCATCTCCTCCCGCCTCTCAGGCTCCCACCTGTAGCACCTGGATGTGATATGAGTGCCAGCGTCGCTCAGAGCTGCCAGGCCCTGGGGCTGCTGGTGTCCCACCGTCTAGGGTGCGGAGTGCTGGGGGCCCCTGGGACTCATAGGCCCTCCCACAGCTGAGCTAGGATGGACACCCAGGAGAGCGGAGGCTGCAGTGCCCCACACGTGCTGCTGACCACTCCTAGCATGGGGCTGCTGCTGAGTCCTTATTCTCCTCCAGACGTGACCTCAGAGCAGCTTTGGGAACAGGGCTGTGAGGTCCCAGAAGAGTAGCCCCCTGGAGCCCTCAATTCAAATTGGAGAGAGAATCACAAACACACCCCAAATGTGTGTGTGTGTGTGTGTGTGTAAGAGAGAATACGTTGATGGGTGTAGGTGAGGGATTTGGGAGCAGGTGTGCTTGTGTGTATGATTAAGTGAGAGACTGTGTAAGTGTGGGGCTTTGGTGGTGCAGAAAGAGGCCGTCAGTGTGAGGGAAATCACCAAGCGCGCCTCAAGTTCCACACCTTCTGCTGATCTCACACTTCCCCAGCGTTCCGGGACACCACGGACAGCGGCATGATTTCATCAAATGGGGCGGGACAGGAGGAGCCGCAGCCCCGCCTCTCCCCGCCCTCCATTCCAACCTGAGTCACTGCCCCCCCATCCTCCAAACCCTGAGCTTTGCCAGCTGTGTATAGGGAGGTTGGCGGTGGGTGGGGGAGGTCAGCTGGCGATTTGAAGTCAACAATTGTGTATTTTAGGGTAAAGGCTAGAAACATCTGGTCGCATCTGGCCTCCAATTAAGCACATTAAGGAAGAAGCAACAGCAGCTAAACAGCCCAAGCCTATAAAAACGTCTAAATGCTCGTAACCCGTGGATGCGTCAGGCTCCCCACATATATAAAAGGTCCAACGATGTCCAAGAAGTAAACACCTTCGTCCACTGTGCCCTCCATCAGGCCGTCTTCCTCCTCAGAGCATCCCGTGCCCCAAAGAAGCATCATGACCTGCGGATCAGGATTCGGCGGCCGCGCCTTCAGCTGCGTCTCAGCCTGCGGGCCCCGGCCCGTCCGCTGCTGCATCACGGCCGCCCCCTACCGCGGCATCTCCTGCTACCGCGGCCTCACCGGGGGCTTCGGCAGCCGCAGCCTCTGCGGGGACTTCCGCGCCGGCTCCCGCGGCCGCAGCTTCGGGTACCGCTCTGGCGGCGTGTGCGGCCCCAGCCCGCCCTGCATCACCACCGTGTCGGTCAACGAGAGCCTCCTCGCGCCCCTCAACCTGGAGATCGACCCCAACGCGCAGTGTGTGAAGCATGAGGAGAAGGAGCAGATCAAGTGTCTCAACGACAGGTTTGCTGCCTTCATCGACAAGGTGGGTGTCCTTGATCACACCCTTCCTGAACCTTCCCTTCCTGGGCAGGCACTGAAGGGGTAGTCGGGGGGCAGGAGAGATGTGGTGCCCATGAGATCCCAGTCTAATGGAGGAGATGGGCACATATCCAGGGCACAGAAAGATCAGAGAGATGAGACTAGAGCAGGGGCTCCTGATTAGGCAATTGTTATTATATACAACCTCTGTCCAGACGGGCAGGGTCCCCATAGACAGACAAGGACAAGGTTTGGAACCGCATGGCAGACGAAGAAGGCCATACATGCAAACAAGAAATGCACAAAAGATACAGGAAGAGGACCACAGGTCAGCCTTTGGGGGGGTGTCCTTGATCACACCTTTCCTGAACCCACCCATGCTCAATTCAGGCTGGGCACTGATGGGGGAGTCAGAGGCAAAAAGACCTCTACTTGGCTCCTGACCACATGCCACCTAGGCTCAGCACGACAGGATAACTCAGTTCACCTGAGCAGGGACTGATCTTTCCCAGCCCCTTGCTCTCGCCCCTAAGTTGGAAAATCCAAACATAGATCCCAATCCCGAAGTCCAGAAGTTGCCTCGTCTCCCACAGCGCCCTCTGTGTAATCTCCGCTGAGCTCCTGGTTTGGGAGTTTACCTTAAAGCAATCAGCGCGCTCCCCCATCCCCCCAGGCCCCAGGTAGGCTTTGGGGCAGTGGGGAGCCATCTGACCCGTCCTCCCACCCTGGGCGGCAGGTGCGCTTCCTGGAGCAGCAGAACAAGCTGCTGGAGACCAAGCTGCAGTTCTACCAGAACCGCCAGTGCTGCGAGAGCAACCTGGAGCCCCTGTTCCAGCGCTACATCCAGGCGCTGAGGCGGGAGGCCGAGCGTGTGGAGGCCGACAGCGGGAGGCTGGCCTCGGAGCTCAGCCACGTGCAGGAGGTGCTCCCCCAGGCCCCAGGTAGGCTTTGGGGCAGTGGGGAGCCATCTGACCCGTCCTCCCACCCTGGGCGGCAGGTGCGCTTCCTGGAGCAGCAGAACAAGCTGCTGGAGACCAAGCTGCAGTTCTACCAGAACCGCCAGTGCTGCGAGAGCAACTTGGAGCCCCTGTTCCAGTGCTACATCCAGACGCTGAGGCAGGAGGCTGAGCGTGTGGAGCCGACAGCGGGAGGCTGGCCTCGGAGCTCAGCCACGTGCAGGAGGTGCTGGAGGGCTACAAGGAGAAGTGAGTGCGGTCAGGGATGATGCTGGGCACAGGAATGGACTTGAGTTAAAGCCTATTGGATGAGACTGGAGAAGCACTTCCGAGAAGGGCCAGGGACCTTGCAGGGCAGGTGGAGGGTGTGCAGCAGGATCTTCACATCAGGCAGTCACGGATCAGACGCCTGAGAGTAGGGCCGTGATTCCCCAGGAGGTCTCTCTCTGCTCCTTCAGACTTCACTTCTTGGAGCCTGATCACCCAGCAGCTGCGCCCTGCGGTCTGTGGGGGGGGGGCTTCTGCAGTCTCCCAAGCCATCTCCTCCCGCCTCTCAGGCTCCCACCTGTAGCACCTGGATGTGATATGAGTGCCAGCGTCGCTCAGAGCTGCCAGGCCCTGGGGCTGCTGGTGTCCCACCGTCTAGGGTGCGGAGTGCTGGGGGCCCCTGGGACTCATAGGCCCTCCCACAGCTGAGCTAGGATGGACACCCAGGAGAGCGGAGGCTGCAGTGCCCCACACGTGCTGCTGACCACTCCTAGCATGGGGCTGCTGCTGAGTCCTTATTCTCCTCCAGACGTGACCTCAGAGCAGCTTTGGGAACAGGGCTGTGAGGTCCCAGAAGAGTAGCCCCCTGGAGCCCTCAATTCAAATTGGAGAGAGAATCACAAACACACCCCAAATCCAACCACAGAGGACCCCAGCAGGGCTGCCAGGGGGCGGGCTTGTTGGCAGGTCCCTAACATTGCCTCCTTCACTGGTATGAAGTGGAGGGGGTTCTGGGGACACCTGCCCTGCCATGACATCCCTTTCTGCCCTCTTCTGCCTCAGGTACGAGGCGGAAGTCGCTCTGAGAGCGACAGCGGAGAATGAGTTTGTGGCTCTGAAGGAGGTGAGTAACGTGGGATCGGGAAGCAGAGACACGAGGGATCTCAGAATGACAGGCTCTTGTTGGGGAGACCCATGGTCTCAACCTCAGTGCGGGGTGCAGTGACCTTGTCAAGTCAGGATGGGAAATCCCCAGAGAGTAGGTCATGAAAGGCACATGTTGGGCTTTGAGAAGGGCAATAACCTTGGAATATCCACTAGCACCCTGCCCTGAAGCAGGGGGATGGCTGAGTTGACCTCTGGATGTTCTGTGCTGCTTCAGAGGTGATGGTCTGTGGCTGGGGTCCCATGGAGGCATGGCAGCTTCAGTCTCTCTGGTGAGGGACGGTGTCCTGTCTAGTGCTGCAGGAAGTCTGATTAAGAAGAGGGGCACAGTCTCAGGATCTGGGGGAGGATGGAGCAGAGCCAGGAGAGGCCAGGTGGAGTCTTGGAGGACTGCTGGGGGACAGGGAAGTGTCAAGGTGGCTGAGTGAGGGAGCCTGTCTGGCAGGCTTCCTGGTACAGGGGAGGGTAAGAAGGAGAGCTGGGTGGTAGGAGGTCTCGGGTGGGAGGAGTGAAAGGCTGGTGACCCATCTGCAAGGCACGAGGGGTTTGTTCTTAGAAGGGGAGGAGGGCGTGAGGTGCCTCTGGGGAAGGGCAGAGGCTATGGAGATGGGCCGGGGATAGGAGCACTGGGAACCCTTTCCCCCTCACCTCCGTGTAACGGGTGAAGAGAGAGAGGGATTTGGGGGTGGCGATCACCAGAGGTCCTCTGAACTCAAAGACTCCCCACCTTCCCAGGATGTGGACTGCGCCTACCTCTGCAAGTCAGACCTGGAGGCCAACTCAGAGGCCCTGATTCAGGAGATCGACTTCCTGCGGCGACTGTATGAGGAGGTGAGGGGTTGTGGTCCAGGCAGAAAACCAGCAGCTGGCCTGGAAGAGAGGGCGTTGGTCTGGGATCGGAGTGGGACCGGGGGTGGGGC
>NC_041219.1:87420565-87421268 GCF_002837175.3 Physeter macrocephalus | reverse complement strand
TGACTCCACCCACACACACACCAAGATGGTATGAAAATGATATTATTCACATAACAGAGCTTTCTAGAAAGAGAAGGGCAGGCCTCCCATGCTGGTCCACATATGGCTTGAAAGAGACTGGAGTGGGTTTATTACGGTGGTTAGGGGTTGGGCCAGGCCAAGGACTCCCGCACATGGTTTGAAGTTCCCACTAGTCACGAACAGGGCAGGGATCACCCAGGCTTTCTTATCAGATGGGGAAGGAAGATGGGTGGGGATTAGAAGCTGTCAACTGTCAAGCATCATTACAGTAAGAGTGCTTTAACATTCAAAAAATTCAATCACATAATATGCAAATTTACAGAATAAAATGAGAGGAGTCAAATGGTCACCTCTCCCTCCAGATAGACAGGAAATATTATACTTAATAGTGAATGATCAAAACTTTCCATTGAGATCAGAAAGAAAAGAAAAACCATATCACCACAATTATTCAACATTATACTGGAGCTTTAGCCAGTGCAAGTCAAGACAAAGCAATAAATACTTTTTTTTTTTTCACTCACACACACTGTATTTTATTTTTACAAGAGATAAACTGACGCCAAGCATTGTAAATGGATGACTACAACAAGAGCAACAATGATTGCAATTACCAAACACAAAACACACTCATACTATGTCATAATATTGACATTCAGTCCAGTAATCCTCCACTGTAACA
>NC_041219.1:87420074-87420466 GCF_002837175.3 Physeter macrocephalus | reverse complement strand
CATAACATTATACCAGAACATATAAGATTTTTAGAAATTTCATGTAATGTCTGAAACATTTACATTAACATATTTCCATACAAATAACCCAAAGAAAGTTTAGTATTAGCTGTTTTTTGTTTGTTTGTTTATAATGTAGGTTCTTATTAGTCATCAATTTTATACACATCAGTGTATACATGTCAATCCCAATCGCCCAATTCAGCACACTGCCATCCCCACCCCACCGTGGTTTTCCCCCCTTGGTGTCCATACGTTTGTTCTCTACATCTGTGTCTCTACTTCTGCCCTGCAAACCCGTTCGTCTGTACCATTTTTCTAGGTTCCACATACATGCGTTAATATACGATATTTGTTTTTCTCTTTCTGACTTACTTCACTCTGTATGACAG
>NC_041219.1:87411238-87419665 GCF_002837175.3 Physeter macrocephalus | reverse complement strand
TTTTTTAAGGAACCTCCATACTGTTCTCCATAGTGGCTGTATCAATTTACATTCCCACCAACAGTGCAAGAGGGTTCCCTTTTCTCCACACCCTCTCCAGCATTTGTTGTTTATAGATTTTCTGAAGGAAATAAATATCTTAAGGATTAGAAAGAAAGGAAGAAAACCAAATTACTCACATATGACATGATTATGTATGTAGAAAATCAAAAGAGTCTCCTAACTATTAGAACTAATAAGTGAATTTATTAAGGTCACTAGAAAATAAATATAAAAATTAATTGTATTTTTATATACCTACAAGAAACAATTAGAAAATGAAATTTAAAAAATACCATTTTCAGTAGCATCAAAAATATCTGATATCTAGGAATAAACGTAGTCAAAGATATGCAATACTTACACACAGAAGACTACAAAAGTTTATTGAAAATGTAAAGAAACTTAATAAACAGGTATGTATATACTATCTTCATGGATTGGAAAACTTAATAATGTAAATATGTCAATTTCCTCCAATTGAACTATGGATTCAAAGCAATTTCAATTAAATTTCACTTGATATTTTATGAAAATTTATAAACCTATTCTAAAATTTGTATGGAAATGAAAAAGATCTAAAATAATCAAAACAATCCTGTAAAAGAAGAACAAAATTCTTATAGTTCCAGATACTGAGAATTATTAGAAAGATATAGTAATTAAGAGATTGCGATATTGAGGAAATGACTGAAAAATGGACCAATGGAACTATATACAGAAACTGGAAACAAACCACACGTAGACTCACTAGATTTACAATAATGGGGCCCTTGAAGTGCAATAGGGAAAAGATGGCTTTGCACAATAAATGATGCAAGATCAGCTAACTCTCCATATGGGAAAAAATGTATAGAGTCCTAATTCAAAACATTCACATATATCAGTTTTAGCTGTATTATAGTTCTATATGTGAAAGGTAAAATAATGTATTTAGAAGAAAATAGAATATATCATTATGACCTGAGGATAGGCAAAATACCTTAAACATCATAAAAAACTGCTTCCCTGGGCTTCCCTGGTGGCGCAGTGGTTGAGAATCCACCTGCTGATGAAGGGGACACGGGTTCGTGCCCCGGTCCAGGAAGATCCCACATGCCGCGGAGCGGCTGGGCCTGTAAGCCATGACCGCTGAGCCTCTGCATCCGGAGCCTGTGCTCCGCAACGGGAGAGGCCACAACAGTGAGAGGCCTGCGTACCACAAACAAACAAACAAAACACAACTGCTTCCCTTAAAAAAGAATAAACTTCTCTCCATCAGACACAAAGAGAACAAAACAGCAAGCCACAACCCAGGAAAATACATACTAAAATACTACATGATCCATCGATGGTTGAATCCATGGAGGCAGAACTGCAAATACAGAGGGCCAACTGTAAAGTTACACACAAATTTTCAACTGCGTGGGGGCCTGGTATCCCTAACCCCTGCATCATTCAAGGATCAACTGTATTGTAAGAGTCTAAACTGTTGCAGTTTTGTCAGAACCTAATCAACCTGGGGGAAGAGAATACCAGACTTCAGCCTCCTCTAGCCATCCTCTTCCACCTAAGGTGAAAAAACCCCCTGAGAAGCACATGTGGAGTTCACAGCCCAGGGGCACAAGTTCAAAAAAACCAGGACTTAATCATGGGACCATAGAATGCTTTCTTTCCCCCACACCTTACCACCACATCACTAAAGGCCTATTTAAATAGCACAGTTCCTTTCACCCAGTACATCATGGTTGGCTTTCAACAAAAATTTACAAAGCATACTAAAAGGCAAAAAAAAAGAAAAAAAAAAAAAGAAGTTTGAAGAGACACAACAAGCAAGCACAAGAACCAGACTCAGGTATGGCAGGAACATTGGAATTATCAGACCAGGAATTTAAAATAACTATGACTAATATGCTAAAGGCACTAATGGGAAAAAAGACAGTATGCAAGAACAGATGGATAATGTTAGCAGAGAGATAGAAATTTTAAGTAAGAATAAAATTAAACACTAGAGATCAAAAACCCTATAACAGAAGTGATGAATGCCTTTGATAGTTTAATTAGTAGATGGGACATGGCTGAGGAAAGATTACCTGAACTTGAGGATATGTCAATAGAAACTTCCAAAATTGAAAAGCAAAGAGAAAAAAAAAACCAAACAGAACAGAATATCCAAGAACTGTGGAATAACTACAAAAGGTATAACCCACGTGCAGTGGGAATACCAGAAGAAGATGAAAAAAAGACAGAAACAGAAATAATTTTGGAGGCATTAATGACTGAAAATTTCTCCAAATTATTGTCAGACACCAAACTACAGATCCAAGTTCAGAAAACACCAAGCAGGATAAGTGACAAAACAGAACCACAAAAAACAAACAAACAAAAAGACACCTAGGCATATTCAAACTGCAAAAAAATCAAAGATAAAGAAAAAAATCTTGAAAAAATATTTGAGGAAAAAACAGCTTACCTACAGAGGATACCTTTGATTTCTCCTCAGAAACCATGCAAGCAGAATGAGTGTGGAATGAAATATTTAAAATGTTGAAAGGAAATCAAAACACCAACCTAGAATTCTGTACTCTGCAAAACTATCATTCAAAAGTGAAAGAGAAATGAAGACTTTCTCAGATAAACGAAAATTGGGGAAATTTCTTGCCAGTAGTTTTGACTTTCAAGAAATGTTAAAAGAAGTTCTTCATAGAGAAAGAAAATGATATGGGTCAGAAATTCAAATATACATAAAGAAAGGAAGAGAATTAGAGAAGGAATAAGTAAAAGTAAAGCAAAAGTTTTCATTTTTCTTATTCTGAGTTGATCTAACAGATAATACCTGTTCAAAATAAAAACAGCAACAATATATTCCATGTTTATAGCTTATGTGCAAATGAGATGAATGACAACAATACAAGGAAAGAATTTGGAACTTGCACTACTAATATAAGGAACTTGCACTACTCATGAAATAGTACAGTTGTTATTTAAAAGCAGACTGGGATTAGTCATAAATGTATATCGCAAACTCTAGGGCAACCAGTAAAAGAATTTTTTAAAGATGTATAATTAATATGTTAAGAAAAAAGAGAAAATGGAGTCATATGAAATGTTCAATTAAAACTACCAAAGGTAGAAAAAAAGTGGAAAACAAAAATAAGAACAAGGGCAATGACTAGAAAACTGTAACAAAAATTGTATTGATTGAACTATATTGATGATCACTTTACACAACAATGATCTAAGTACACCAATTAAAAGACAGATTAACAGAATGGATCAAAACAAAAGACCCAGCTATCGGTTGTCTACAATAAACCCACTTATATAAAGACATATATAGGTTAAAAGTAAAGTGATGGAGAAAGATATACCATGTTAACACTAACTGAAATAAAGTTGGAGTAGTTGTATTAATTTCAGAAAGAGTAGATTTCAGAGCAAGGAAAATTATCAGGGATAAAGAGGGGCATTACCTAATGATAAAGGGATCAATTCTCCAAGAAGATATAACAATCTTTAACATGTACATATTTATAACAGAGTACCAAAATACATCACACAAAAAGTGATAGAATGGTATAGAGAAATAGATGGCTACTATTATAATTGGAAACTTCAACCCTTCTCTATTAGTAATGGGCAAATCTAGCAGACAGAAACTCAATAAGGACATAGTTGAACTCAACAGCACCATGAATTAACTGGATATAATTGACATCTATAGAATACTTCATCCGACAATAGCAGAATACACATTCTTCTCAAGCTTACATGGAACACTCATCAGGGTAGAAAGAATGAAATCGTACAATCTATGTTCCCAGACCAAAAACAGAAATGAATAACAGAAAGATAGCCAAAAAATCTTTTAAAAATGAGGAGACTAAACAACAAACTTCTAAATAACACATGAGTCAAAGAAGAAATCTCAGGAGAAATTTTAAACTATTTTGAACTAAATGAAAATTAAAGTATAACAACTAAATTTTGTGGGATGCAGCAAAAGCAGTGCTTAGAAAGAAATTTATAGCACTGAACACATATATTAGAAAAGAAGAAAAGTCTAAAATCAATAATCCAAGTGTTCGCCTTTGGAAACTAGAAAAAGAAGAACAAAATAAATCCAAAGTAAGTAGAAGAAAAGAAATAATAAACAGAAATCAATGAAGTTAAAATAAAAAGTTAATAGAAAAAATTAATGAAACTCAAAACTGGTTCTTTGAAATGATCAATAAGATCAATAAGCCTCTAGCCTAGTTAACTAAGGAAAAAAAAGAGAAAAAATACAAATTACTAATATCAAAACCAAGGAGTGGACACCACTATAGAGCCCATGGACATTAAAGAAATAACAAAGGAATACTCTGAACAACTCTGTGTCCACAAAGTTGATAACCTGAACGAAATGGACCAATTTCTTGAAAGATGCAATCTGCAAAAATTCACACAAGAAGAAACAGACAATCTCAATAAGTCTATATTAATCTAAAAGTTGAATCAAGAATTAATAACCTTCCAAAACAAAAAGCATCAGACTCAGATGGTTTCTGAGGCTGATGAAACTCAGAAAGTTTTTCACTGGTGAAAAACTTAAGGAAGAAATTGTACCAATTCTATACAATTTCTTCTGGAAGATAGAATCAGAGAAAATATTTTCTCATTCTACAAGGCCAGCATTGCCTTAATATCAAAATCAAAGACGTTACAAGAAAAGAAAACTATAGACCAATATCTCTCATGAACTTAGATGCAAAAATTCTCAATAAAATATCAGCAAATCAAATCTGACAATGTATAAAAAAATTATATATCGTGATCAAGTAGGATTTATTCCAGGTATACGAAGCTGGTTCAGCATCCAGAAATCAATTAATATAAACCATCATATCAACAGACTATAGAAGAAAAATCACAAGGTTATATCAATAGATGCAGAAAAAGTATTTGACAGAATCTAACACCACTCATGATAAAAATTCTCAGCAAGCTAGGAATAGAGGGGAACTTCCTCAACCTGACAAAAAAAACCTACAAACAACCTACAGCTAACGTCATATTCAGTGGTGAGAAAATAGAAGCTTTCCCACTAAGATCAGGAACAGGGCAAAGATGTTCCCTCTCACCACTCCATTTCAGCATTGTACTGGAATTCCCAGTTAATGCATTAAGACAGGAAAAGGAAATAAACGTGTACAGATTGGGAAGAAAGAATGAGACTATCTTTGTTCGCAGATGACTTGATTGTTTATGTAGAAAATCCAAAAGAATTGATAAAAAATACTCCTAGAACTAATAAGCAATTACAGCAAGGTTTTAGGATACAAAGTTAATATATAAAAGTTGATTGCTTTGCTTATACCAGCAATGAACAAGTGGAATTTGAAATTAAAAACCCAACATTATTTACATTAGTATCCCCCCAAATGAAATATAATACTTAGATATAAATCTAACTAAATATGTAGAAAATCTATATGAGGAAAACACTAAAACTCTCATGAACAAAATCAAAGAACTAACTAAATAAAGGGCTATTCCATGTTCATGGATAGAAGGACTCAATATTGTCAAGATGTCAGTTCTTCCCAACTTAATCTTAGATTCAATGCAATCCCAATCAAAATTATAGCAAGTTATTTAGTGGATATCAACAAACTGTTTCTAAAGTTTATATGAAGGCAAAAGAACCAGAATAACTAACACATTATTATTATTATTATTATTTTGAGGTACACGGGTCTCTCACTGTTGTGGCCTCTCCCGTTGCGGAGCACAGGCTCAGCGGCCATGGCTCATGGGCCTAGCCGCTCTGCAGCATGTGGGATCTTCCTGGACCGGGGCACGATCCCGTGTTCCCTGCAGCGGCAGGTGGGCTCTCAACCACTGCACCACCAGGGAAGCCCGACCAACACATTACTGAAGGACAACAAAGTTGGAGGATTGACACTACACAGTCTCAAGACTTACTATGTTATGGTAATCAAGACAGTATGGTATTGTTGAAAGAATAGACAAATAGGTCAATGGAACAGAATAGAGAGCCTAGAAGTAGACCCACACAACAATAGTCAACTGGTCTTTGACAAAGGAACAAAGGCAATACAATGGAGAAAAGATAACCTTTTTAAATAAATGATGCTGGCACAACAGGACATCCACATACAAAAAATTAATATAAACACAGACATTACACCCTTCCCCAGAATTAACTCAAAATGCATCATAGACCTACATGTAAAATGCAAAACCGTAAAACTCCTAGAAGATAATGTAGGAGAAAATCTAGATGACCTTAGGTCTGGTAATGACTGGGATACAACACCAAGGGCATGAGTCATGAAAGACATAATTAATAAGTTGGACTTCATTAAAATTAAAAACTTCTGCTTTGCAAAAGACACTGTCAAAAAATGGTAAGTCAAGCCACAAACTGGGAGAAAATATTCGCAAAAGACATATCCAATAAAAAGACTGTTATCTGAAATATAAAGAGCTCTTAAAACTCAACAATAAGAAAACTAACAATCTAATTAGAAAATAGGCTAAAGATCTTAACAGATACTTCACCAAAGAAGATATACAGATGGCAAATAAGTGTATGAAAAAAATGCCCACATCATATTTCATTAGGGAAATGCAAGTTAAAACAATGAGACACCACTACACACCTACTAGAATGGTGAAAATCCAAAACTCTGAGAACTCCAAATGCTGACAAGGATGTAGAACAACAATAACTCTCATTCATTGCTGGTGGAGTGCAAAATGATACAGCAACGTAGGAGACAGTTTGGACGTTTCTTATAAAACTAAGCATACTCTTACCATACACCTCAGCAATTGCACTCATTAGTATTTGTTGAAATGAGCTGAAATTTATGTCCACACAAAAACCTGTACATGAGTTTCATTAGGTCCCATTTGTTTATTTTTGTTTTTATTTCCATTACTCTAGGAGATGGATCATAAAAGATCTTGCTGTGATTTATGTCAAAGAGTGTTCTTCCTATGTTTTCCTCTAAGAGTTTTATAGTGCCCAGTCTTACATTTAGGTCTCTAATCCACTTTGAGTTTATTTTTGTGTATGGTGTTAGGGAGTGTTCTAATTTCATTCTTTTACATGTAGCGGTGCAGTTTTCCCAGCACCACTTATTGAAGAGACTCTCTTTTCTCCATTGTATATCCTTGCCTCCTTTGTCATAGATTAGTTGACCATAGGTGCATGGGTCTATCTCTGGGCTTTCTATCCTGTTCCATTGATCTATATTTCTGTTTTTGTGCCCATACCATGTTGTCTTGATTACTGTAGCTTTATATTATAGTGTGAAGTCAGGGAGTCTGATTCCTCCAGCTCCATTTTTTTCCCTCAAGACTGCTTTGGTTATTTGGGGTCTTTTGTGTCTCCATACAAATTTTAAGATTTTTTGTTCTAGTTCTGTAAAAACTGCCACTGGTAATTTAATAGGGATTGCATTGAATCTGTAGATTGCTTTGGGTAGTATAGTCATTTTCACAATATTGATTCTTCCAATCCAAGAACATGGTATATCTCTCCATCTATTAGTGTCATCTTTAATTTCTTTCATCAGTGTCTTATAGTTTTCTGCATACAGGTCTTTTGTCTCCCTAGGTAGGTTTATTCCTAGGTATTTTATTCTTTTTGTTGCAATGGTAATGGGAGTGTTTCCTTAATTTCTCTTTCAGATTTTTCATCATTAATGTATAGGAATGCAAGAGATTTCTGTGCATTAATTTTGTATCCTGCAACTTTACCAAATTCATTGATTAGCTCTAGTAGTTTTCTGGTGGCATCTTTAGGATTCTCTATATATAGTATCATGTCATCTGAAAACAGTGACAATTTTACTTCTTTTTCAATTTGTATTCGTTTTATTTCTTTTTCTTCTCTGATTGTCATGGCGAGGACTAGGACTTCCAAAACTATGTTGAATAATTGTGGTGAGAGTGGACATCTTGTCTTGTTCCTCATCTTAGAGGAAATGCTTTCAGTTTTTCACCATTGAGAATGATGTTTGCTTTGGGTTTGTTGTATATGGCCTTTATTATGTTGAGGTAGGTTCCCTCTATGCCCACTTTCATGAGAGTTTTTTTTTTTTATCATAAATGGGTGTTGAACTTTGTCAAAAGCTTTTACTGCATCTATTGAGATGATCATATGGTTTTTATTCTTCAGTTTGTTAATATGGTGTATCACATTGATCGATTTGCCTATGTTGGAGAATCCTTGCATCCCTGGGATAAATCCCACTTGATCACGGTGTATGATCCGTTTTAATGTGTTGTTGGATTCTGTTTGCTAGTATTTTGTTGAGGATTTCTGCATCTATATTCATCAGTGACATTGGTCTGTAATTTTCTTTTTTTGTAGTATCTTTGTCTGGTTTTGGT
>NC_041219.1:87391536-87410858 GCF_002837175.3 Physeter macrocephalus | reverse complement strand
TAGTTCCTTTAGGTGTAAGGTTAGATTATTTATTTGAGATTTTTCTTGTTTCTTGAGGTAGGCTTGTTTTGCTATAAAATTCCCTCTTAGAGCGGCTCTTGCTGCATCCCATAGGTTTTGGATCATCGTGTTTTCATTTTCATTTGTCTCCAGGTATTTTTTGATTTCCTCTTTGATTTCTTCAGTGATCTCTTGGTTATTTAGTAACGTATTGTTTAGCCTCCATGTGTTTGCGTTTTTTTACGTTTTTTTCCCTGTAATTGATTTCTGATCTCATAGCATTGAGACAAAAATAAACAAATGAGACCTAATGAAACTTAAAAGCTTTTGCAAAGCAAAGGAAACTACAAACAAGATGAAAAGACAGCCCTCAGAATGGGAGAAAATATTTTCAAATGGACAAAGGATTAATCTCCCAAATATATAAATGGTTCATGTGGCTCAATATTAAAAAAACAAACAACCCAATCAAAAAATGAGCAGAAGACCTAAATAGACATTTCTCCAAAGAAGACATACAGATGGCCAAGAGGCACATGAAAAGCTGCTCAACATCACTAATTATTAGAGAAATGCAAGGGCCCGTGAGCCATGGCTGCTGAGCCTGCGCGTCCGGAGCCTGTGCTCCACAATGGGAGAGGCCATAACGGTGAGAGGCCCACGTACCACACAAAAAAAAAAGAAAACCAAAAAAACACAATCTACAATGACGTATCACCTCATCCCAGTTAGAACAGGCATCATCAGAAAATCTACAAACAACAAATGCTGGAGAGGGTGTGGAGAAAAGGGAACCTCCTTGCACTGCTGGTGGTAATGTAAATTGATATAGCCACTATGAAGAACAGTGTGGGAGTTCCTTAAAAAACTAAAAATAGAATTACCATATGATCCAGCAATCCCACTACTGGGCATATACCCAGAGAAAACCATAATTCAAAAAGACACATGCACCCCAATGTTCATTGCAGCACTATTTACAATAGCCAGGTCATGGAAGCAACCTAAATGCCCATCGACAGACGAATGGATAAAGAGCAAATATCGTATATTAACGCATATACGTGGACCCTAGAAAAATGGTACAGATGAACCGGTTAGCAGGGCAGAAATTGAGACACAGATGTAGAGAACAAACATATGGACACCAAGGGGGGAAAGTGGCGGGGGGGTGGGGAGGTGGCGGTGTGATGACTTGGGAGATTGGGATTGACATATATACACTAATATGTATAAAATGGATAACTAATAAGAACCTGTTGTATAAAAAAATAAATAAAAAACAAACAAACAAACAAAACCCAAAAACCTGTACATGATGTTTATAGCAGTATAGATTCATCGACTGTAGAAACTGTACCACTCTGATGTGGGATGTTGATAGTGGGGAAGGCTATGTGTGTGAGGGGGCAGGGAGCGTATGGGAACTCTTTACATCATGCTCAATTTTGTTGTGAACCTAAAACTGCTCTAAAAATTAAAGTCTAACGTTAAAAAATGATTCAACCATTTTAGAAAACTAATATACGTTTACTCGTCCGTGTGTGTATGTGTGTGTGTGTGTGTGTGTGTGTGAGAGAGAGAGAGAGAGAGAGAGAGAGAGGAATGGAATTTTCTATGGCTCTTGTTATATACACATAAGATGTGCCTGGCTGGGCTGGCTGTACATTTCCTCTTGATGCAGCAGTTACATTCCTAGGTACTTATTTAAGGAAAATGAAACATATGTCAACACAAAGACTCACAAGTATGCTCATAACTGTTTAATGGAAGGTAACCCCAAACTGGAAATATTTTAGGAACCCACAAGTCAGAATGGGTAAAGAAACTGTGGTTTATTCATACAATGGTACAGTACTCAGCCATAAAAAAGAATGAACTACCAATATTCACAACCAACTGGATGAATCTCAAAAACATTTTGCTGACTGAAGAAACTACACACACAAAAATATATACATATATATTTATAAATAATGTGAGTAAATGTTGTGTGATTCCATTTATATAAAATTCTAAAATAAATTAATTCAAGGTGGAAAAATCAAAACAGTGATTGCTTTAGGCAGTGGGCTTAAAGGGGAAGGGCACAGAGGAATTTTCTGGAGGAATGGAAGTGTTCTATGTCTTGATATTGTGTGGATACAGAAGTGAGCAAATTTGTCAAAATTAATTGAACACCACACTTAAGATCTGGGCATTTCACTGTATATAAACTGTACCTCAATAAACACAAAAATTTTTAAGAGAAAGAATATTTCATGTTTCATGTTTCTAAAGTGGAAACGGGAAAGAAAAAAGTAAATCAGGAATGGAATCTAGATTAGCCAAATCAACAGTTTCTGCCACAGGGTCCTAACTTTTCTAGCCATCTTGAATGTTATTCTGGGCCTATTGGAAAAATTCAAGCTATTTTCTGGAAGTGGCTGAGGGAAGGGCAGAGGAAAATCGGAAGGAAGCTAAGTGTATCAGATCCAACCTGAGGTCTCCTTTGCAATGTTAGTTCCACAGACTTGTGCCAGAGTATCAATGATCTGTTACTAATTCCAACCCTAGGTTTAAAGTAAGATTATAAGGGATTAACAAATGGAAGTAGCCACTGAATGCCAAGAAATCTCAGAGGAGACAGCTGGAGGCATGTTTGCTCTCTAGGACGTTCAGATGGTTTTGAGATGAATTTTTGGGGGGTAAGGATTACTCCAGATCATCCTGAATTGGTGGGGAGAATTACCCAGTACATTCATAATTAACCAATATTTCCCCTTTACTGAAGTAAAGGGAGTTTAACCAGAAGGCAGATGTAGTAAGACATCATCCCATAAGGTGCATCTTTTCTAATCACTCATGTTATTTAAGTCAGATACTTTGCGTATCTTATTAAAATGTGGGAGAATTTTCACCCAACTATACTTTTTTTTAAAATGACACAGTATAGAGAGGTGGACCCTGCAGAGGTGAGGAGGTGAAAACCAGAAGCTCAAAGAGGAGGCAGACATAAGAAGGGAGGCAAGGATGTGAGGGAAGCAGTGGAGAGAGAAAGAAACCAGTCCTCTGGTAACTCTTCTTGGGCTCTTTCTTGGTCTCCCCTGGAGCCCTGGCTTGGCTCTCTTCAACCTCTGTTCCTACTGAGGACTGAGGACATATGACGAAGGAGCCTCTGGCCCCTTGTCCTCTTCCCCATGCTCTTTTTTGCTGCTCATCCCAGGCATGCTCCACACTAGCCATGAGGTTCAGCCTGTTCTCTCCCCATCCTCACATCTTCTCTAAAACACTTCTCACCTCCTGCATCACTCTTGCTTCAGAGCATTAAAATGCCTCACTCACGAGATACCAATTACTCCTCCTCCACCAACTAGTTTCCCCACATCAATTAGGAAAGCCAAAGGTTGTCCCCTTCATCCAAATATGCCTTCAGTCCCAGCCCAATGATGCACTTAATCAGTGACTTATACTTTCAAGTGCACTTACCTACCCAATACCAGTATGTACAGGGCGAGTCAAAAAGAAATGAACATTTCCAAAAATGTATTACTCAGTAACTAGGTTTTATAAGAAGAGGTACCAAAATCAGTTGAAGGGAAAAATCAGAGGTTTTTTTTTTCTATAACTGTAAAAACACTCAATTTTTGTCCCTCAAGGCACATGACATGCCTCAATTCTGTAGGCTAATAATTGCACCAATTCATCCCAGACCCTTTGTTGAATATTACTTTTGATAGTTGAAATGGCAGCCACAATGTTTCCCTTCATCTCCTCCAGGCTATGAGGAAGAGGTGGGACAAACACCAGGTTCTTGACTTATACCCCCTAGAAGCCACATGGAGTGACATCTGGGGACTTCGGACTGTAGTTCCAGAGGTCAATACTTTGAACTGAGCATCTCACTAAGCACCGTGGAAGGTGTTCTTTCCATGACCTCTGGACCCCACGATCAACTTAAGGTAGAGCCCCATCCTGCTGGAAGACGGAGTTGTCAGAAACTACCTGCAGCTGTGAATAAAGTCACGCAGGTATCATATCCAGATATGCGACCCCATCACTGTGCTCTCTGCCAAAAATGGGTGGACGCTGTGTGTGAAAATTGAGAAATACAAGGGAAGCTCTACTGTTTAGTGCACACTACATGTTTATATACAGCATGGTTACTAAGTAATACAATTTTGAAAGTTTCAATATTTTCTGAACCACTCTGTATATCATAGAAGGCTGCACTTTCCACTCCAACTTTTGGTGCTGAGACAGGCTGGGACCTGGGACCTGGGACCCTTTGCTGCAGTGCTTGCACCTGGACAAACGTCTCCTTGAACAACAAGATACAAAGAACCTTATAGGGGACTAAAAATAACTGTATATGTGCAGTTGGGGCAAATTATGGACAACGAGATACAAAAAGACCAAACAAACCCAACTGCCACTTCTGAAGAGCTGGGAGCAAAAGCAGGGTACTGCGCATGCCCCCTGCACACAACACCACCAAAGGGGTGGCCAAATCACCTAAGCCACCCCTCCAGCCCGACCCCTAGACACACCCCTGCCCTCACCCAATATAAGGAACAAGCTCGCTCCTGAGCTAGCAAGGAAACATGCTAACTTGTTCTCACTCCCCACTGCTGAAGTAAGGGTCCCAATAAAGTCTTGCCTGAATTTCTTGTCTGACCTCTGATCAATTTCTATTGATTAAGGAGGCTAAGAACCCTGGTCGGTGACAGTGCTACTGTCTCCATCCTTTACACGTGTGGTTGCATGTGTTTCTCTTTCAATGGGTGCTCCCCAGGGACAAGACTGGGTCTGTGGGATCCCCTCTGAACAGCATCATCCTGCTCTGGGGCTTGCAGGATTAGGCACTTAGTCTTAAGCTTTTGATGGAATGTGACAATGGCCTATTCCTCATTCTCATCTGCCAGCTTCATCCAGGGAGGCAGAAAGACAAGGCAAATCCTCCTGAGGCAGACTTACCATGGGCTCAGCCTTCAGGGGATCCCTCCTGCCTTCCTCCCTGCTGGGAAAAATGCAAGGAGTACGGTTTAATCCTTGGGCCCTAGAACAAAGGCCTTCCTCATTCCATGGCCATGAGAGACAACACCAGCCTGGATGAAGCCTCTCCCAGCAGAGAGCAGAGGCTGGGTTCAGCAGCGTGCTGAGGAGGAGGCTGGCTGTTGCTGGAGTTACTCATGCAGCTTTGCTTCAGTTTCTCTCACATAGTTGCCTGGATTATCACTTTTTTTTTTTTTTTTTTTTTGCGGTACGCGGGCCTCTCACTGTTGTGGCCTCTCCCGTTGCGGAGCACAGGCTCCGGACGCGCAGGCTCAGCGGCCATGGCTCACGGGCCCAGCCGCTCCGCGGCATGTGGGATCTTCCCGGACCGGGACACGAACCCGTGTCCCCTGCATCGGCAGGCGGACTCTCAACCACTGCGCCCCCAGGGAAACCCATCACTCTTTGTTTTAATCTTATTATGAAAGTCTGGCTTCCCCACCTTTCTCCTCTGGGAAAATATAACTTCCCTGTGCTCCACCATGGGACATGATTCAGGATCACTGGGAAGATTTCATCTGAGAAGTCAATTCTCTAACCATCCAGTGGGTCCCCACTGCCTATGAACACAACCTTCTCCGGGGCGCTAAAACAGGGGAAGAGGGCAGAGTACTGCATTCCAGAGGAGGGAAGAAGTACAGCTTAGTCCAGGGAGGCAGTCTAAAAATGGGTTAGGGAACACGGCACACTTCCCACACCCAGACAAAGATAGAGAAAATCAAGGGCAAATGAACCACTTGCCCTTGACCTTTTAAGGGTAGTGGGACTTGAAAAAAGTGGACAGAAATGGATCAGGCACAGGGTCCCTCCTCCCTGACTCCCCCTCCACTCTCTCAGGAGCCCTCTCAGTGGACATGACTCAGGGTCAGGGTCCCTGGAATTGGTTCCTAGAACAGCATTCCCTGGCAGGTGATGATGGGGACTTTTTTTGGGGAAAAAAAAGTATATATATATATAAATCTACCAATAGGAGAAGTACTTGTGTCAGGAAATGAAACAAACATGATACTTTACATTGCTGATGCTATCTGGTGCACATGCCAAATTTCACATTGGATAACATGTTGAAGTTAAATCATCCTCTGATAGGCTAAATGGTTGAATGTGAGGTTCCTGCTGCAATTGAATTATATACTTCATTGGAGGATGAGTCTGCTCCCACCCTGGAAAAGATATACAATTAGTACTAAAAGAGGAACTGATCTGATCACCTGTGCTGTTTGACAGAAGCCTGTCCCCGTGTGCACAGCCCAGAGGACAGATAAGGACCCGGAAGAAGGTTACAGCAGAGAACCTGACTCCACAGGAGGGAGAGGGCAGCCTGCCAGGCTCTCTCCTAGGACTTGGATGCTGCCTTCCTCTGACCACCGCTTCCTTCCAGCCCCTTGAGCAAGGAGCTGCTGCTGGAGAAGAGCTCTTCCCTGCCTGCTGTTCTGAGAGCCAGCAAGCTTGCCCATCACACTTCTGATCTCGTGCCTCTGCATGACCTCCAGGAGCAAGGACAAACTTCTACCTGTGGCTCTGGCCTTACTAATGTGGCACAAACCTGCAACACTGGTCGCATTTGCTACCCACCCCTCCCAGACACATACAGGCTGTCCCTGTGTTCTTGAAGCTTCTTGTGGGTCCCTGAACACACCAGGCTTCTTCATACTTCCATTATAATGATGATACTAGCTCATCTTCATTGAGAACTTATGCGCAGACACTGTGCTAAGACTTTTACGTGAATTATTTCACGTAATCCTCACGTCACTGTGAGATAGGTACTATTTTCATCCCCCAGTTTACAGCTCTGAAAATGAGTAATTTGCATAAAGACCACGGGAGCCTGGGAGTCTGAGCACTCTGTCTCCAGAGCCCTTGCTCTTAACCAGGGGTTGGCACATTTTTCTTTAAAGGGCCATCTAATAAATCTTTTAAGCTTTGCCAGTCATACACTCTTCTGTTGCAACCATTGCTCAACTCTGCCATTGCAATGTGAAAGCAGACACAGACATGGGACATTGACATAGACACAGGACATTGGACAAATGCATGTTGCTCCAACTTGACTTGCCAACCCTTCCTCCCCTCCTGGCCTCATCCATGCCAAGTCTAAAGAATCTATCCCAAGAGAGTAGCTCAGAACACCATGCCATGGAAAGGAAAGCTTCCTTCTCAGAATTGGGTGGAATCACATTTCTTGGTAAAGCATTGTGCAACCAGGGTGGAGGAAGGGGAGCTGCTTCCATTGCCTTGAGAAGGTATCTCTTTCCTGCCAGATGCTGAGTTAGCACTCCTTTGGGTAGGGAATGCCCTGCTCTCCTGGATGCTGTGCCTCCAGAACACTGGAGAGATTGAATTGCTTATAAAATAGTCACAAGAGCTTTTCTCAGGTTCATCTCAATAGGGGAGTTTGTCTTTCCTCCCTTATTTGTCAATTAACCAGATATTCTCATAAATCACCATGCCTACAATTGCTCTCAACATTCCTCTTAGTACTTAATGTATGGACTAAGAAATGAATCTCTTTCCCCCTAAACCAAACACCATGCTCACTTGACAGCCTTCCCGCCCTCTAAGAATGTGTCTGGGGATTTGAGATTTCAAGCACTGAGATTAGAAATATAAATTTGGAGTTTACTTGTGACATCATCACACTTATAAAGGCACATTTTTATGATTCACTGCTTCTATATACCCCTCAACTTTCGGTGCACACCACATTAAGATATATAATTCTTGATGCTTAAGATGTGTCAGAATCTATGGGCATCAAAATGCAGTGAATTCCCTTAATGATTTTTGCCCTACTCATTTTAGCTTCTTTAAATTAAGCTCTAAGTTAACATTCCAAAAAACCAGAGAAAAAGGTGTCTATGAATTTCATTTGGTTAAAAAAAATGTACAGGGTCATGAGCTCAGTGGGAAAACAAACACTAGGGAGGGAGGTGCAGGCATGGGTAGAAATCACAAGAAGTCAGATCCCTGGGCAGGGTGGGCTTGGGTGATCTCATATCCTATCATGAAACTGCCAATTCCACACAGGATAGAGTTGCTCTTATGCTGTAAAAACTCAGCTCCTTTGTCCCTCTTGCCTTTCAAAGGAGGGTCATGTCCCCAAAGTAGCCCCCATTCCCAGGCCAGGCCACCAGAAAAGCAGCCAGGAGCTCCAGAAGGACAGGTTCAAACATGGCGGAAAAACACCACAAGCCACTTCTTGCTCAGGCCACAGGGCAAATGCCTATTAGCTCTCAGAGGCAGTCCAACTTGATGGGAAGGGTGGCGCTGGTGGAAGAGAAAAACTGTGTGGGAAAGGGGCACACAGAACAGTGTCTGAGTAAGCAGAAGGAGGGGACAATTATCACAGATCAACTTCTTGTCTCCTTTGTTTGAGAACATGACTAACTCATGACTTCAGTGAATTTACATCCAGACTTATTGTGTTGTGATCAAGTCAAGGCTAGAAGCCAGGAGAATTTCTCCACGAGTAAAGGATGCCAAAGAAGCAACATTCATACTTCATACCTTCATAGTGCCTGGGGGTGATCTCACTATTTGTAAAGCTCAGCCTTCCCAACCTGCAGGCTCACCTTCCAGCACTGAGCCCAGCCCATTTTCTCCATATATAAGCCACTGCTGGGGACCTCGTCTCACCAATCTGCTCCTCTCACCTCTACCTTCCACCTCTCACGCCCTCCTCAGCCTCTTCGACTTCAGGAACCATGACTTCCAAATCCACCATGAGAAGCCAAAGCAGCAGCCACCGTGTCTTCAGTGCCGGCTCAGCCAGAGTCCCTGGGGTCACCCGCTCTGGCTTCAGCAGTGCGTCTGTGTCCCGCTCCAGGGGCAGTGGTGGCCTCGCTGGCGTGGGTGGAGGAGCTAGCTTTGGCAGCCGCAGCCTCTATGGCGTGGGGTGCTCCAAGAGGATCTCCCTCGGAGGGGGCAGTTGTGCCATCATTGGCGGATATGGCGGCAGAGCTGGAGGCAGCCTTGGCTTTGGAAGTGGAGCCGGGAGTGGATGTGCTTTTGGCGGTGGAGCTGGTGGTGGCTTTGGGCTCAGTGGTGGAGCTGGCTTTGGTGGGGGCTATGTGGGCTCTTGCTTCCCCGTCTGCCCCCCTGGAGGCATCCAAGAGGTCACCATCAACCAGAGTCTCCTGACTCCCCTCGACCTGCAAATCGACCCCACCATCCAGCGGGTCAAGACTGAGGAGCGGGAGCAGATCAAGACCCTCAACAACAAGTTCGCCTCCTTCATCGACAAGGTGAGCAGGGAGCACCTGCCCTCCACTGGGATTTCAGAGTCCCCAGTCGAGAGACGCAACCAATGTCCTACCAGGGGGAGCCTCGGCAGAGGGGGAGGAGGGGACTCAGGCTAGCTCTCCACTGGGATGCAGGACAGGCTCCATGGGAACCACAGGCAGAAGGTGATGGAAATCATTTACAACTACTGATCCCTTAAATGTCTCTCATTCCTGCCTGGGAAGCATTCTCCACTCTTGATAACCCTCAAGCAAAGGCAAGGAAATGAGAGAATGGAATGAGTTAGCTTGATCTTCTGAAGGGTCTAAGAAATTAAAAAGGAAATTAAAGTGGAAACAGCACTTGAGCCTTAGTTGGGGTGGCGGCGGGGAAGGAAAGAAGATAAAAAACCAAAGGAAATGCCAGGAAAAAAAGACTCAGAAACATGTATATGTGCATAGAAATACTTAACTTGTAGAACCAGATCATGAGCATTAAGGGAGCTTGTTTTAGAGGGACTCATGCACTAGATGGGAAAGAAGATTAAATCCAATCATCAACAGGGTTGGAATTTAACTATTAGATTCTAAACATTTGACATCCCTTTAACTGAGATACACTCTATAAAATAACTCTGTGCAATATATGAGAGAAGTACTATTTTAAAGTACATTTGTGATTGTGCTTAGCAAGAGGAAGAAAAGAAATGTTGAAAGTCACTGACTGACAGCCTCCGTAATTGAGAAGAGGGACTATCTGGTAGCTCCCTGGGGAGACTTGGCCACTGAGGTCTGTGTGGGGTGAAGGAAAACAGTCAGGGGGGCAGAACTGTCAGCCTGGGCCTCTGTACATTCTCTGGAGTAGCCCAGCACCATGGGGACCATCAGGTCTGCTTGGGGACAGTCAACTCACCTCCCTCCCTTCCTTCCTTCCTTCCTTCCTCCCTTCCTTCCTTCTTTCCTTCCTTCCTTCTTTCCTTCCTTCCTTCCTCCCTCCCTCCCTCCCTCCCTTCCTTCCTCTCTTCCTTCCTTCCTTCCTTCCTTCCTTTTTTCCTTTGTTGGACAAATAACCATCTTGTCTTCCTCCAGGTCCGATTCCTGGAGCAGCAGAACAAAGTTCTGGAAACCAAGTGGGCGCTGCTGCAGGAGCAGTGCACGAAGATCGTGAGGCACAACCTGGAGCCTTTGTTCGAGCAGTACACCAACAATCTCAGGAGACAGCTGGACTGCCTTCTCACGGAGAGAGGCTGCCTGGACTCAGAGTTCAGGGGGATGCAGGAGATGGTAGAGGACTTCAAGAAGAAGTGAGTTACAGGAGAGAAAAGGGCTCAGTTTCCTGAAGCCCACGCTTCAAGTCTATTAGAGGACCAGGTCCAAATGAGGGCATGATTCTTAGTAAAACATGTCCATGGAAATGAAACCACAATTCTTGCCTAAACACAAACCCCGAAGAACAAAAGGGCCATACAGGTGGATGGGGAGAGTAAAGATGTAAACAATTTAGGGACCACAGAATTCATCTTTTAGACTTACTGGCAGGAAAGCTCCATTTGGATATATCCATTGTGGGAAGTTGGGATCCCAGGCTGCCTTTTCTGTATCATCTTCACCACTGACTCAATTAGGTTTTACCCTTTCTAATTCCAGATATGAAGATGAAATCAACAAGCGCACGTCAGCAGAGAATGAATTTGTGGATCTGAAGAAGGTGAGATGAGTAAGATCAGGGGTTCATGTTTCTTTGCCGAAGGAGAGGACTCTGAGAAAAGAATAATCAGGGAGACTAGAGGAGGAGCAGACTGGGAAGGAGGGTTCAGCTCATCTGATCCCAAGTGGTTGGCTTCTTCCCCAGGATGTGGATGCTGCTTACATGAATAAGGTGGAACTACAGGCCAAGGCAGACGCTCTCATGGATGAGATCAACTTCCTCAGAGCCCTCTATGACCTAGTAAGCATCTTTCCACACTCTGGTTTATTGACTCTAAAGGGATTTGCAAAGGATGGAAAATCTTAGGCTTGGGTACCTCTGTAAACGTCATGGGAAAAGAGGATCTGACGATCTCATGTTCTGCAGGAACTGACTCAGATGCAAAGCCACATCTCCGACACATCTGTCGTCCTCTCCATGGACAACAACCGCACCCTGGACCTGGACAGCATCATCGCTGAAGTCAAAGCCCAATATGAGGAGATCGCTCACAGGAGCCGGGAGGAGGCTGAGTCCTGGTACAAGTGCAAGGTGAGCAGTGAGGGGGAAGCCGATGAAAAATCCCTGTGCCTCCTCCCTGAAGACCAGCAAGGCTTCCCGAGACTTCACTTGGGAAATCTACATCTAGGAAGCGGGGGTCCTCTCAAAGCACGTGTACCCTGAACCAACAGAGTAGATCTTTACAGTATTTATGTCCAAGTCTATTAAGTCAAAAACCTAAATGTAGGACAAAAGTTACCATAGATAAAGGCCAAGGGATCTTTGCTTTAGCTTCACCCCAATGCTGGTTCTCAGAACAGAGGATGTTCTGGTCCTGAAGAGAACCAGGCAGTCAGTGGTCCTACCAAGGATGGTGTGTGATGGGTGTACAGTGTCCATGACCTTGTAACACCAATTTTCTTAAAACGCCTTGTGGAGAAACCATTAGTTTCAATTTGTGAAAACCTTGATTAGTGTCCTGTGAAGCCCATGGACACCACCCTCTCTCCCTCTGGTTTACAGTACGAGGAGCTGCAGGTGGCGGCGTGCAGACATGGAGACGACCTGCGCGACACCAAGCAGGAGATCGCTGAGCTCAACCGCATGATCCAGAGGATGAGATCTGAGATCGACCATGTCAGGAAGCAGGTATGGTGGGGACCATGGAGGAGAAAAGCATCCTTTCCTTCCTAGACCACCAGGGATCATCAACCACCATGTAGGGAATTCCTGGGCACTGAGGGAACAGCAGGGAGGGGAGGACATGTACCTCCTCCCTTAGTGAGCTCCCACAGGTTAGAGAGATGGATCCCAACCCAAGAGCAGGAAACAAACGCATGACAGGACCAATCCCGACTGGTCAGCGGTACAAAGATACAGTCTTGAGGCACTGAAATGAGATTCCATAGGAGGAATGATTGATTTGGGAATGCAAGACACAAGTTGGCAAAGAAAAGGTCAGGCCAGAAAGTGTGAGGAAGATTGCTTCAAATATGCTCAGATTCGATGTGAAAAAGAAGCTGAGAAAAGACACAGGACAAATGAGGGTTTTCCAAAAATGTGAAGTGGAAGGAAGGCAAGGTCGCAACAGTTTAAAGTGAAATCATCTCCTCACTGTGGGTGTCTGTGGTTTTGTGTGAGTTAATGTGCATCCACGTGAACTTACCCAAACTGTCAACATTCAGAAGAAGCCAGTGGGTCCATTTCTTCCAATGTCCCCTGGTCTTGGGTCTGCTGTAGTATCTTCCAGCAGTCACCACCTCCATCCTCATTAGGGTGGTTAACACAGAGGTGCATAGGGAGCTCCTAGACTAGTTCAGGTTTGCAGAATTGAAGAAGACTGGACAAAAAGAAGCAAACCTCCTTTTCCTTGGAATCTGGGCTCTAGACCTCTTCCTCACTGGGAAAGAAGAACCATGGTTCATCTCCTCAGGAGTCCAGATTGCAGATTCATCTGCCCACCTTCCCCTCTAGTGCACCAGCCTGCAATCCGCTGTCGCCGATGCTGAGCAGCGTGGAGAGCTGGCCCTCAAGGACGCCAGGAGCAAGCTGGTCGAGCTGGAGAACGCCCTGCAGAAGGCCAAGCAGGACATGGCCCAGCTAGTGAAGGACTACCAGGAGCTCATGAACACCAAGCTGTCCCTGGACGTGGAGATCGCCACCTACAGGAAGCTGCTGGAGGGCGAGGAGTGCAGGTGAGTAACTCACACAACCTCCTCAAACATCTGGGTCCATCTCCGAGGTGTCCAACTAGCGAGCACCAGTGGAAGGCGCTCTAGTCGTGGCCATAATGCCACTCCCAGAAAAGCACGTAGACGGCACGTTCCCCATGGGCTCTCCTCATGCCGAAGCTTCCCACGCTGGTCCAGCTCTGGCTCTGAGGTCTCATGATGGCTGTGTCTCCTCTCTCCTAGGCTGATAGGGGAAGGCGTTGGACAAGTCAACATCTGTAAGTACCTTCACTTGCCTCCCTCCCTTGCCCTTGTGCTCTTCTGACTGGACTCTGTGTGGCAGAGTGAGCTCACCATGTCTTGTCATGGCCTTGTCCCCTTGCCTCTCCAGCCGTGGTACAGTCCAGCACGTGCGGTGGCTATGGCGGTGCCGGCGGTGTCAGCAGCGGCTTAGGCCTGGGCGTATGCGGTGGCTACTCCTACGGCAGTGGTCACGGCTATGGAAGTGGCTTCAGTTCCAGCAGTGGCAGAGCCACAGGGGGTGGCCTCTGCTCCTCCGGGGGCGGCAGTTCCACCGTCAAATACACCACCACCTCCTCCTCCAGCAAGAAGAGCTACAGGAATTGAACGCCTGCCATGGGCTTGTGGTCCCACAGCGTCTCAGGCTCCCTCTCCAGCTTCACTGCCCTTTCCTCCAGTTGCTTCCTCTCTCCTGCTTCTTTCTTCTCTTACTCCTTGAGTTAGAACTGAAGTTGCTGAGTGCCCTCATGTCCTCTCTGCCAACACCTGCTGCATCTGAGCTTCCATTGCTCACCATTGGAATGTCACTGTCTGGGTCCTACTCCAGAACAGGGCAATCCCCCTAGCTTTCCACTGGCCCAGTATGTCCCATCTCACAGGTGTTGTGTTCCTCCCTTGCAGTGATCATGAAAGTACAAGTGACTAGTTCTATGATGTACGGGGGTCTGTATCCCTGTGATGCCTCCTCTGCTCTTTGCTCACTTGTATTGCCAAATAAAGCAGATTTATACTATAATGCGTGGTTTCACATTGCCTTGCTTTGTTACCCATGGTTCTTGCGGTTTTCATCGGGCAAATGCCTTTTCAGGAATGAAGCATACTCCCAGTCCCCATGTGTTTCACCCCCCTCCTTTAGAGAACCTCAACAAACAGCAGTTTGGCATCCTTATGCTCAGATTTCCTTCACGGATAAGATTTCATCTAAATGTTTGGCAAGTGTAATGGGGAGAATATGGTTCGCCATATTGTTTACTCTTCTTTTAATTGCCCATACCAAGAAGTAATGGTTGAGTTTCTCTTTCTTCTTCTCTAAGATCACTCCACCCATGCCCAAGGGATCAACTCTCAATGTCCAGTAGGGGAAAGATATTTCTGGTCTAACATAGCAAAATGACATTTAACAAGAGAGTAAGATGTTTGATTTTTACTTAGACTTAACTTCATGACCAACAAACTTGCCTGACAAGGTGTATCAAGGGTAATTAAAGTGTATATACTGCTGAACTGAAATTCTATTTCTAGAAATGTATCCTGAAGAAATACTGCAAATGCAGGAAGAAGTATGTACATGGATGTGAATCCCATCTTCCCAGCAGGGAAAATTAAAAGCAGGAGAGCTGGTCAAATCACCACAAAACTCAGATTCTGGTTCCTTAAAGTGTGAAGGCAAAACGAGAATGGAAATATCTACCTTCTCACACCTTAAGACTCTTGCGGAGATGGATGAAGCTGAGTCCTTCATCTCTCTGGTGTGCTCTGGCTACTGTGACTTCTCTGAATGGGTAATGAAAACTCAGGATATGGTGCAAGGCTCATCATTCACCAGTGCTGCCTTTTGTCTACACCATTCCCTATTTCCTCATGAGTGACCAGTATCTCCCTGGCCCCCAGGCTCTTACAACACAAGCGAAAGTTCCTTGGATTCAATAATATAAAGAGGGTGAATCTGGATCCTTTTGTATCAGTATCCTGCTGTATTCACCTATAACCATTCCCCCAGCAAAGCGGGCAGCCTCTCACATTGGTACCTCCTCACTTGGCCCAGAACTTCCCCAACAGCAGGTGTGTGACAATTTGGTTCCAAAATCTAAGCCTACTTAGTATTTATGTTATTATGTACCCGTGAGGAATAATGGAAAGAAAATACTGACCAGGAAAAATATATAGAATATAGCAATGAATAATAAACAGGTTGCAAAATAATATGTACACATGGATTTAACTTATTAAAATCTTATGGTGCATGTGCTGATAGCAAAATGGCAGACTGTAAACCACCAAGCTCTCCTTTTGCCAAAGAAACATTGAAAAAACAACAAGAAGCTGTCTGAACAAACTTTGTAGCAGCTCTGGAAAACACTCAAAAGTTTACAACAAACAAGCAAATGCCCAATCAAGAAAATCCATCTTCAAAACGATAGCAAAGCTTTGTGACAATTTTCCTAGGACTTGCCCTGCCCTATACCTGGTGTAGTTGTGGTCTTGAGCAAGCAGCAGCCTTATTCTAGAACTTTCCCCCCACCCCTCTCCCACCCTCCAGTCCCCTCTCAAACCCATTTGCTCCTCTTGGTCACCCTTCACCACCCAGCACATGCATCTTGAACCAGAGAGCAGATGCAGATTATTTGCAAATTACTGTGCAAGTCTCTTAAAACACATCTGGGGCATTCCTGAAGAAATTATACAAGAGTCTCACCTTTGTTCCACATAAATCCAAATGCAAGCAAGAGAAGCAGCAGGTACAGTTAGTAAAAACTGCAAGGCAGACTACAAACCCACAGAGGCCCGGGGCAAAAGACTACGGAAGAAGATACGCAATAGACCCTCTGACCATCTAAGGTCTAGAGGCTAAGCTGGAGTGAGACTCTGGGAAATGAGGACATTCAGGAGCAGCTGTGTATATGAGAGAATTTAGGAAACTGTGCCTAGGTCCAGACAAGGCACATGCTCAGAAAAGTCTTGAGAAGGTCTTAAGCATTAACCTTGGGCTGATCTCTAGGTTCAGAGCAAGCCCCGCTAAGTGGCAAAGGAGCATCCAGTCACAGGGAGAGCTGCTTGTTCTGTTTGTTATGTTGGCTTTTGGTTGTTGTTTCTTTTCAGCTCCTGGTATACAAGAAAATCTTCATCAAGACAGTAGCTGAACACAAGTTATAGGAGCAGCCTGATGTTGAGGTTTTACTGCATGCCAGGCACTGTTGACTCATTTAACACAGCTAGGTCCATGTGAAGCACAGGTCCTCAGGTGCAAATCCAAGAATCCTTTGTTTGCAACAGTCAGAACTGGGAGTAGGACCTGAGGCAGGACCACATTAGTCATGAACTTTCTAGAAACTGGGAAGTAGAATTGAATAACAAATCAGAAACAAGGCCTATTGGCATAATTTTGTTAATAAGAGGGAAAAAAAGCAGAGAGACTGTGAATTTACGTCACTCTGCAGTGATTTGTTGGGCAAGGTTTTTAAGGAATAAGAGAATTATTCGCACAGCCTGTTAACCTGAATATGGCCCCAGCTCATTCCCCAGAATACTTTCTGCAAACGACTGGTCTAGAAGGAGTTCACCTCATTCAAAGATGAGCATTAGTCAGAAAGGAACTGTTCCAGGACTCACTAAAGAGAATACACGTTCAAAAATGAAATGAACAGGAAAAACAAAAGGCAGATAATGATCACTCATCAGAACAAAGTCACTATAAAATATTGCCAAAATAAAACAAACCCTCTATAAAATTAGAGAAGAAAAAGCATATAATGAGACAATAAGAGATAAAACATTACTTACAGAAGTCAGATATGAGGCAGAGAGAAAAACAAAGCCAGCAGGGAAATGAAGACCAAGTTGATGTCAGTACAAAGGACAACAGACGTGCTGAATGCACAACGAAGGGCGTATGGGAGAATATTGAGAAAAGAGAATCGGGGGTCATAGAGGGAGTTAATGAGGGGTTAAAGGAGCGTCGAGAGGATATATAGATAAAGAAGACAAAGTAGATTCAACACAAGAATAATGGAAACACCTAAAGGAAGAGTATACACACACATACGCAAACTCATACACACAAATTGTCCCCCCCGCCAAGCACAGAAACATCTTCAATTAGGTGGCTGGGGATTTGCCCTGAAATGTATTTGGATAGACAAATGTGCACAATTCAGGCATTTTTAAAATATGTAAATATTGTATATGGGTATAAAGAATGAAACCTTGCCACTTGTGACAACATGGATGGATCTCTAGGGCATTATGTTAAGTGACATAAGTCAGAGAAAGACAAGTACTGCAAAATCTCTCTTATATGTGGAATCTAAAAAACAATTTTTCAAAAATTTAAAAACTAAGCTCATAGATACAGAGATCAGATTGATGGTTGACAGAGGCGGGGGAAGGGGTGGGAGTGGGAGAAATGGGTGAACTGTTTTCGTGAGGTTATTTTTAAGTTTAAATAAATTAAATTTTAAAAGCCCACAGAGATAAAATCACATACTATTAGAATGGCTAACATCAAAATAATTGAGGATACCAAGGCAACAATACGGAGCAAACAGAACACTCATACACTGCTGTTGGAAACTCAAAATGATGCAACCACTCTGCAAATATATATATTTATGGATGTATATATACGTAATACTCAATCTTATACACTTTCAACTACATCTACTTCTGGAAAATAAACTTATTGTTCTTCCAGATTTAAGATTCCAGATTACAGGAATATAGAGGAGAGAGTAACATATGGAATGACATCAGAGGATGCAATCACAAAAGCCAAAGAATGGAAAACTCTACAGGACAGTTAACCTAGTTTATTTAACAAATAAATGGCCCAAAAGATGAAGAGCTAAATGATGTAAAGGATGTATTATTTAAAGGATGTATCAACCAAATAAACATGTATGGACCTTATGTGGACACTGAATTAAACAAACAAATTATAAAAATAAGTAAGAATAAAGGGAAATTTGAATGTTCACTAAACTTAGTGATGTTAAAGAATTACTGTTAAATTTTTAAGATATAAAAATAGCATTTGGGGGACTTCCCCGGCGGTCCGGTGGTTGAGACTCTGCACTTCCACTGCAGGGGACTCGGGTTCCATCCCTGGTCGGGGAGAACTAGGATCCCACATGCCGCACATTTTGGCCAAAAATAATAATAATAAAAATAAATAATTTTTTTTTTTTTTTGGCGGTACGCTGGCCTCTCACTGTTGTGGCCTCTCCCGTTGCGGAGCACAGGCTCCGGACGTACAGGCTCAGCGGCCATGGCTCACGGGCCCAGCCGCTCCGTGGCATGTGGGATCTTCCCGGACCGGGGCGCGAACCTGCGTCCCCTGCATCAGCAGGCGGACTCTCAACCACTGCGCCACCAGGGAAGTCCAAGAAATGTTTTAAAAAATAAAATAAAGTAAAAAAAGCATTTTGGTCATTTTCTAAAGAGTCTGTCATTTAGACATAAATACTGAATTGAATATGAAATCATATGACCTTTCTTCTGGAATTTCCTTTCAAATAACTTAAGGTGGATGAAGAAAATAGGTGGAGTTATGGATGAAATAAAGTCGGCCTTGAGATAATAATTGCAAAATCTGGGTGATGGGTATCCAATCCTTAATAGACAAATAGGGGTCTATTATGTTGTTCTTATACTTTTCTATCTGTTCAAATTTTTACATACAGAAAAAACAAGTCAAATTTAACATATTTGTAATCATTGGGGAAATGGTAATCTTTCTAACAGGGCATAAGCAATAGATTGCTGTTAGATTTCCAAGTTCTCAGCTGTTACAAAAGGTCAGATTGGAATTATGGATGAAATAAATCTGGCCTTGACATAATAATTGCAAAACTGGGGTGATGGGCACGTACATTCTGATACACAAGCAACGCATATTGAACCTTTGTTTGAGACAGTCTAACTCCTAGCCTCAGTGAATTGAGAATAGTCTTGTTGTATTGATATAAATCAAAGATCAAAGGCAGGAGAATTCTTCCCTGGCTAAAGGAAGTCAAAAAGCATTCTTCATATTTTATATCTTTTCTAATAACCCAGGTATGATCTCACTGTTTGTAAAGCCCAATCCTTCCCAACTTGCAGGCTTACCTTCCAGTACTGAGCCCAGCCCATTCTTCCCTGTACACTGGCTGCTGGAAACCTATCTCATACTTTTTTTTTTTTTTTTTTTTT
>NC_041219.1:87383867-87391509 GCF_002837175.3 Physeter macrocephalus | reverse complement strand
CCATGGCTCACGGGCCCAGCCGCTCCGCGGCATGTGGGATCTTCCCGGACCGGGGCACGAACCCGTGTCCCCTGCATCGGCAGGCGGACTCTCAACCACTGCGCCACCAGGGAAGCCCCCTATCTCATACTTTTCCTCTCAGCTCTACCCTCCACCTCTCACGCCCTCCTCAGCCTCTTCGACTTCAGGAACCATGACTTCCAAATCCACCGTGAGACGCCAGAGCAGCAGCCACCGTGTCTTCAGTGCCGGCTCAGCCAGAGTCCCTGGGGTCACCCGCTCTGGCTTCAGCTGCGTGCCCGTGTCCCGCTCCAGGGGCAGTGGTGGCCTCGCTGGAGTGGGTGGAGGAGCTAGCTTTGGCAGCCGCAGCCTCTATGGCGTGGGGGGCTCCAAGAGGATCTCCCTCGGAGGGAGCAGCTGTGCCCTCGGTGGCGGATATGGCGGCAGAGCTGGAGGCAGCCTTGGCTTTGGAGGTGGAGCCGGGAGTGGATGTGGTTTTGGCGGTGGAGCTGGTGGTGGCTTTAGGCTCGGTGGTGGAGCTGGCTTTGGTGGGGGCAATGGGGGCCCTGGCTTCCCCATCTGCCCCCCTGGAGGCATCCAAGAGGTCACCATCAACCAGAGTCTCCTGACTCCCCTCAACCTGCAAATCGACCCCACCATCCAGTGGGTCAGGACTGAGGAGCGGGAGCAGATCAAGACCCTCAACGACAAGTTCGCCTCCTTCATCGACAAGGTGAGCAGGGAGCACCTGCCCTCCACTGGGATTTCAGAGTCCCCAGTCGAGAGATGCAACCAATGTCCTACCAGAGGGAGCCTCGGCAGAGAGGGAGGAGGGGACTCAGGCTAGCTCTCCACTGGGATGCAGGACAGGCTCCATGGGAACCACAGGCAGAAGGTGATGGAAATCATTTACAACTACTGATCCCTTAAATGTCTCTCATTCCTGCCTGGGAAGAATTCTCAACTCTTGATAACCCTGAAGCAAAGAAAATGAAAAGAGAGAATGAAGTGGATTAACACTTACCACTTATGGGTCTACAATGGGATACAAAGAAAAAGGCAGTCACTACCTTCTCTGAGGTTCTGGCCTACCTTTCCAGCAGGAAGAGAAAAAAAAAAAAAGAAAAACAAAGAGAAGAAAATAAAAGTGAAATTATTTTCCATCCAGGTGAGAAAAAGAAACATTTGAGATGTGCAAATATTTATAATTTGTTTTTTTTTTAAAGTTATTCTAGAAACAGAGCATGACCATCTATCAAGAGTGTTTTAGAAGAGATACATGCACTAAATGGGAGTTTAGATTAGAACCTAATCATTAGACAACATTTAACATCCCTTTTATTTTAGAAAATAAAAGCTTTGTATAATACATCAGGTAAAAACTATTTTAAATTACATTTTTGAGTCTGCTTCTCAAGAGAAAGAGAGGAAGTGATGAAAAAATCACTGACAGACACAATAACTTATAGGGCAGGAACAGCTCAAAAGTCTATGGGGGAATTTCATCAGTGAGATCTGCCGGTTGAGAAGGAAGAATATCAGGGGAGCATACCGCCCAATCTGAGCCTCTGTATATTCCCTTAGTAGCCCAGCACCATGGACACCACCCCAGTCTACTTGGAAACCTGGTAATACAGACACTTGTGCCTTTCTTTCTATGTCTAGCAAACGACTCTCTTGCCTTCCTGCAGATGTGGTTCCTGGAGCAGCAGCAGAACAAGGGTCTGGATACCAAGTGGACCCTCCTTCAGCAGCAGGGATCCAAGCCCGTGAGGCTGACCCTGGTGCCTACGTTTGAGCAGTACATCAACAACCTCATGGGGTGGAAGGAATCTCTCCTCTTCTTTAGTTGCTGCCCGGACTCAGAGCTCAGACACATGCAGGATCTGGTGGAGGACTTCAAGGACAAGTGAGTTACAGGAGAGAAGTGAGCTCGGTTTTCTGAAGCCCACACTTCAAGTCTACCGAGTGACTAGGTCCAGTGGAGGGCACGACTGCTTAGGAAAAATATCCAATGGAAATGAAAATTTCCGTTGGCTCTTTCAAAATCCTTTACTCACTGACTCAAGCATCTTTCATCATCCTCTCTGGAAATGAAGAAGAAATCAATAAGCCTGCAACAGTACCGAATGAACCTGTAACACTGAGGAAGGTGAGCTTAGCAATATTAGGTGTCCCCATTCCTTTGCTAAGGCTGGAAGAGCCCACACATGGGAGGAGAAGATATTGGGTGGGCTGGGAGTAGGGGTCGGCCGACTCTGAGCTGTTCCTCCCCTCCCAGGACGTGGATGCTGCATGAATGAGGTTGAACTGCACACCAAGATAAATACCCTTAACGATCAAATTGATCACTTATGTTCTTACTTTGAGATGGAGAGAACCTCACCCTGTTTGTTCGTTGGTTTGTTCATTTTTCTGCCTAAGGGTGTGAGTGGATGGAATGTTTGGGAGTTGGATCTCATAGATTTATCACTGGAAGCAGAGGTACTAACAATCCATATCTGGTAGGAGTGCTCTCAGATGCAATCCTACAGCTCAGACATTTCTGCGATCCTCTCTGTGGACAACAACCATAATCTGGACCGGGACAGCACCATTTCTGAGGTCAAAGGCCTATATGGGGAGATTGCGCAAATGAGGCAGGCTGAGGCCAAGTCCTTACACCAGACCAAGGTGAGCAGTTGCCAGCAACGGGAGAGAAATCCTGTGCCCCCGCCCCAGGTGGTTACACTCAGCTGCACCAGCCTACCGCAGTTTTTTGAGTGGAGTTTGAAATACAAAGACCCTGGATGATTTCATAGGAGGTCTGTCATTGCTCAGTTCACGTAGACAATTAGAGAATTTACAATTAGGCCTAGTGAATAAAAAGAAAAGAGAGTTTAATGACATTGCCTTACTGAGTTTTGCCTTCAACCTCTTCCTGATTGTGAAATCCCTTAGATATCACTAAGAACATCACTAGCTTATTGAAAAACTAGGTTCTCAATGATCGTACAGAGCTATTCAGTTGTACAGCAGCAAATAATCTTGTGCCATCTACTATTTCTAGAGATGTCACATCGTTTGGTGTGAGTTTATTAGATGGCTGGGAATTGAAAGCCATTTGTGGCATGTGAAAGCCCATAAACACTGTATCTACCCCCATGCACACTGCTTCTCTATTCTTCTGGACTACAGTGTAAGGAGCTGCAGGTCAAGGTACATAGACAAAGTGATGACATGTACAACACCAAGCAGGAGACTGCTGAGCTCAACCACATGATCCAGAGACTGATCTGAGACAGACCATGGCCACATGCAGTCCACCATGTCCAGTGGCTATGGCAGTGTCAGTGGTGTCAGCAGTAGCTTAGGCCTGGGCGGAGGCAGTGGCTATTCCTACAGCAGTGATCACAGCGTTGGAGGTGGCTTCAGTTCCGGCAGTGGCAGAGCCATAGTGGGTGGCCTCAGCTCCTCCAGGGGCAGCAGTTCCACCGTCAAATACACCACCACCTCCTCCTCCAGCAGGAAGAACTACAGGCACTGAATTCCTCCTGTTGGTACTTGGCCCCACATTGTCTCAGCCCCCCATCCAGCTGCATTGCCCTCTTCTCAGGTTGATGCTTCTCTCCTGTCTCTGACTTCTCTTGGCCTATGAGTTAGAGCAGAAGTGGCTAAGTCCTCATTTCCTCCGTCTATACTGGCTTCACCCGAGCCTCCATTACTCACTATCAGAAGGTCAGCAATCAGTGTCATGAACAGATGTAGGCATCCTATTGATGTTCCCATCTTATTATCAGTTTCATCAGTCTACCATGATTCTAGGAAGAAAATGACCTATGCCCTTCTTGAAAGCTGACAATCGAGATCATGAAAACAGAGCACGGAATCTTCTCTTTAACTGTCCTGCCTATTCTAGCTAGACTCAGGAGTCCCCCACAGAACAAATAAGTTATCTTTCCATGCAGTGTCCCTGAATGGTATTGACACCACCCTCTCAGCTTCAGTTATATCCCTACAGTGTTTTTCTCTGCTCTCTTTGCTTTCTTTTGTTGTGTTGAATAAAGCAGATTTCTAATATAAAGATTCTGTGTTAGATTGTAGTGTTGATCATGTACTGGTTCTGAAACTTACTCATCCCACTCAGTGACCCTCATCTTTGGAGAACCACCTCTCAGCCCCACTGACAACTTACCCTGCTTCATACCCAACTGTATCAGTCAACATCATGTGATACTCAGTTATTCTGTGGGTGGATGACTACCAACTACTATTCAGCCCTCTGCTCTCAGGGTTTTTTCTCAAAATGGAGTCTTTGAGAGAGTCTCTTCAGCAGGTGGTGTTGGGAAATCCGGACAGCTGCATGTAAATCAATGAAGTTAGAACACGCCCTCTCACCATACACAAAAACAAACTAAAAATGGCTTAAAGACTTAAACATAAGACATGACACCATAAAACTCCTATAAGAGAACATAGGCAAAACATTCTCTGACATAAATCATACCAATGTTTTCTTAGGTCAGTCTCCCAAGGCAATAGAAATAAAAACAAAAATAAACAAATGGGACCTAATCAAACTTACAAGCTTCTGCACAGCAAAGGAAAACATAAACAAAATGGAAATGCAACCTACAGAATGGGAGAAGATATTTGCAAACAATGCGACCGACAAGGGCTTAATTTCCAAAATATACAAACAACTCAACAACAAAGAAACAAACAACCCAATCAAAAAATGGGCAGAAGACCTAAAGAGACATTTCTCCAAAGGAGAAATACAAATGGCCAATAGGCACATAAAAAGATGCCCAACGTGGCTAATTACTAGAGAAATGCAAATCAAAACTGCAATGAGGTACCACCTCACTCTGGTCAGAAGGGCCATCATTAAAAAGTCTACAAATAACAAATGCTGGAGAGGGTGTGGAGAAAAGGGAACACTCCTACATTGTTGGTTGGAATGTAAGTTGGTGCAGCCACTGTGGAAAACAGTATTTACGCTCCTCAGAAAACTAAAAATAGAATTACCATATGATCCAGCAATCCCACTCTTGGGCATATAGCCAGACAAAACTATAATTCAAAAAGATATAGGGTGACGGTGGCCTCATAGAATGAGTTTGGGAGTGTTCCTCCCTCTGAAATTTTTTGGAAGAGTTTGAGAAGGATAGTTGTTAACTCTTCTCTAAATATTTGATAGAATTTGCCTATAAAGCCATCTGGTCCTGGGGCCATCATTAAAAAGTCTACAAATAACAAATGCTGGAGAGGGTGTGGAGAAAAGGGAACACTCCTACATTGTTGGTTGGAATGTAAGTTGGTGCAGCCACTGTGGAAAACAGTATTTACGCTCCTCAGAAAACTAAAAATAGAATTACCATATGATCCAGCAATCCCACTCTTGGGCATATAGCCAGACAAAACTATAATTCAAAAAGATATAGGGTGACGGTGGCCTCATAGAATGAGTTTGGGAGTGTTCCTCCCTCTGAAATTTTTTGGAAGAGTTTGAGAAGGATAGTTGTTAACTCTTCTCTAAATATTTGATAGAATTTGCCTATAAAGCCATCTGGTCCTGGACTTTTGTTTGTTGGAAGATTTTTAATTACAGTTTCAACTTCACTAATTGCGATTGGTCTGTTTATATTTTCTAAATCTTCTTGGTTCAGTCTTGGAAAGTTGTACCTTTCCAAGAATTTGTCCATTTCTTCCAGGTTGTCCATTTTATTGGCATATAGTTGCTTGTAGTAGTCTCTTATGATCCTTTGTATTTCTGTGGTGTCAGTTGTAATTTCCCCTTTCAGGATACAAAATTAATGCACAGAAATATCTTGCATTCCTATACACTAACAATGAAAGGTCAGAAAGAGAAATTAAGGAAACAGTCCCACTTACTATTGCAACAAAAAGAATAAAATACCTAGGAATAAACCTACCTAAGGAGGCAAAGACCTGTATGCAGAAAACTATAGAACAGTGATGAAAGAAATCTAAGATGACACAAACAGATGGAGAGATATACTGTGCTCCTGGAGTGGAAGAATCAATATTGTGAAAATGACTATGCTACCCAAAGCAATCTACAGTTTCAATGAAATCCCTATCAAATTTCCAATGGCATTTTTCACAGAATTAGAACAAAAAATTTTACAATTTGTATGGAAACACAAAAGACCCCAAATAGCCAAAGCAATCTTGATAAAGAAAAATGGAACTGGAGGAATCAGGCTCCCCAGCTTCAAACTATACTACAAAGCTACAGTAATCAAGACAGTACTGGCACAAAAATGGAAATATAGATCAATGGTACAGGATAGAAAACCCAGAGATAAATCCATGCACCTATGGTCACCTAATCTATGATGAAGGAGGCAAGAATATACAATGGAGAAAAGACAGCCTCTTCAATAAATGGTGCTGGGAAAACTGGACAACTACATGTAAAAGAATGAAATTAGAACAATTCCTAACACCATACACAAAAATGAACTCAAAATGGATTAAAGATCTAAAGGTAAGACTGGACACTCTAAGACTCTTAGAGGAAAACATAGGAAAAACACTCTTTGACATAAATCATAGCAAGATCTTTTATGACTCACCTCCTAGAGTAATGGAAATAAAAACAAAAATAAACAAATGGGACCTAATGAAACTTAAAAGCTTTTGCACAGCAAAGGAAACCATAAACAAGATGAAAAGACAACACTTAGAAGGGGAGAAAATGTTTACAAATGAAGAAACTGACAAAGGATTAATCTCCAAAATATACAAACAACTCATGCAGCTCAATACCAAAAAAACAAACAACCCAATCAAAACATGGGTGGGAGATCTAAATAGACATTTCACCAAAGAAGACATACAGATGGCCAACAAACACAAGAAAAGATGCTCAAGATCACTAATTATTAGAAAAATGCAAATCAAAACTACAATGAGGTGTCACCTCACACCAGTCAGAATAGCCATCAACAAATAATCTAGAAACAATAAATGCTGGAGAGGGTGTGGAGAAAAGGGAACCCTCTTGCACTGTTGGTGGGAATGTAAATTGATACAGCCACCAGGGAGAACAGTATGCAGGTTCCTTAAAAAACTAAAACAGAACTGCCATATGACCCAGCAATCCCACTACTGGGCATATACCCAGAGAAAACCGTAATTCAAAAAGACACATGCACCCCAGTGTTCACTGCAGCACTATTTACAATAGCCAGGACATGAAAGCAACCTAAATGTCCATGAACAGAGGAATGGATAAAGAAGCTGTGGTACATATATACAATGGAATATTACTCAGCCATAGAAATAAATGAAATTGGGTCATTTGTAGAGATGTGGATGAGCCTAGAGCCTGTTGTACAGAGTGAGATAAGTCAGAAAGAGAAAAACAAATATTGTATATTAATGTATATATGTGGAATCTAGAAAAATGGTATAGATGATCTTATTTGCAAAGCAGAAATAGAGACACAGATGTAGAACAAACATATGGATACCAAGGGGAAAAGGGGGGAGTGGGATGAATTGGGAGATTGGGATTGACATATATACACTATTGATAATATGTATAAAATAGATAACTGGGCTTCCCTGGTGGCGCAGTGGTTGAGAGTCCGCCTGCCGATGCAGGGGACACGGGTTCGTGCCCCGGTCC
>NC_041219.1:87381522-87382986 GCF_002837175.3 Physeter macrocephalus | reverse complement strand
TAGCCAAAGCAATCTTGATAAAGAAAAATGGAACTGGAGGAATCAGGCTCCCCAGCTTCAAACTATACTACAAAGCTACAGTAATCAAGACAGTACTGGCACAAAAATGGAAATATAGATCAATGGTACAGGATAGAAAACCCAGAGATAAATCCATGCACCTATGGTCACCTAATCTATGATGAAGGAGGCAAGAATATACAATGGAGAAAAGACAGCCTCTTCAATAAATGGTGCTGGGAAAACTGGACAACTACATGTAAAAGAATGAAATTAGAACAATTCCTAACACCATACACAAAAATGAACTCAAAATGGATTAAAGATCTAAAGGTAAGACTGGACACTCTAAGACTCTTAGAGGAAAACATAGGAAAAACACTCTTTGACATAAATCATAGCAAGATCTTTTATGACTCACCTCCTAGAGTAATGGAAATAAAAACAAAAATAAACAAATGGGACCTAATGAAACTTAAAAGCTTTTGCACAGCAAAGGAAACCATAAACAAGATGAAAAGACAACACTTAGAAGGGGAGAAAATGTTTACAAATGAAGAAACTGACAAAGGATTAATCTCCAAAATATACAAACAACTCATGCAGCTCAATACCAAAAAAACAAACAACCCAATCAAAACATGGGTGGGAGATCTAAATAGACATTTCACCAAAGAAGACATACAGATGGCCAACAAACACAAGAAAAGATGCTCAAGATCACTAATTATTAGAAAAATGCAAATCAAAACTACAATGAGGTGTCACCTCACACCAGTCAGAATAGCCATCAACAAATAATCTAGAAACAATAAATGCTGGAGAGGGTGTGGAGAAAAGGGAACCCTCTTGCACTGTTGGTGGGAATGTAAATTGATACAGCCACCAGGGAGAACAGTATGCAGGTTCCTTAAAAAACTAAAACAGAACTGCCATATGACCCAGCAATCCCACTACTGGGCATATACCCAGAGAAAACCGTAATTCAAAAAGACACATGCACCCCAGTGTTCACTGCAGCACTATTTACAATAGCCAGGACATGAAAGCAACCTAAATGTCCATGAACAGAGGAATGGATAAAGAAGCTGTGGTACATATATACAATGGAATATTACTCAGCCATAGAAATAAATGAAATTGGGTCATTTGTAGAGATGTGGATGAGCCTAGAGCCTGTTGTACAGAGTGAGATAAGTCAGAAAGAGAAAAACAAATATTGTATATTAATGTATATATGTGGAATCTAGAAAAATGGTATAGATGATCTTATTTGCAAAGCAGAAATAGAGACACAGATGTAGAACAAACATATGGATACCAAGGGGAAAAGGGGGGAGTGGGATGAATTGGGAGATTGGGATTGACATATATACACTATTGATAATATGTATAAAATAGATAACTGGGCTTCCCTGGTGGCGCAGTGGTTGAGAGTCCGCCTGCCGATGCAGCGGACACGGG
>NC_041219.1:87371268-87381476 GCF_002837175.3 Physeter macrocephalus | reverse complement strand
CGGGAGAGGCCACAACAGTGAGAGGCCCGCGTACCACAAAAAAAAAAAAAAAAAAAAAAGATAACTAATGAGAACCTACTGTATAGCACAGGGAACTCTACTCAATGCACTATAGTGACCTAAATGGGAAGGAAATCCATAAAAGAGGGGACATATGTATGAGTATAGCTGATTCACTTTGCTGTACAGTAGACAGTAACAACATCGTAAAGCAACTATACTCCAATAAAAATTAACTTAAAAAAAAAAGAAAGATGGTCCAGGTTAACAGATGACACGCAGATTAGCATGCAGACGGTCATGGCTGGGAACATTCTCCTTTTGTGATAGGATATCCAAAAACCATTTTCAGTGTAAAATTGTATACACGTTTTGACAAGCAAAACAGATGTTAGAGGTTTATTCAAATCTTCCCAGATATCAGTGTCAGGGTTATGATTTTGACTTTTAGACAGAAACAGATTTTTAGGCCAAGTTTACACAGCTTATTCTAGAATTTGGCTCATCAGGCTTTCCAACCAGTTCCTATCTGTATGCAGAAGAATAAAAAGCAAGGAAAAAATCCATAAGAATAACAATTACCAATTCAATTATAATAATTTTTGCTAATTTGGAGCCACAGCAGAGACCCTCTGCCCTGGATCATGGATCAAGTTGCAATCTAGCCTTATGCCATGGTGGTCCACAGGTGTGCAAGGGTCTTGCAGCTGAGCACGTCACTAGGCAGAAGTTTTGGATCTGGGGAAGACTTCTGAGAATTAGTGACCGCCCTACCCTACTATTACGCAGCTGTAGGGTTTGAGTCAAGGGAATGATGGAAGCAGACGTTAGGAACTACCAAGCTGTACAAAATCCCAAAAGCTGGTGGGGAAACTTCCCAATGAGCCAGGCACAGACTCTGGTTCCCCCTCCCCATGTGAAAAGCTCCATGACAGCAGGTTACTTATAGGCTTCTCTCACCACTCTGGAATGAAGACCAGATATGTCCCCAGATCTGTGGAGGCCAGCTACATGCCAGCAGCTTGACCTTCAGGGCAGGCGTTACTATCCCAGTCAGCTATGAATAGGGCCACCAGACAAAATAGAGGCTGCCTAGTGGAACTACAGACTTGGTGAAGTATCCCCTCCTGGGGACACGGGAGGACATTAAGATGGTCAGAGGCAGATGGCCAAGACACATCTGAATCCTTCCAGATGCTTTCTGTGGGGGGGAGGGCACTGTGAGGGCCCTTGAGACACTGGCATCCTACCACCCCCTCCCTCCAGGAAGAACTCCAGCTGTGCTTCCCAGGCAAAGGGGACTTTCCTCACTGGCTCTATGATGTGAGGGAGGTTCGGGGCAAAAGGCCTCAGAAGGGATCGGGATCTCTGGCTGGTCTACCAGATGATTGTGGGGCCTTCAGTGGTTCCTATCCTTGGTTTCGTCCTCTCTGAGCCTCCCTCAGCTCTAAAGATTGACTCTGCTCCTTTGCTTCACCTCTCTATCCTGACGCACCCAGTCAACACCACATTCATGTGTAGATTATTGTCTCGTGAATGTTCTTAGGACGTGGGTGTCCATGTGTCCATCCATGCTTTGTACACGCACATCTGCCGGGTGTGTCTGAAGCTCTTGATCATGGAGGGAAGGGGCTACTCCATCTTGCTTCTCTTAAGCACAAGCTTGAATGGAAAGAGCACCCCAATTTGTTGCTAAAATTGAGGAAGGGGCCTTGAGGGCCACCTGCCCACCTACACGAGGCTCTGCACCCGCCCATTGAATCTGGACCTGAGTGAAAGCCCGGGTTATGTGGGCAACGGAGGGGAGCAGATCTGGTAAGGTCTGGCCGTGCGCAAGTACCCATCCCAAGTCCTGAATCTCGGTGGTTTCTTGAGGTCAATTGGCACGTTTAGTCCCTTTGGAGAGGAATTGTTGCCACTGCATGCAGGAGCAAAGGGGCCATGCGGTGGAAGTTCTGACCCCTGTACAGGCAGGCTGGGTGGTACCTGTTAGAGATGCCAAGTGTTGAGGAAGTCGGCTGGCCCGGCAGGAACAGTCAAGGTTGAAGAGTGTTTCTGGTGGGATGTCTCAGGTACCACTGCAACAGAATTATCATCTCTGTACTCAGTCCCCAGAAGTTGTAAGACTCAGGCTGTGACTGAACCTCTAGATGGCCCCAACCCCCTTTCTCTTTCAGTGTGAGCTCCGGGAGGGAAGGGGTTTGTCTGCTTTTGTCACTGCTGTATCTCCTGTGCCTTGATCAGTGAACACCTGGCATATAGCAGGTGCTAATAAATAGTTTTTAACTACAAGCAGAACTCCTTGAGACAGTAGGAGAGGGCTGTCTGGGAGGCATCTAGCATATTGAGGGATTGAGGGTGGGTGGCTGAGGCCTGGGAACTCGGACACTGTACCCAGGGACCCAGACTCTGAGCATCAGCCAGCCTGCTCTAGAGGATCACACAATCCCCTCTGTCCCCTCCAGCCTGTCCTACTCTGGCCCTGGCCTGGTTGGAAGCCAAAGCTCCTTGGTGTGCCCCCCACCCCCATGGCCTTGGGAGGTGTGCCTCCATGTTTTCCTCCCCTCTTCCCCTGACTTCAAGCCCTGGTTGCCACCTCGGGTCAGTCTCCTTGACATCCACAGCAGCCAGGAGCCTCAGCATCCCTCTGAGGATGGGAGAGACCAACCCAAGCAGAAGGTGCAGGAACAGGGAAGTGGAGGAGTTTTGAAGCTCCCAGCCTTGGGCACCAGAGCCCCTACTGTAGCTTTTGAAGCCACGACTCCTCAAACCTCAAGAAAAGTCCTCCCAAACAGACTCAACAGTACAGTGTTGGAGAAACTCAGGAGATCTGGAGAACAGAAAGGAATATGTTCCTAAAGCTCTTCTTTAAATTAGACAACCTATGTCCAGTGAGCTGCAGTCACAATTCTCTGTGGGGCGCTACGAGGCAGGGCAGGGGAAAGGGGACACACCCCAACCCTCCAGACCAACAGGAAACCAAGGCAGGAGGAACAATACGCCGATGTGCAAGCCACACACAGGCCTGCTCAGGGAACAGGTGTGAAGGAGCTGTTCTTGGGCACAGTTTACCTGAGAAGGCTTCTCGCGGGGAGAGTTCAAAGCAGAATTATAAAGGAGGTTAAAAATCGAAACAAGAAACCTCGTTGGCAGGAAGGAAAGCAGAGGTGTCACAGTCTCTAAGTCCTGAGGTTTTAAAGTGGGAGGCCGGGGTGTCCTAGGCATTCAGGTAGACATTGTCCACCAGGGTAAAGGTCACAGTGAAGGTCAAAGGTCAAACGAGGGGGAGCGAAGGAGAAAGAGAGGTAAGACATATCTGTTTCCATCTACTTCACCAAAGTCAACGAGTAAGACAATCTAGCTTTGGAAACAACGGTCCGGGTGGGAAAATTAGAGAGAGGAGGGAGGGAAGGAAGGAAGTGGGCAACCCCAGACAAGAGGTGATGGCCAAGGGAAACAAGATTGGAAACAGGATGAGATGGCAATGCCTGGAATAGGCTCCCAGGAGAGGGTTTGGGAAAGAAAGGCATGACCCAGGAGGGAAGGCAGCCTGGAGCATCCTCCACACAGGAAGCTTGATGGGCAAGAGCTGCAGTGACCCCCATTCCCGTGGACGGGCCAGCAAAGGCCCTCCCAGCCTTGTCCCTTCACAAGTTTTTGTTCCCTGGAAAGCTCTGAAGAGTTTCCTCAGCATGGCTCAGGAAACAAGTGTCCCTTCTTCTGGGAGAAAGATCATCATTCCATGAGTACAGAAAACAAAGACGATTATTCTTTCCACTGCAGACGCATTCACCACCTCAGCTGGTATCTGGACGCGTTGGCAACTAGGCAAGAGAACTCCTGTGCTCCTCCTGGCCTGTATCAACAAAAGCTATGATTCACGGGTTCCCTGTGGAAACTGAGATTCTCAAACAATCTCTCAATGGAGGAGAGGCCCACTCCCTGGCTTCAGCCCTATTTCTGGAAATAGCCCAGAAAACAGAGAACCGCCGCTCCAAGTGCCAAGCTGCTGCTTGAGGCTGGTGAGCGTCTGCCAACCCATCACCTGCACCTCTGAAAGGACCCCTGTGTGGAGAGACCACGGAATGTGGCTCTGCTTCTCTCTAGCTCGGCAATGTTGGTCTCCTTCATTTACCAAGTGGGGACTCAGTTTCCTCATCAACAAAACACAGACGGAATACATTTCAGCTTCTCCCATCCTCCAAAGCCACTGCAAGAAGCAAGAAGTCAGCAAGACAAAAGAAGATCTAACGATTTCTCTGTCTGACTCCGCCCTCACACAGCCCCCGGGATGTGAGATGAAGACAAAAGGGGACGAGAAGCCTTGGAGACTCCTTATCAATTTAGATGGATAGGGGCTGGAGGACACAGTCAACAAGACCAACAGGGATCACTATAAACTTCCCTCTTAGAACTGCTTTTGCTTAAAACTGAATCACTTTGCTGTATATCTGAAATATTGTAAATCAACTATACTTTGGTTTTTAAAGAATCAAAAAAAAAAAAGAGCTGCTTTTACTGCGTCCCATGGGGTTTGGATCGTCATGTTTTCATTTTCATTTGTTTCTAGGTATATTTTAAATATAAATTTATTTATTTACTTTTAATTTTTGGCTGCATTGGGTCTTCGGTGCTGCGCACGAGCTTTCTCTAGTTGCAGCCAGCGGGAGCTACTCTTCCTTGCAGTGTGCGGGTTTCTGATTGCAGTGGCTTCTCATGGTGTGGAGCACGGGCTCTAGGTGTGCCAGCTTCAGTAGTTGTGGCACGCAGGCTCAGGAGCTGTGGCTCCTGGGCTCTAGAGCTCAGGCTCAGTAGTTGTGGCGCACGGGCTTAGTTGCTCCGTGGCATGTGGGATCTTCTTGGACCAGGCCTCGAACCCATGTCCCCTGCATTGGCAGGCAGATTCTTAACCACTGCACCACCAGGGAAGTCCCGTGTATCTAAGTAATTTTTGATTTCCTCTTTAATTTTTTCCATGATCCATTGATTGCTTAGTAGCATATTGTTTAACCTCCATGTGTTTATGTTCATTGCAGCATTATTTACAATTGCCGAAATATGGAAGCAACCTGAGTGTCCATCAACAGATGAATGGATAAAGAAGATGTGGTATATATATACACTGGAATACTACTCAGCCATAAAAAAGAATGAAATTTTGCCATTTGCAGCAACATGGATGGACTTGGATGGCATTATGCTAAGTGAAATAAGTCAGAGAGAGAAAGACAAATACCGTATGATATCACTTATACGTGGAATCTAAAAAATACAACAAACTAGTGACTATAACAAAAGAAGAAGCAGACTCACAGTTATAGAGAATAAACTAGTGGTTACCAGTGAGGAGGGGCAATATAGGGGTGGGGGAGTGGGAGGTCCAAACTATTATTGAGTGTAAGATAGGCTACAAGGATGTATTTTACAACACGAAGAATATAGCCAATATTTTGTAATAACTGTAAATGGAAAGTAACCTTTTAAAATTGTATAAAATATTGAAAAAAAATTTTTTAAAGACTAACAGGGAAAAAAAACCCCAAAACAAAAAACAAGTGCCCTACTCAGTGTAGCCACTGGGGCTTTTTGTTGTTGTTGTTGTTGTTGTTGCGGTACGCGGGCCTCTCACTGCTGTGGCCTCTCCCGTTGCGGACCACAGGCTCCGGACGCGCAGGCTCAGCGGCCATGGCTCACGGGCCCAGCCGCTCCGTGACATGTGGGATCCTCCCGGACCGGGGCGCGAACCCGTGTCCCCTGCATCGGCAGGCAGACTCTCAACCACTGCGCCACCAGGGAAGCCCCACTGGGGCTTTTTCTTTTTTTTTTCTTTTTTTTCTTTTCTTTTTTTTTTTTTTGCAGTACGCGGGCTTCTCACTGCTGCGGCCCCTCCCGCTGCGGAGCACAGGCTCCGGACGCGCAGGCTCAGCGGCATGTGGGATCCCCCCGGACCGGGGCAAGAACCCGCGTCCCCCGCATCGACAGGCGTACCCTCAACCACTGCGCCACCAAGGAAGCCCCCCACTGGGGCTTTTTGATGAAGGATTAAAGGCTCAGGACCCTTGGCCATCAATAGGAAAAGTGACCAGTCAGGGAGACTTCTGGAATAAGGAGACCTGGAACAGAGCCAAGAACTGGTGTTTTACTGCGTACCACCTTTTCATAAGTTACTCAGTGTGCTTTCATTTTGTCTTCCCAACAGGACCACAAGCCTGTTATTAAAGAAAATGAACGTGTATTGTGCTTCTCTCGAATCCCCACAGGACTTGCTCAGGACAGACGCCCTGCTGGCACTTCCTTCACACACGCGTGATTATATCAGGAAAGAAGACACAACAAACATTGGCTCAGCATTTACATGTCGTCAGTGTTGCAAAAGCCGTTTTGCCATGAATAATCATCAAAAACCCCACTTTACAGACAGCTTGCAAGTCACCTGCCACGTTAAAAACCACAGCCCTATTCCCCACAGGCCTCCTCACCACATGGTCCCCTGCACATGTCCTAGAGAAAGTCTGTCATGTCTGTACTCAGCAGCCTCAAAGCCTGGGCTCTGCCTCCCCAGCCAGGTCCCCAGGCAGGGCAGGTGCAGACCTGGGGAAAGCAGGGAAAATGGGCAGCGGACTGGCCAGGGCGGGGCACCCCCTAGCCTCCTCTCCCTCTCGGGAGCCCAAAGACCTGGAAATGAGACTTGGTGGCAGCGGTTCCACCCTCTGCCTGGCCCTGATACCCTCCCTGTTGCCTCACTGATCCCCTGTAACAATCCCCCCACTACAGATGCCCCCTTGTGGCTCCCCTCTCCTGAGCGCTGGGGTGCACCTCCTCTTCCCCCACAGCCCCACATAGGGCATCTCTTCCGTGCCAAGCCCTGCCTTAGAAGCTGGTGATACAGAGGTGACTACAACACGCTCGGAACCCTAGAGTGACTCTCAGCCTCACAGAGGAGTCATAAGCTGTGACAGCCAGAGAGAATGGAAACGACAAGAAAAAGCAACTTGTGATTATGCCAGGCAAGGAGATTAGAGAGAAGCTCACAGAGAAGATTACAAGGACACGGTCTGAATGGACAAGGGTTACCGATTTATGGGCAGCATATTAAAAAGAACCCACCCACTTGCTTTTTCACTCACTCAATATAATATTTATCAAGCACCTGTTATGGGTCAGACCACCCAGAGGCTGGTGTCTCTGTGGCGAACAAGGCAGCCCCAGTCAGGGCTGACCTACCGGTAGGGACAGTAGACACAGTTCCTAGAGCCCATGGTAGGGACCATAAACTGGTGCAGCCACTTTGGAAAACAGTCTGGCCGTTCCTCAAAATGTTAAACATAGAGTTACCACGTGACCCAGCAATTCCACTCCTAGGTAGATACCCAAGAGAAATGAAAACATGTCTACACAAAAACTCGTAGGTGAATGTTCATAGCATCACTCTTCACAAGAGCCAAGAGGTGGAAACAATCAAAATGTCCATCAGTGGATGAATGGATAATCAAAATTTGGTCTCTCCATACAATGAAATATTATTTGGCCATAAAAAGGAGTGAAGTACTAATACGTGCTCCAACATGGATGAACCTTGAAAACATGAGGGAGATAAAAGAAGCCAGACACAGAGACCACATATTCTATGACCCCATTCATATGAAATTCCAGATTAGGGAAATCTATAGAGACAGAAAGCAGATCCGTGGTTGCCTAGTGGGCTAGAGGGAAGAGCAGATGGGGTGGAGGGGACGGCCAAAGGTTTCTTTTGAGGCGATGAGAACATTCTAAGAGACTGGGGTGACGGTTGCACTTATCTGGGAATATACTAAAACCACTGAAACTGTACATTTTAAATGAGCGAATTATATGACATGTGAATTATATCTTAATAAAGCTATTTTTAAAAAATGGGGCCCTGGCCCCAATCCATGCCCCTGGGGCTTACAGCCTACCTGAGGGTACAGACCTGGAACAGGAAGTTACAGATGTCAGGCTTGTTGTGAAGGAGGACATAACTGAGGGTCCCACCCTGGTCACAGGCCTCGGGAAGGCCCCCAGAGGAGGGGGCAGGCAAGCTGGATCCCAAAGGCCAGCAGGACTGAGGGGAAGCAAGGAAGCCCAGCGGGGGCTCCGGGCTGAGGGATCAGCAGCCGTGAACCAGAGTGCACAGCGTCAGATGCGTGAGGGCCGGTGACTTCAGGGATGCACATCCACACCCAGGGAAGGAGGGCATGGGACAACGGGGGCCTCATGGCCTCCATTCCCACTTGAAGCCCTGTCACTCTGGACCTGGCCCTGGAGCCAGCTAAGCTCCTTGCTGATTAAGCCCTCAAAGCTCTGAAAACTACGAGAATGCTCTGGCCTGCAGTCAGCAAAAACAGAGATGACAATAGGCCACCCACCTCTGTCCCAAAGATGACTACCCAAGGCCCAGGAGGCACCCCAGTGGAGTAAAGGAGGAGAAGGAGAGAAGATTCCCCCACCCTCACAATGAGGTGGGCTTGAGCCTGGCGACCATCCCTTTGGGAATTCCCATCCCAGAGTGGTCCAGGCCCCAGGGGAAGGGAGACTTGTCTGGAACCATCCACCAGGCAGACTCATCCCAGTTAGTGAGGGCACCCCAGCTCAGTCCTGGACGTGAGCTACGGGCCCCGGCACGCCCTTCTAGAGCCTCCCCCAGGGGATCCCCTTCAGTGCTGTGCACCCGTGCCCCCATCCTCCCCATCTCTCCAGAGAGGAGGTGACTCTACGAAGGCAGGACAAAAGTGACTCCTGGTGGTTCCCTGGGTGGTTCACCTCCATCACCTGGGCAAACATCTGAGCTTCTCCCAGGCCCCGCCCTGCCCTCGGAAGGAAGGGAGAGCCTCCCTGCATTCCACTCTGCCTCGGGAATCCAGATCCCAGCCCTTCCCAGAGCGCCCCCATGAGGACAGGTGGAGGACAGCCCAAAGAGGCCTGGGGCGGGTGGGAGGACCCTGAATGAAGCCCCTTGTTTTTGTGTCTGTCTCCCCCCAATGTCTCCCGTTTCTTGTCCCTCTTCTCCCTAGGAGAGCCTTCCTTGCCCCACTGTGCCCTCCCTCAGATGCTCTCTGCCCTTCCCCTGGGTCCCCCAGGATCCTTTCCTCATATCCCAGTCCCATCAGGGGCCCCAGGTGGACCCACTACCACCGCTCTCCCCCTGGGGCTCGGATTGGGGGAAATGGCTGCAGAAATGGAACTGTGGGCACAGGAGGGGAACTTAGGATCACTGAGTCTGGTAAAAGGAAGAGGGCTGCACCCAGCAGGCATGCCAGCACCCAATCTTGATGTTGGGCTCACATCAGCACCCAATAAAGGTTTGTTGAAGCAAACTGACCTACCTGCAGGCCTGCGAGCAGGTCACCTGTCACATTTCACCCCGACAGGTGATAACTGTGTGGGCAAGTGAAGAATTTGGGCTAAACCTGAAAAAAGTCATTCTGCCTGAAAGGGTGGGGATGGGCTCAAGCAAGAGGGGTGCTTTGACTCTCCTGGGAGGTGTTTAGATTCTATCCAAGCATCACTAGTCTGACAGGGCAGAGGGCTCTCTCCTCATCACCCCCCTCCTTCTGCTGGGGGACTCCTGAGCTTCCCTTCCCACCAGGGCAGGTCTCAGCGTGAACACCTCCCAGTGAGTGCCTCTCTCCTGCACAAACTCGTCCCTAGGCAAAACGGAAACATCTGAAGAAGGTGACTTTAGCAAAGCCTTCTCACCATCTGGATTTCCCTGTCACCCTCCTCCCCTCCCACAGGCATGCGCACACACACACACACACACACACACACACACACAGCGCAGCCACTGTGCGCCCAGGGTTCACAGGCTCTGCCCAACCAACCAGGATGGCCCCTTTCCCCTCCCATCCCCTCCTCCCCGTCTTGCCCTCATCAGCAGTTCCCCCTCCACCCCAGGCAGTTAGCGTAGAGATGAGCCAGCAATCTGTCTACACTAGCTCAGCCAGCAGATCTCAGGATTACATCCAGACCAACTCTCAACAGGAAGCAGAAACTGTCAGAGCAGCAAAAGCCCCAGCCCAGAGTTTCCAGGACAGCTCCTCCCCTCTCCCCACCTGCCACCCTTTAAAAACAATGGCTGAGGATTGTGTTTTGCATTGTCTGGTGAAATAACGCCTCAGAGGTATAAACTGCTGATGGCGACAGCCCATCTCAGAAAAGGGGTTATGCGTGACTGGTCTCAATTACCC
>NC_041219.1:87366176-87370768 GCF_002837175.3 Physeter macrocephalus | reverse complement strand
GGTGAAAGGGGTGTAGACTTGGAGTTGCGGCGAGGGGCACAGGGGAGAAGGGTGCTCTCGGCAGCAAGAATACCAGAGTAGAGGCAGGGAAGCGTGGCGCCGTGCAGCGTGTGTAAGAACCCACAGCAGCTTGGCATCACACTGGATTAAGAACAGGCAGCGGTGGGAGGGAGGCTGGAGAGGGAGGCCCAGGCCTCCACAGTGGAGGACTGTGGCTTGTCCCATTGTCTGATCTGTGCTTGGGCTTTGTGTTCCAAGACTAGGCAAGCTCAGAATGAGGTGCATCTGAGAGAACAGGCCTGAAAGACACGGAGAGGGAACTCTGGGTCACCTGCCTTCAGGAAGTCGTCTTCAGGCCCATGACGTTCTTTGGACTCCTGTCTGGGAATGGCCATATCTGCACCTCACTGCCTTTCCACGTGGCTGTTAGGATAAGCCTTGCCATGCTCCGCCTCCTTTCCCAGTCTTGTTCGTCAGGAGGAGAGATTCTTTGCTGTCATTCCCTTGTCTCCTGGCAGGATCGTCTCCCCCGCAATGATATTCATTCCTTCAATATCTGTTGAGTACCTGCTTTATGCTACAGGCTGTGAATCGCTGTTTCTAAATCTCCTCAGATAACTTACACAGTATCCCACGGTCGCCTTATTTCCTACCATGATCACACCCTCTGCTTTACGTCCAGCTGGACTCTTCTGCAGTGGAGAGATTGAGAGCCCTGCTTTTAAAAATCATTGCACTGAAAAATCAATTTAAATTTCCTCTTAAGCTTCTCTTCCCCAGGTTAAATGATTGCTTAACCATTTTTTTCCTCCTCCCCTTTTACCTTTTGTTTCAAGCAACTTATTTAATAACTTCCCGTCTTTGTTTTGTTTTGAATTTCCCAGCAAGGACAAGATGTGATTTCTGCTGTTTACAACTTCCGATTTGAGGAGACACACCAGACAAACGTGATTCAGCACAAATATGGTGGGGAGCGCCTATCAGGCAAAGGAATCTTTTAGAAATAAAAGGTTCTTCAGGGCGAACCTCGCATTCCATTTTATTACCCTGTTGATCTTCTCAACAGGGTAATACAATGTTGGTAATACAATGTTGATCTTCTGGCCTGCCCCAGGGCCTTTGCACGTGTGGTTTCCTCTGTCCAGCACACCCTTTACTCAGGTGTCTGCATGCCTTGCTCCCTCACTGCACTCAGATGTTTGCTCAGGTCTGCTCAGACCACCTTCTATGAAATAGCACCCTTCTCATGTCTACCCACGTTTTTCTGCTGCATTTATTTTATAACACTTTTCACAGCCTGGCATAATGTGTATTTATTTCTTTATTGTCTGTTTGCCACTGGCGTGTGAGCTCTAGAAGAACAGGAACTTCATTACTTCATTCCTGGTGCCTGAAACAGGGACTGGCATATAGCAAGTGTTCCATAAGGATTCACTGCATATTTAGAGAAAGCCAGGACAGGCTGATCAGGGCTGATGCTTTGCCTCTGAGGAAGATGAACATTAAGTCAAGAATATGGAGAAAATGAGGTGCTTGGGTCATCACAGGAGCAATTAATTCATTGAATTAACCTGTGGTTTGTCCCGAGTAACAGAAGAGGCCCTATTGTCCTGTTAGGACAGAAGCACATCCCAAAGTAACATAAAATGACAAATACAAAATAATAGCTAGTGCTTCCTGAGTACTAACCATGTCTAGGTTCCATTCTTAGTGTTTGCCATACATTATTTAATTCAATTCTCGCAATAGCTATGGAAGATTAATCTGCTATTATTTCCATTTTATTTAGGAAACAGGCTTGGGGAGGTTTAGTAACTTGTCCGAGATCACACAGTAAATGAAAAAGAGGCAGAGCCAGAATTCAAACCCAGGATGGCCTGACTTACATGGGTAAAGCCCATGTCTAACCCCTCTACCCTCTCAGGATTGATATGAGCCAACAGTTAAAGAAAGGCATAGAATCTCAACCTGCATTGGAAGAAGCTGTATCCACATCACAGACAGTAAGGGTCCTCCTAATAGTTTTGGTGCACCTTACACCACCTCTGATTTTTTTTTAAATTGAAGTATAGTTAATCTACAATGTTGTGTTAGTTTCAAGTGTACAGCAAAATGATTCAGATTCCTTTCCATTATAGGTTATTACCCACCTCCAATTATTTTATCTTAATTAGGCACCATGATATTAAGAGCAAAATGGAGTGAAGAGAAACCATGTGTATTGAAGACTTGGAGAAGCAACTGGGTATATTTAACTGGGAGAACAGCTTCTGGAAATGCAACAGTATATTCTAATGTTGGAAGAGTCATCATACAGAAGCCAGGGAAGTTAGTGTGTGTTACTCTGAAAGGCCAGATGAGGGCAAATCCATTTCAGTTCAGGTCACATTGAAGACCTGCCAGGACCAGATGCTGATGGACACAGAGGCAAGAAAGACTGGTGGTGACAGGACTCAGAGGGTCACAGTCTAGCAGGGAATCTCAGCTGGGCACTGAGAGCTCTGTCTAAAGGACAGAGCTGTCCAGAAGTGGAAGAGGCTGGTTGGCAGGAGTTTGAGACCTGAGGCTGACAGGCCTCAGTTAGGGTGGCTGCTGTGATAGCACGAGGGTTCTGAGCGTCCAGATATGCACAAACAACTGTAGACTGAATAAACACTGTGCCTCTCATGTATATGTATTTCATTTCCAAATGTATTTGATTATGAGATGCAATTATATTTAAAAGTATTGCTGAATTCATGGTAAATATATATATTCTCAAAGGATACTAAAAGTATAAGTTCTGACATATGTGAAGATCAATATAATTTTCTGATGTTAAAAGAGGCCTTCAGATCCAGAGAGGGTTGGGTGCCATGGTGACGGTGGACAGGTCATCCCAACTTCACTGATCCCGTGAAGAAGAGTCTGGCTCCCACTGGAGCAGGAGGCATTAAAACTAGATCTAAGAAGATCTTCCTCGGCTCAGGGTGGTGCCTGGCTGGCCTGGGCAAGCCAGAAGATTTGATGAACTGCCTTCCATGGGGATCCTGAATAGGAGAGGCTGCGTGTGTGCATGTATGTGTGTGTGTGTGTTTGTATGTGTGGGATTGCCTCAAGGTAGAGAAGTCGACTGGCTAAACTCTTGGCTACAGCACCCTATGAGGCTCTGATTTTATACATTGCAACACAGTGACTCACTCTTTTCTCCAGGGAGAAGGTACTTAGGCTACTTGGTTAAGCTTCAAATAATCCAGGTTTTTTTTTAAAAAAATTAATTTATTTTATTTATTTTATTTTTTGCTGTGTTGGGTCTTCGTTGTTGCATGCGGGCTTTCTCTAGTTGTGGCGAGCGGGGGCTACTCTTTGTTGCGGTGCGTGGGCCTCTCATCACGGTGGCTTCTCTTGTTGCGGAGCACGGGCTCTAGGTGCACAGGCTTCAGTAGTTGTGGCTCGCGGGTTCTAGAGCACAGGCTCAGTAGTTGTGGCGCACAGGCTTAGTTGCTCCTCTTTGTTGCCGTGCGTGGGCCTCTCATCACGGTGACTTCTCTTGTTGCGGAGCACGGGCTCTAGGTGCACAGGCTTCAGTAGTTGTGGCTCGCGGGTTCTAGAGCACAGGCTCAGTAGTTGTGGCGCACAGGCTTAGTTGCTCCGTGGCGTGTGGGATCTTCCCGGACCAGGGCTCGAACCCGTGTCCCCTGCATTGGTAGGCGGATTCTTAACCACTGTGCCACCAGGGAAGCCCCACAATCCAGGTTTTGAAAGTGAGTGTAAGCCAACTCCGTTTTCTCAAAATGTTTATTGGGTCCGCCAAGTCTGGAGGGCTGGGCCCAACCATCAGGAATTTCAACTCACGGATTGCTTCCTCCCCTTCCATCATTTGCATCCCTCATGACTCTCCAATCAGAATTGACACCCTAGTCCTGCAAATGTACTCCCAATCCCTAGTTTGCTTCCTGTCCCCTAGTGGGCAATGTCTTCTGGGTGCAGAATAAGAATAGATCAAGCTCACTTTGTTGTATGGCAGAAATTAACACAACATTGTAAATCAACTATATTTCAATTAAAAAAAAGAATAGATTAAGCTTCCCCCCCCCACCACCACCTGCTGGGGAGGTCCCAGATCTGATGACAATGGTGGTTGTGACTTCGCTTCTCAAGGATTCCTCTCCAAGTTAATTCCCTCTGAAGGAATGACAGGTATGGCTCAGGATCAGTGGGCTCTGGCAACGGCTGGTATCTGCCCCACTGCAGGGCAGAAGGGTACCTTGCTTCACTGTGGGTTTAAGAATTCCTAGAGACCCACTGCCTGGGACTTCAGGCCCCCCACCTGGCCATGCAGCAGCCTCATTCTGTCTGGCGCAAAAGGTAGGCTTTCTATCCTGTTCTCACCCACTTCCCCAGTGTTTTCTCCTACAATCCCTTTCTGTTCTAACCAGGCCTAACTCATCACTTTATCGATCAGCACTCATACTTGCAAATATGAGCATCCATTCTGCCTAATGTAAACAAACTATTTATTTATTTATTTATTTATTTGCTGTACGCGGGCCTCTCACTGCTGTGGCCTCTCCCGTTGCGGAGCACAGGCTCCGGACGCGCAGGCTCAGCGG
>NC_041219.1:87347583-87365226 GCF_002837175.3 Physeter macrocephalus | reverse complement strand
GCGGGTTCGTGCCCCGGTCCGGGAAGATCCCACATGCCGCGGAGCGGCTGGGCCCGTGAGCCATGGCCTCTGAGCCTGCGCGTCCGGAGTCTGTGCTCCGCCACGGGAGAGGCCACAGCAGTGAGAGGCCCGCATACTGCAAAAAAACAAAACAAAACAAAACAAAACAAAAAACAAAAAAAAAACCTCCTCATGGACATACAGAGATGAAGCTGAGATTCAAAAGCTGGGTCTGTTTCATAGAGAACAGACCTGTGGTTGCCAAGGGGGAGGGGGGAGGGGGAGGGATGGGTTGGAAGAAGTTTGGGGTTAGCAGATGAAAACTATTATATATAGAATGGATAAACAAGGTCCTACTGTATAGCACAGGGAACTATATTCAATATCTTATGATAAACCATAATGGAAAAGAATTTTGAAAAGAATGTATATATGTGTATAACTGAATCACTTTGCTGAATAGCAGAAATTAACACAACATTATAAATCAACTATACCTCAATTTAAAAAAATGAAATAAAAGCTGGGTCTGTTTGGCTCCAAAGTGCCTACGCTTAAATACGAAGAGGAAAAAAATATGACCTGATTTCTGTGATACCTTTCTTGAAACACTTGACAGAGATGTCACTCATCCGTCTATGCTCCTGTGAGAACCGGAGGGGTGGAGATGAATGACTGTCTTTAATGGTTAATGATGCTGAAATGTAGAGAATTTAAATAGCCTTGGTTATGGTTAGTCACGGGGAGGTGCTGTTCCAGCTCTGAGTTGGATTCATTCTTTAAACTCTGGTTCCTCTGAGGGAGCAAAGCCGAGGAGGGTGTCTGTGGGCCTTGGGCTAATTTCACCTGCCATTAATCCTTGGGTAGCAGTTGTGGAAAATCAGGGGTGTAAGTCAGATGTGCTGAAGAGGGAATTCCAGGGCTGGGTGGGGGGCAGATTATGTGACCTCAAATGCCCAGTCAACTTCAAGTTGATTCTGTGATGGATTACTGACTGATTCTTGGGACTGTGATTCTACAGCATTTTTCTGCTGGAGAGGAGATGACATGCGTTTGCATGTATATTTTCTTAAATCTGAGCTCCATATTTGAGAGGTTCCTTATGTTGAGATAATCTCAATTAGCTTGGACTACCTTATGTAATGGGATTTCAGTTAGCTTTTGACTAGTTTTATTTGGTTGTAATCCAGCAAATAGGCTTAATTCATTCATTAATTGTTCAACTGATTGACTTATTTGTTCACTCAACCGACCGACCTTTAGAAGTATCTATTATTGGCAAAGCAGTGTGCCAAGAACCAAAGGGTCCAGTCTATTAACCAGACTGTAAGCTCCTGGAAAGTTTATGGTTTTATTCTGGGGAAGGGACCATGATTTTGCAGAGCCTAGAGGTAACAAAGCGGGCAGAGGACACAATGGGAGAACCAGGCCACTGCAGAGAATTTCACTTCTTCCGCACCTGGGCCATCCCTAGCCCTGCCTAGTGAACTCCGAAGAATCCACTGTCCTTCCTTTGTTTCCCCCCATTCTGAGGAGGCTCCTGCCCAGGTCACATAGGTCACACCGTTGGCAGGTCCAATCGTGCAGCAGACAGAAGGAAAATGTCTTGCCCTGGAGAGACACGTGGCTGACTTGGCAAGCTCCAGACCCATGCAAGAAAGGCAAGCCCAATTGGACAAGCCTCTGAAAAACTTCAGATTGGCAGATTCTCAGGTTTTCAAATTCACACAGGTATGGCAGTGCTGCCGGCCCTGCCGTGTCTGGTCTCCTGAGGCTAGGAGGGGTGGGCGGTGGGTGTCTGGACACTGAGGCCACAGACCTCTCGGGAGCACACATCCCCTCCGCCAGAGAATGGTCCCAAAGGGGCCCCCCGTGTCTTGTTCACAATGGTCTCCAGTGCCTCATCCAGTGCCTGACATGAGTTAGGTGATCTGTAAATATCTGTCATATTGGTGGTAGAATTGATGTTTGAATTTCCAGTTCCCTGGGACTTGGGCTGAAACCGGGGAGGTGCCAAAAATGGGGGGAGCAAGAAAGGAAGCTTTAGAGATGTCTCAGAGACGGGGAAGCATGTATGGCTTTTCTGGGAAGTTTTCAAAACAAATAAACAATCAAACAAACAATTTGGCATGTTGAATTTTGCTGACGGCTTATCAGAGCACATAATGTTAACTCCCCTTTTTCTTAGAAGACAGTCATGAACCCAAATGCTGCAGCGTCCTGAACTACAGCTTGGGAGAGAGGGGGAACTCAGGAGGCAGCTTGTGATGGTTCTGGGCTTTGTTTCCAGGAAGGGAGGAAGAGAGGTCATCACTTGATCCTCCAACCCAGCACAGAGCTGGGCACACGGTGGGTGCTCCGTGGTCACGTGCGGGCTGTGGAGTGGACTGTATCACTCTTCCTATTGAGATACTTCCCCTGAGTCCTTGGGTGGGCTTCACTGTCTCCATCACCCAGACAACCAGAACCTCTCCAAGCCACCTTCCACTCCATCCTTTCCAGAGTTGAGCCCAGCTCTGGCAGGGCCGGGGACAGCTGACTGGCAGACAGATGAGTGTGCCTCCTGGGTCCTGCCAGACAACGCTAGGAGGTGGCCATGCCCAAGGAGGGGGCCAAGCCAGGCACCACCCACTGCCAGATAGGCCTCTCCCGTTGCGGAGCACAGGCTCCGGACACGCAGGCCCAGCGGCCATGGCTCACGGAGCCGGCCGCTCCGCGGCACGTGGGATCCCCCCAGACCGGGGCACGAACCCGTGTCCCCTGCATCGGCAGGCGGACTCTCAACCACTGAGCCACCAGGGAAGCCCTCAGATTATTTTTAAGGTGTGTTTAGTAGCCTGGAACAAACTTACTGCCTTGAGGGCAAACTCAACCCATGAGAGCCAGCAGGGAAGCCCTCAGATTATTTTTAAGGTGTGTTTAGTAGCCTGGAACAAACTTACTGCCTTGAGGGCAAACTCAACCCATGACTACTTGAGATTAATGATCTCTCCTTCAAAGTTTGAGCCCAGCAGCCTCCTAGATGTATATAAAGGGATTTATTCCGCACATGTCTTCAGTTTGCTTCTCTCTTCCTCTTCCTTGTTTAACTCTTGCACTCTCCCCTCACCGAGTTTTCTCACCATGAGCAGACAAGTCTGCAAGACACCTGGTGGCGGGAACCAGGGCTTCTACGTCTGCCCCGCTGTGGTCTCCGGCAGCCGCAGGATGAGCTGTGTGGCTTGCTCTGGGGGAGCCGGCGGAGGGGCCTGTGGGTTCCGAGGGGGAGCAGGAGGCTTTGGCAGTCTCAGCCTCTACAACCTGGGTGGCAACAAGAGCATCTCCATCAGCGTGGCTGCTGGCTCCCGGGCTGGGGGCTTCGGGGGAGGGTGCAGCAGCTGTGTCAGTGGCTTTGGGGGTGCCTTCAGGGGTGGCAGAGGAATGGGAGATGGTTTTGGAGGAGCTGGTGGCTTTGGTGGAGTTGGTGGCTTTGGCCCGGGTGGCTTCCGTGGGGGAATCCAGGAAGTGACTGTCAACCAGAGCCTCCTGCAGCCCCTCAAAGTGGAGATCGACCCCCAGATTGGGCAAGTAAAGGCCCAGGAGCGAGAGCAGATCAAGACCCTCAACAAACAAGTTTGCCTCCTTCACTGACAAGGTGAGGAAGCTCTGACTGGTAGATTGCGGACTTTTACTTTGATATTTACATACAGCATTTAGGATCAATCCCGAGTGGTCCAGGCTGGAGGAGGAAGGGTTAGGCAGCATTCTTGGATCTGTGAAGATGTTCAGGGCTGATGAGCTGGTCCACATGGTCATGTGAGTGGGAAAGACAATGGTCTCCTATTTGGACCCAGACACCCCCCAAGTCCTGCTTGTCTGACTCTCTGCTCAAGTCTCTCACCTGTTGCCTCATCCGGCCTGGGCGGGGGGTGCTGGCAGCATGGGGTGGGGACCATGATCTTTGGCAGGGAAGGCTCTGACCCAGAACTGGGGGCTTTTCAAACATGGGCTGCCCTCTGGGGCTTTCCAGGAGGCCTGCTGCCTCCATGTGCTGTGCCAGGCAAAGGAGGTGGGCGCCCTAGAGAATGGAATTCAAGACCTCACGTGGAACCTGAGTCCCAGGGGGCTGCTGAGACCCTGGTAACTCAGTATGCACCCAAACCTCGTCAGGAAGAGAAGGGTGCTCGGTGACCTCCAGACCAGGATAGCTCACACCGGCTGTCTCTCTCCCACCATGACGATGATAGTAGCCTTTCAACGGTATCAGCTCCCAGTGACTCACACGCTTTGGAGGGCTGGAATGTCCGTGGCGCCTCAGATGGAAACGACCCTGTTGAGGTTTCAGCACCTTTTTGCAGCACGTGTTGTAATTTGGGAAGTTAGAGTGGAGTCACGAAGTCCCTGGGAACGCTGAGGGCTCATCTTTACAATTCTCCTGCTTCCAGGCAGGGGTTACTTCCAGTTTCCCCACCCATCTCTCCTTCTGCGACTTTCCAAGCCATTCTGCATCTTTAGTGTCCTGACTGATGTGACTGACTGTGCCCTCTCCAGCTACAGTAGGGGCTTTCTATGCCTTTGTGCTGGGGGATGCGGAGACACAGACGCCCAGTCCTGCCCTAGCCAAGGCCCCTCCGCTCCTCCGCCCCAGGTGTTGCGTGATGTTGCTTCCCCCAATGCGCTGCAGGTGCGGTTCCTGGAGCAGCAGAACAAGGTCCTGGAGACCAAGTGGGACTCGCTGCAGCAGCAGGGCACACGTTCCATCACAGGCACCAACAAACTCGGGCTCCTTTTGGAGAACTACATCAACTCCCTGAGGAGCTACCTGGACAGCATCCCGGGGGAGAGAGGCCGCCTGGATTCAGAGCTGAGGAACATGCAGGGCCTGGTGGAGGACTTCAAGAGCACGTGAGTGACAGGGGCATAAGTGGGGAGATGCCGTGGGCGACCCTGTGCCGGAGTCGCAGCCCTCTCGCTGCCTTCCCCCCTGCCCGCTGTGTCACTTAGCCTACTTTCCTCTCTTTGTCTTCATGGAGGACAGCTTGGTTCACTGGGTTTCTCCTCACCTTCCTTGCCGAAGGATAGTCCTTTACAAATAAAATTAGAAGTTTAGAGTTGAAGAAGCGCTTTTTCATGAGCCAGGCTGGGGAAGATCCCAGCTGTAGGATCTGAAGGATGCTGGGACAGCTCACGGGATGGTGACCAAGCACCCCAGTCTGCCTGAGATTGAAGGGTTTCCCAGGACTTGGGACTTTCGGTGCTACAGCTGGACAGTCTGCCTGAATGGATGGGGATGGTTAGTCCTCCTAACGGGGAGACTGTGAGAGGGTGTGTTCATTTAAGAGGGGTGGGAGAGGGACAGAGGATAGAAGAGAGGCACTTCCAGAGTTTCAGAGAACAGTGGTGTTTCTGACTACCTCAAACTCCAAACTCAGCAACTTCTTTCTTTCCTTCTTTTTTTGGAAAATTATTTATTTATTTATTTATTTATTTATTTATGGCTGTGTTGGGTCTTCATTGCTGCGCGTAGGCTGGGGAAGATCCCAGCTGTAGGATCTGAAGGATGCTGGGACAGCTCACGGGATGGTGACCAAGCACCCCAGTCTGCCTGAGATTGAAGGGTTTCCCAGGACTTGGGACTTTCGGTGCTACAGCTGGACAGTCTGCCTGAATGGATGGGGATGGTTAGTCCTCCTAGCGGGGAGACTGTGAGAGGGTGTGTTCATTTAAGAGGGGTGGGAGAGGGACAGAGGATAGAAGAGAGGCACTTCCAGAGTTTCAGAGAACAGTGGTGTTTCTGACTACCTCAAACTCCAAACTCAGCAACTTCTTTCTTTCCTTCTTTTTTTGGAAAATTATTTATTTATTTGTTTGTTTGTTTGTTTGTTTGTTTATTTATTTATTTATTTATGGCTGTGTTGGGTCTTCATTGATGCGCGTGGGCTTTCTCTAGTTGCATCAAGCGGGGGCTACTCTTCGTTGCGGTGCACGTGCGTCTCATTGCAGTGGCCTCTCTTGTTGCAGAGCATGGGCTCTAGGCACACGGGTTTCAGTAGTTGTGGCACGCAGACTCAGTAGTTGTGGCGCACGGGGTTAGTTGCTCCGCGGCATGTGGGATCTTCCCAGACCAGGGCTCTAACCCGTGCCCCCTTCATTGGCAGGCGGATTCTTAACCACTGTGCCACCAGGGAAGTCCCAGCGATTTCTTTTTAACTCTTACAGATATGAGGATGAGATCAATAAGCATACAGCTGCTGAGAATGAATTTGTGATCCTGAAGACGGTAAGCGCTGTGTGTGAGCTTCCCGGGGCTCATAGGCACAGGTTTCCAGCTGGGCTGGGGGAAGGTCCTTACTCCACGACCATGGCGCTGCCAAGTTCAGATGGTTGGAGCCAAAAACAGAAGCCAGGTCCATCTTAGTCCGGAGAGGTCCCTAAAGGGGTCAGTTCATTCGTTTTTAGTTTTTGAGTGGGATGGAACTTCCCTCATCCCAGTGACGCGAATCACTCCTTCATGTGGATACCAGCCTCAGATGTGGACCGATGAATCACAGCCCTGATCCTCCTGACTCTTTCTTGCCGCAGCTGCAGTTTGTTGTGTGTTCCTTGGAGAAATAAGGCCTTTACGTGTCTGTCTTTCTCAGAACGTGGACACTGCCTACATGAACAACGTGGAGCTTCAGGCCAAGGTGGATGCCTTAATGAATGAGATCAATTTCTTGACGACGCTCTGTGATATGGTGAGGATGTTTCCTACTAAGAGGGGGAGAGAGGGAGGGTGAGACGTTTTCAGATTTGATATGTAGGGCCCAGGAAGACTGAGCCTAGACATAAGTCCCCTTGTTGGGGTTCTGCAGGGGGAACTACAAACATGGGATTCTTTGAGGAGCTGGGCGAGAGGGTGGGGCAGGTGCACATTCAGAGCTGACTTAGTGGACGGGTCTGTTGACCAGGATTCTCTTCGGGCCTCTGTGTGCTTCTTGCAGAGGCCCCAAGAGTGGACAGTCCCCTCTGTGTTGGCAGGAACTGTCCCAGAGGCAGACCCACGTCAGCGACATGTCCGTGGTTCTCTCCACGGACAACAATCGCTCCCTGGACCTGGACAGCATCATCGCCGAGGTCAAGGCCCAGTACGAGGACATCGCCCAGAGGAGCAAGGCCGAGGTCGAGGCCCTGGACCAGACCAAGGTGGGAGCTAGGCACCTCTCAGAGGACCCACTGAGGGTCTCAGGGAGGCTGTGGTCCATGGGACGTCTGGGTGGTGACTATTGGGCGGCTCCTCTTGGTTCTTCTCTTTGGAGACATCCCTGTAATGGTTGTTCAGTTGCAGAAAGTGCTGCCCCCTGGGGGGAGGTGGTTCCACTGTCCCCTGCAGACCCACGTGGGACCGACTCCAGCTTGCTCAGGGACTGCAGGGTGGGAGAACCTTCGGCAACAACCCAGACGTTCTCTCACCTGCTGCCTCAGAGGTGTCCCTGCAGAAACATAATTCGGTGTCATTTGAACAAAGTGCTTACCAAGTACTTCAAAGTTGGCTGGGTGATGTTAGTGATGGAGAAACAAGTCAGGCAAAGCTGCATAAACACCTCACCTTCCCTTCTATTCTCCAGTTGGGCGAGCTGCAGACCACGGCCGGCAGGCATGGGGATGACCTGAAGAGCACCAAGAGTGAAATCTCGGAGCTCAACCGGATGATCCAGAGGCTGCGGGCTGAGATCCAGAATGTCAAGGAAAAGGTGGGGTGGCCACGGATGCCGGTGTCTAGGCTGACCGATGAGGGGTGGGGGCTAGGATCTTAGGACTGCTAGTGTGGAGGGGACTTCTGGGGTCATCTCAGGCAGCATTGGCCTTCAGGGAGTTCAAAGACCAAGCCAGTCTTGATGGCTGGTAATCCACAGGGGAAATATCTCCATGGATGAAGACAGACGGAGGTGCTAAGGAAGGAGTGACGTTGACTGACTTGCTATGGGATAATCTATTTTAAGACTCAGAGAGGCTGGGACCCTCCTACTGGGCTCATCCCTCCTCCTACCTCCGCCGCTCCAGAACGCTAAACTGCAGACGGCCATTGCTGAAGCCGAGCCGTGTGGGGAGATGGCCCTCAAGGATGCCGATGCCAAACTCCAAGAGCTGCAGGCCGCCCTACAGCAGGCCAAGGATGACCTGGCCCGGCTGCTGTGCAACTACCAGGAGCTGATGAACGTCAAGCTGGCCGTGGACACGGAGATCGCCAGCTACCACAAGCTGCTGGAGGGCGAGGAGTGCAGGTGGGCCTCCACTGCCATCTCCCCACCTTCCCTGCCCCGAGTCGCAGGCTGAGGGCCAGATAAGTGACCATATGGATGAGGTGGAGGTCTGCTTTTTGCGAGAGGCCCCCAGCTTGCACAGGCCTTGCCGGGAAGCTCTTGCCTTTGCTAGTTCCCTCCTTCCCTAGGCGGCCAAGTGCATAGGCAACCAGCATACACGGGGGCTCTTGTTATGGCCCATGGAAGGGTGGAGAAAGAGTACTGATCTGCCAGGTTTCTGAATTCCGTTCTGGTTGCTGTTTGTCACTTTCATCCACAGACTTGTTGGAAATTGGCTTTCCGATGGAGCTATTCTTCTCTTGCTTTCTCATACAGGATGTCTGGAGAGTGCCAGAGTGCTGTCAGCATCTGTAAGTAGCCAAAGAAAGCATGACAGTGAGAACTGCTCCTGAAATATCTGTACTAATATGGGGTGGTAGCACCTAATTTAAAAAATATTTCTATAGTGGTTGGAGGGGTTTTCTGGGGGCAGAAGGGACAGCAGATACGCTTTTGTACTTGTTCTGGGTTCAGGGCACTATTAATAGGTCTATATGGCAGATGGGGATTATCCAGTAGGGAGCCTGTTCATGGGAGGAGAAATTCTGGACAGTCTCCAAGGGGGTCATCAAGAGTTCATCTATGTAGAAGGAACCACTGGGAAATTCAAACTGACAACACTGGGGGCGTGTTCACCTCATGACATCAGAATGTATCACAAGGATCATCAGGTGCAAAGCTGCCTTGATCGCCTCCCAATCATCCTGGGCCCAGGGGATCGTTATAACACAGGCAAGTGGGTGCCGGGAGCTGATCGCTGTACTGTCCTCTCCCCTGCAGCCGTGGTCAGCGGCAGCAACACGACCTCGGCCTCAGCGGGGGGTTTCGGAGGCGGATACGGCAGCGGATTTGGCTCCAGCTCCGGGGGTCGCTTCGGGGTCAGTGGCGGAGGCTTCAGCTCAGGCAGCAACCGTGGCGGCAGGGTCAAGTTCTCCCAGTCCTCCCAGCGCAGCTCCAGATAAATATCGCGCAGGGGCACCGCAGCCACCGCAGCGCCTCCTGTCCCCATCCGCTCCTCCACTCTGCCATCAGCAGCCCCCTTAGCGGCCTTCCCCACCCCGACCCCAGCTCCTGCCGGCAGCCGCTCTCTGGGCTAGAAGACCAGGGTCTCTTGCCCCTCCGTCCTGATCCCCGACCAAGCACAGCCGTGAGAACTTCAGGCTCTTCGGCTCCAGCCTGTGCCTGTGACTGTCCAGGTGTGGCCTCAGCCGCCACCTTCTGCTGCCCTTGGGGTCCCCTCCCTGGGTGGAATGGTCACCGCTGTTCTGATGTATATAACACACAGGCCCCTCTGCCCAACCGTTCTGTCGCCAGTAAAGTGCATTGTATTTCACATCAGGCCTCTGAGTCTCTCTGGCCGCCTTTCTCCCCACTGGACTGACTTCTTTCATCCTGCCTCACGTGGGCTGTTCCCACTAGCTATCTAGTTTACACATGGTAGTGCATTTATGTCAAACCTAATCTCCCAATTCACCCCCTTCCTTCAGCCTATATTCATTAAGTGTTTACTCTCTGGCCCTGGGCCAAACGTTGGAGATGCATGGGTGAGTGAATATCATTTCTCATGTTTGTAAGGGACTCCAACAAAAACAACAGAGTAAACAAAGAAAATAGCTTTAAGCTGTCATACGAGTATGAAGAGAAGAAACCAGGGGCTGAGCTGGAGAAATGACAGGACTTGTGAATGGATTGGACATGGGGGTGGAGGAGAGGGAAGATTCAACTGTGGTGCCCAGTTTCTCAGCTGGAGCCACTGGGTGGCTGGTGAGGCCACGTACTGAGGTGGAGGGGGCGGGTGGGAGGTGGGATGGAGGGGTGTGTGGGAGGAGCTTCAGGAGCTCTAGAAGCTTTAGATAAGATTGAGTAGCTCACGGACCGACGAGGGGCGGTCTCCTGACTCCACTTGGAGATGTGAGTGTGCATTCAGAGGAAGGCCTGTCAGGGCTAGAGACTCCCACCTGGACAGCATCAGCATAAGCCTGTTCAGGGTGGTTCCTAAGCCGTGGGAACTGATGAGAGAGGCGGAGGGAAGAGGGCCCAGGTGTGCGCCAAGGAAGCCCGGCATTCTGAATCAGGGAGAGAAGGAGACAGCCTGGCTATAGAGCCTGGTCCAAGTTTTCCAAAATGCTGCCACCTAAGAGGTCCAGGGGTTTCTAAATGGGCCCTAAGGGAAGCCCAGATCGGGCTCAGTCTTCCTGGGGACACCGTCCACTGGTTTCACGGCTCATATTCAGATGGTGGCTGTTCCTTGCCTTTGCTGTTCCTTCCTGGACTCTAAATTATACCCACAGCTCCTTGTTCATCCTGGGCAGGTGGCTTATAGGGGACCCCCCCACCACTGAGCTGCAGGGGGGAGTCCATGCAGCTTCTTCTTTTTTATTTTTTTTAAATTAATTAATTAATTAATTAATTTTTGGTGGTGTTGGGTCTTCGTGTCTGTGCGAGGGCTTTCTCTAGTTGCGGCAAGCCGGGGCCCCTCTTCATCGCGGTGCGCGGGCCTCTCACTACCGCGGCCTCTCTTGTTGCGGAGCACGGGCTCCAGATGCGCAGGCTCAGTACTTGTGGCTCACGGGCCTAGTTGCTCCGCGGCATGTGGGATTGTCCCAGACCAGGGCTCGAACCCGTGTCCCCTGCATTGGCAGGCGGATTCTCAACCGCTGCGCCACCAGGGAAGCCCCATGCAGCTTCTTAAAGGAGAGAGTAACGAAGGTTAGCCTCGCTCAGAAGGACTGGCCCCATGGAGAGGGCTATTTCTCTGTTGTGTCATTGTCCCAGAGGATGGCCAGGCAGGTGAGCTTGGTACCAGGACCTGAGACCGAAAGAATCAATCCTGTGCTTGGCTGGATATTCTCAGCCCAGCCCTGACCGTTTCTAATCCAGACTGACAGCACCTCTAGGGAACATTGCCTGATGCTGAGTCCTCCTCCTCTTCCTGTCACCTCAGCATTTACATTATTTCTTTGTGAAGTTCGATGTTGATTTTTCAAATGCTCTTAAGTCCCTGGCCTTGGGCTTGCTTGTACTTGACTCTCCATTCTTTGAGTAGGCAGCCAGTTGGTGCTATGCTGTCCATTCCGTTTCCTATCTTCTAAGGCATGTTTCCTTGCCCACGGAGGAACCCACAGAGATTGTTGAATGATGCTGACTTGTGTGCTGGACCCTAAACTGGGATTTGGGACCATGGGTCAATGATCAAGTACTTCTTTTGCTCTCTCTGTTTTGCTCCACACCTCTCTTCCTTGGGTGTGGAGTGGTACATCCTCCTGTGACGACACAGAGGACCCAAGCTTTATGCCCCCCACATTCCCATCCCCATCCGTTCCTCTCTGCCTATTCCCCTTAGGCCTCAGCTGGAAAGAATGCTCAAAAAAGTACCTTCCTGTTCTAAGAGCTTGTTAACTCATCCCTTGATATTAAGGAGACCAAGACATGTTTTTAGATTTCAGGTTATTTCCTTCTATCTCCTCTTGGGATATGGGCTACTTGCCAGAGAAAGTATCAGCAGCGATGGTGACACAGCTACAAAAGGCTCAGTTAAGGAAATCAGGGGACTGTTTCCCATAAGAATATGCCTGTGGATAATCCAGACTTGACTGCTGATGATCAAGTCTGCATATAAAATTGTGGGTACTTTGTAGGTCAATCTCTATGTGACTCTCCCCTGTTTTGCCTTCGAGCTGGGTGGGGTTTCTGTTACCCAATCATCAGAGATCTCATCTTTTGGGATTTGGGCTGCCCCTTCCCCCTGCCTTCTCAGCATCTTAGCCCAGGTACGTTCTCTCTCTGCCGCCAAGACCAGAAATGTGGATCCTTTGAAACAATCTCAGGATGACTTAGAAAGACTCATTTGAGTTCTGAAAACACTTTACATGTTTTATCTACATCCCTCCCGAGCCCTTCTGGCCTGCAAACTGCACAGATGCACATGTCTGCTGTGGCTAAGGTCAAGCTCCTCACCAGCACACTTCCAGCCCAGCCCAGGATAGAAGGCTGAAGGCTAGTTGGTTCTCCTAGGAAACCACTGACAAAAGTATGGTGGGAGCGATCCATACCCTTGGAATCCATGGTGACATCACCAGATGGTGACAGCTTTATCAACTCTGGGAGAAGACAGGGGCAGGGCAGGAAAGTGTGGTTCTGGATGGCAATAAAACAGTGATTCTCAATGGGGGCCAATTCTCACCCCCTTTCCCCTGCTCCCCAGAACTTATGGCAATGGCTGGTAACATTTCTGGCTGTCACAACTGGAGGAGAGCTCCTGGCATCTAGAGGGTAGAGGCCTGGTTGCTACTAAATATCCTACAATGCACAAGACAGGCCCCACGACAGAGAATTAGCCAACCTGAGATGTCAACAGAGCTGCCGTTGAGAAACCCTGCACCCAAGTAGAAGGCCATTTTACTCTCCCCTCTCCTTGGAAAAGGATCCCTGGTTAGAGTCATATTGGTTGTAGCTGAGCTGAACAGAGACCGTTCTGAATTTCAAGGAAGTATATATTTTTATTTGAAAATTTTTATTTGAAAAGTTTTATTGTGGTATAGCTGATTTACAACGTTGTGTTAGTTCCGGGTGTACAGCAAAGTGAACCTGTTATACATGGAAGTATACATTTTTTAGAAGTTTTTTTGATCTATATTGGAAATACCCTTTTATCTTGGGCAAAGACATGGGAAACTAGCCAGGCAGACAGTGTAGCCTTATGTGGGTACTTTCAAGACCTGCGCCGATGACCTGTGAGGTGCTTGCAGCTCTGCTACAAGCCCAGCTGTTTTCGGCCTCTGTGCCTTAGATAATCTGTTCCCCTAGCCAGGAATGCTCATTCGCCTTCAACTACTGGACTAGCCCTTACTTCTCACCGTAGATCACTCCAGCTCCGCCTCCTGAAAGTTTTCCTGGATTGCACACAGGGCAACGAATGTCTGTTTGGGATCCCACTGGACTCTGTTAATCCCTTTTTATCACTTGCGCTATTCTATTAAACTGACTCCTTTCAGTGACTGTTCTCTGCTAGAATGGAAGCTCCTTGGAGGGACGGATGTGCCGCCTTCATCTTTGTGCCTCTCCTTGCCCAGCACATACTAGGTGCTGTGAATTTCAGTGAGCTAAGGGGGCACATGAAAAGGAGAGGGCTGGATTCTTAAATGCAACAGCTGTCCTGACACACTGAACAAAAACAACACGATTGGGGCTTCCCTGGTGGCGCAGTGGTTGAGAGTCCGCCTGCCGATGCAGGGGGCGCGGGTTCGCGCCCCGGTCCGGCAGGATCCCGTGTGCCGCGGAGCGACTGGGCCCGTGAGCCGTGGCCGCTGGGCCTGCGCGTCCGGAGCCTGTGCTCCGCAACGGGAGAGGCCACGGCAGTGGGAGGCCCGCGTACCGCAAAACAAACAAACAAAACAACAACACGATTAAACAACTGACTTTTGTTCGGTACTTACTGGTGCCAGTCATACCCCGGGCACTTTGCGCACGTCATCTCATGTAATCCTCATCACCACCGCAGGAGGCAGGTAGTAATTATCCTCACTTTCCAGATGAGGAAACTGGGGCTTAGAGCGGCAGAGTAACATGCCCGCGTTTGCAATGGAAATGGAAGATCTGGGCCCTGAATCCAAAGTCTACACCCGTAGCCCCTGTGCTATGCTGCAGAACGGGGCCGGCTGACTTCTTCTCAGTCTCCTGGAGGCCCTCTCTTCCACCAGCTCTGGCATGTGCTGCTAACAGCTCTATGGAGTCTTGAGGAGCCAGAAACCAAACCTGAAATTCCAGCATTAGCAGGAGAGGTTTTCTCAGGTTTCTGCTGTGGGCAGGCCCACCGTCAGCTCTGGAGAGTTCCGATCTCCAGCGGAGGAGTTAGAGAGATTGACTGGGGGAAATTCCTTGATAATGATGGATGTTTCTCCTTGATGCCAAAGAGGAATTCATAAGATTTAAAGCTGTTTTCATTAACACAGCTTGCTGTTTCAAGTCACGTCTATCCATCACCTTCTATTATGGGTTTTTTAACGTCAAAGAGGACTTTCCACTCTGGGATGCTGTCATTTGATTTGCTGAAGCCCACGTAGATAAAAACGATCCATGAATTTATGACAGGCTTTGGAGTTGGATAGTCTGAGTCAAATCCCAGCTCAGTCAGCTAACTGACTTGGGGCGAGTTAATTACTTCATTAAGCTTATGTCCTTATATGTAAAATGTGAATGACAATTTCAGTCTTGCAGAGTTTTTAGGACAACTAGAAATGATACTTGTAAATAACCTAATTCCGTGCCTGGTATATGGCAGGAACTCAGTGTTAGACATTTTAATATTCTTTCACAGACAGGTGAAAGAGTAAATATTTGAAAGAGGAAATTATTTTCACTAAATCCTAGTCCCCACAAGTCTGAGAAATATGCAATAGCTTAATTAATGTTTGCTGATTGGTGAATTGCTTTACGGATGAGCCCCTGTAGTGGGAAACTGGCTTGGCCAGGCATGGAAGAATGACTTTTACGTGACTCACAATGATTCCTTGCAATTTTATGCCAAAAGCATCAGCCTACAATGCCGCATGGACCCTAAGCTAGGCTACCCTTTAGAACTCCTCCCTCCTCTTCAACCTCTAAGCCGACAACGTCCAGGAGGACTCCATGCATTGACATCATTGTCATCATCAGAAGGGCTGCTGTGTGGTGAGCACCTGCCCCTGCGTAAGGGCTTTCCATCACTACCTCCTATGGTCAGCAATGCAACCTCATGAAGAGGCTACGCTCACCCCAATTTACAGAACAGAAAACTGAGGCCAGAGGGTAAAACGACTCCCTGGAGACCATGTAAGTGGAAAGTGGTGAGGCTGGGATTTGAGCACAGGCTTGAAGGCCTCCCTGTTTTTCATTCTTCCAAGCTGCAAGGAAAGAGAGGAAGAAGTTGCTATCATTTGAGTTTCAGAAAATCCAGCATACCACTGAAAAGGGATGAGCCCCTTGCCCAGGGTGCTTCCTGAGGGAAGGTCCATGGCTTTCGGAAAGACCCAGCAAGATCCACTGCTGGTGAGAAATATAGGTTGACAGGAGAACTGGTCCTCAGGGACCTTCTCCGTTTCCCAGCATCCCAGAGCCCTTCTCCCCGCTTCTTCAAACCACAGGCCTTAGTCTGCCCTCACATTCCTCTGTGTCACTTGGAGCAAGTGCTTTCTCTCCAGGGATGAGGCAAGTCTCCTTGACTTTATGTCTTAACCCCTTGACTGTCCTCTCTGTGCTTTCTTATCCATTTTGGATGCATGGTTGGGTGAGTGTTTCTTCAAGTATATTCAACAGTATGTTAATAGGGGTTAGGATAGAAAGATTTTGTTGCTAGGTTTGTTTGGGAGGCTCTGATTTAGTAAAAATGATTCTTTTCTACAGGAAAGAGGCTTTTAATATGCAGATAAGCTTTATTAAGAATCCAAGAGAAATTTAAAATTTTTCATTTCCCAAATTTATTTAACCACAGAACCTTTTTATCAAGGCTAACTTGGGGATAGATTTCTGCCCTAGACAAGTCCTGGGAGAGAATCTAGTACCAGATAAGGGTTTAGGGGTGAGTTGAAGAGTATTTTAATCAAGTCTGGAGATAGGACCAGAATTAGAATAAATTGTGATTGCTAACAGCTAAGACTTAGCAACAAAAGGATTTAACTGTCCTTAGGTGTTCACTTCTTTTTCGGTACGCGGGCCTCTCACTGTCGCGGCCTCTCCCGTTGCGGAGCACAGGCTCCGGACGCACAGGCTCAGCGGCCATGGCTCACGGGCCCAGCCGCTCCGCGGCATGTGGGATCCTCCCGGACCGGGGCACGAACCCGTGTCCCCTGCATCGGCCGGCGGACTCCCAACCACTGCGCCACCAGGGAAGCCCAGGTGTTCACTTCTTTATCAAGCTTAAGCTATAACGGGAGCTAGCTCTATAGGGTAATATATTTTTTACTGTTCATTCATTAAGTAAAGTTACTTCAGTAGTGGTAAGTTTTTATTTTAACATGGTAAAAAGGAGAAAATGATAATTCTTAGTCCAGAGGCAGGAGATCCAGAATGACTGTTTGGTGGTTTTTTTTTGGAGAACAAATTAATGATTATCTTGAAAATTAGATCTGCGATTCCACATGTAGAAAGGGGCATATAAGTATCACCCCTTCATCCTCACCTCCTAGATAGAGAGGGATGTTTGCTCACTTCGACCTAGAGGTAATGACTACTGTCTCATGTTCATTCTTCCTCCTGCAATTACATTATAGGCAGCTCTTAAGCATTTTCACTGCGGTTGAGTACAAGAGAACAGTTGGTTAGAGGGAATAACTCTACTTCATGACAATTGTCTTAGTTTATAGGCGAGGAAATAAGGATGCAGAGTGTTCTGCCACTTGGCAACCTTACATAGAAGGTTCTGGCAGCTGAGGGATTAGAACTCAGACTGCTGGCAGCTCATTCAGACACCACTGCTCTAAAAGATCCTGCAGTGAATAAGAGAAATATAGCCCAGGATGCCAACTGTGGATATTTTCAGCAGCTTCAGTCAACTGCTGAGAAAACAACCCCAACTGGCTAAATAAGGTGATGCTTTGGCAGGCTCGGGAGATGTGGATTCTCTCCATCCCTCTTCTCCAGCATCTGCCAGGGTGGCGGAGACGAGCCACACTTAGGAGGCTGCCACCCACTGCCTCAGTACTGGAGCCAAGGGAGGGGAAGGGAGTCGAAGACACTGATGTTTGTCCTTGTTTGCTTTGGGCTCTCACCTGGAGCTTCAGGTGAAGCTTCAGGTCACCTTTGATAATGAAGAAAGAGAGCAAGATTACAGGGAGAGGGCAATTCAGACAACAGGCAAGGAATCTCCTGAATGACAGAGTTTAGGATTCAAGCCCCACTATTTTTGTGTCAGTCAAGATCATCTAATTCTCCAATTTACCATGGACATCAAGAATGCATTACATAGCTCTGTTGAACCTCACTATGTGCAATGTGTAAGGAAAAGTGCTCTGGGCTTATGAAAAAAGTTATAATGCTGCCCACTGGAACTTTCTGAGATGATGACAATGTCCTATACCTGTGCCATCCAATACAGTAGCCCTTAGCCACTTGAGCACTTGAAACGTGCCTAGTGCAACTGAGTTTTACATTTAATTAATTAATTAATTAATTAATTTTTTTTTTTTTTTTTTTTTTTTTTGCGGTACGCGGGCCTCTCACTGCTGTGGCCTCTCCCGTTGCGGGGCACAGGCTCCAGGCGCGCAGGCTCGGCGGCCATGGCTCACAGGCCCAGCTGCTCCACGGCATGTGGGGTCCTCCTGGACTGGGGCACGAACCCGCGTCCCCT
>NC_041219.1:87337138-87346964 GCF_002837175.3 Physeter macrocephalus | reverse complement strand
TGTGGCCTCTCCCGTTGCGGGGCACAGGCTCCGGACGCGCAGGCTCAGCGGCCATGGCTCACGGGCCCAGCCGCTCCGCGGCATGTGGGATCCTCCCGGACCGGGGCACGAACCCGCGTCCCCCGCATCGGCAGGCGGACCCTCAACCACTGCGCCACCAGGGAAGCCCTACATTTAATTTAAATACATTTAAATAGCTTCATGTGGGGTAGTGGTTACCATATTGGACAGCTCAGTACAGACAGTCCTATAACACCCCCATCCCTGAGGCTGAGTCCATATGGGAAGGTGGCTGATACAAACATACTCTGGAAAAATAACACAAAATCAAGCAGCAGATAAGGGCTTAGTGAGTGCATGTCGAATGCGAAAGGAGTGTCAAGAATTGTGAGATCCCTCTGCTGACCAGCTGCTCCATGGATCCCATGTTCAGAGCCTCTGTCTTCAGGCAGCTCCTAATCTGATGGAGGAAGCAGAGCTCAAGTGTGAGAAGAAAACTTAAGGATCTCTTATAAGCCTCTAGGAAAAGGAATGAGAGTGCAGATGGTGCGGCGTGTATTGGGAGTCGTGGGATGGAGGAAGGAGTGAGTGACACCAGTGGGGCCCACGTTGGCAAGGTGTGCAGACACGTTCCATGTCTGCTCAGATAGGTGGGCATGCCTGCTCCATGAACAAGAATGCGGCACAGGAAGATGGGGAGCGCGGGCGGGACATTTCCAAATTCATCATCATGTGTTGAGTGTCAGCCCCTCTCACATGTTACCCACCTTGAACAGCCATCACCGCCCCCCCCACCCGCCACCAGGAGGGCTCACTGGGGAAGGCTTCCTGGAAGAGGAGAGGTAGAAATAAGAAAGTCAGGGCTGTGTGAAGGAGGGGAAGGGCACAGCTTAGGTGGGAAGATGGTCTCAGCAGGGGAGGAGAGGTGAGAATGGGCTAATCAAGGGGGCATTGGCTGCTGAGTAGTTTGCCTGGAAGATAGTCTGGGAAATTAGGGAAAGAGGATGGGAAGATGGAGAGATGGAGTGTGACTGCTGGAGCTTCTGGACGCCTCAATCTCCTGAAGCAGCCCCTTTTCCTAGGGAGATCTGTGTCTGGAAACAGACTTGGAGTAGCCTTTCTTCCCCTGGGAACTTGACCTCTATTAGGGCAAATGGGAGGACCAAACTCCCAAGGGTATGAAGCCTCAGCTCTTTGGCTAATGACTCACTGCAGAAATAATCCACATCTCCTTCTCTTGCCTTTTAGGATGTCTGTGGAGTGACAGAGTGCTGTGTGGATTTGTAAGTAGCCCTTCAAAAACTTTCTCCCTGGGATGTAAAAAGGGTGACTAGAAACATCCTCACTGACTGATGTTCAGGTGGGAGAGCCTGACCCATGCAAGGAAGCCAGGCCACCAAACAGTGTCTAGGGTCTCAGGCCATGGCCACACACTCTGCTCCTAGTGGAAGCTGGCCAGCTGGCGGGCCAAAGTTGAAACCCCTGTGGTCTTGGGGAGTTCCCTAGGTTGGAGAACCAGAAATTTCTGCGGATACTTCTGGCTCTTGTTCTTGGGAAAGGGGACCAGAGGGCCAGGGCTCGCTCTCGCTGTTTACCAACTGAGGCCTCAGAGAAGTTGAGTAGCTTTATCTGAGTCACACAGCCAAGCAGGGTAGAGTTGGGATACAGACCCAGGGCTTTAGCCTGAGCTGAGCGCTTGTTCTCCTTAGAGGTGGTCAGCAACGTCACCAGCACAAGCAGCAGTTCTGGTGGAAGCCGTGGAGGATTTGGAGGGGCCAGTGGCAGCAGTAGCAGTGGCTGCAGAGGCGGCGGCGGCGGCAGCAGCAGCGGGGGCCGCAGCTCCGTGAACCACAGCGGCACCAGTTCCAGCTCTGGAGGCATCCAGAGCCCAGGAAGCACTGGTTATAAGTCTGACAGTGGAGGCAGCACCACTGTCTGCTTCTCCCAGCCCACCAGCTCGAACCAGCTTTGCAAGTGATCCTCTGGGGCCAAATCTCCACGCCCACCGGCTTCCCTCAGCCTGTGACAGCAGTTACCCCTCTCTGCTTGGCATCAACAAACTGCCACCCCCAACCTTGCTTTTCCTCAAGTTCCCTGGAGAAGTGGTTGAACTTCTTCCTGGCTCTTCCATCCCCAAGACCTCTCCTAGGCTAGGGAGGTCCAGCTGCTAGTTGGGGATGATGATGCTTCTAGATGCGCCCTTATAAAGGCCCCTGACTTTGGACTGCAGCACCTCAGCCCAAAGCACTGTGGGTCTTCCCAGCCTGGCCTGTTGCCGTCCTGGCCCATCGCCCTCTCTCACTGGGAGTTGGTGGCCTGAGGCTGGCATGTTTCAGCCCCCGCCTGAGGAGGGCAGTGCAGTGGGGCCGCTGCTAGAGGGTAGATGGTTAAGATCTCCAGACTGTGGGTTCTCAGGGTTCCCGCCCCACATCTGGGCATCATATCCTGACTTACCTCTGGCCCCTTAATTCCCTGAGCTGTGGATCCTCTGGTGATGATTGGTGCACTTTCTTTTCTCAGTAACTTGCACTGTATTTCACATTCTGGTGTTTGGCTTTCAGGGAGTCACAGAATAAACCAAGGTCCAAGAATGGAGGGAAATCAAGGGTGGATGGTGGTCTTCTAGAAGTTCAGTAGTAAGTATAAAGGACACTGAATCGTCTTGGCTTCCCCTTTATCCATTTGGTTGTTTTCCTGTGATAGGTCTGCCCAAGAGTATTTATGTTGTTTAAGTGGGGACCGCCCACTCCCAAGGAGGCCGTCCCATCCTTCCTCTTGCCCCTATCAGGCCTCCGAGATTCAGTCTTGGAAGAAGAAGGTTTTGCAGTTCATCAAGGGAGTAGAGTCCAGTGAGATTTTGGCTCCTTTCAGGTAAGAGGTAGGAGTGCCACACTAGTGAAGCTCACTCCAGATGGATGTAAAATTAGGAGTGGGGAAGATGCGTGTCTGCCCTTTCGCCAGCATTTCCCAGTCACTCTCAGAAAGCTGAATCCCAAATGCAGGAAGGGTCAGGGTAATGAGACAGCCAGAGAATGAAACCAGGGAGACCGAAAGCTTCTGCGGAGATGACAATTAGAGTCTCCCTTCCTTTCCCCGCCTGCCAAACCAATCCCATCTGCATGTCTTTGAGTGTGGTAAAATTCTGATTTGTAAGTCACTGTAGATCATGCATTACCTCCCAGAAGTGAGATCAGAGTTGGACTAATGAGAGGGCATCTGTACATCTGTTTGATGGTCCAAGGAGATGACCGGGAGATTGCTCAAGATTCATGTTCTCAAGCCTGATCTGATCGCCTATGTTCACCCCATCTAATCTCTAATGTATAGCAGCCCTGGTGTCAAGACTTGGAGAAGGGGATATGTTAAAGTTCCTACACTTGAGAGTTCAATAAATCCTTGCCCATGTTTTCAAGGCCTACAGGCAGGAGGTAGCCCCCTTCCCCATTTACCCAGCTCTGGGTATTTTAGAAGCAGGACAGGCCACTCTGGATTGCTGCTCTTACTGGCCCTTTAGAGACATTACAAGAGACATCACTAATGCTAGGAAAACACCCCAGATGCTCTGCTCCATGTGTGGCCTAATTTACTGGGAAGAGTCCTGGATCAACCCAGCTTTTCATTATACTTGTTCAGCAGGGTTGGGACAGCCACTTTAGTCTCTTCATCCATCTGCTGCATGTGTGAAGATCTTGGTGTTGGGTGCTGTCTCAGGGCCCTGCATAGGGTGTGGGGCACTCAGTAAAAATTTGGTGGCCAATTGAAAGAATGAATTGAAATGAATAAGGAGAGCAGGTCCTCCCTCCTCCCCCAGGTTGACCGGAAGATGGGCTAGGTCACACTGTAAGACAGGATGGGGCTGAAAGTTGACAGTGAGAACCTAGGACCCTCTTGTGAACTCTTGTGAGGAGAGATGATAGAGCGGGCTCCTGAAGTAGGTAGTGAAAGAATGAAGCATGCTTGGGATTGGGGAAGGGGGGTTAATCAAGAAAGACATGTGGAGGGAAGCCTGGAGCAGGCCTGGAAAGGAGAGAGAGTTTGGGCAACATGGAGGAAGGACAAGGCTACAGGGCAGATATCCAGACCAATTCCCGGGAGAATTCCAGGACTGGTATCATGTTCCATGTTCTTGACACAGGCTGGGACTAAACCATGTGCCAGTGGAGCTACCAAAGAGCTAGAGCTCTTTGCCTTTGAAGGCAGCCAGGGTGGGTAGAATAGGTATTTACCTATGTGGAATGGTCAGAGGGGTGACAGGAGCCTTCCCAAATTGATACTTGAAATCCGATCAGCTATATATTTAGCATTAAACCATCTGTCTCCTAGTGGAAACTGCTTCTTTTTTCTCTATCCTTTATTGTTTATTCTTTTTATCCTTCACTCTTTTCCCTCTCCTTCTAAAGATCTTCTCATAGATTATAAAAGAACATATAGCAAAAATGCAAAAAATTTAACAAAGTAAAGAAAAAAGAAAAGAAAGATCATCTATAATTCCACCACCCTGTAACATTTTCCAATGTGCAATCATGTGTGTGCACACACACATACATACAGAGATAGGTACATGTAAATACATTTTACAGAGTCGAGTCTTACAATACATAACGCTTTGTAACCTGATTTTCACTTAACCGACTGTGGAAATTTACCCATTTAGTCATTCAACAGCTGAATCGAGTGCCTAGCATTTTCCAGACACTGTGCCAGGCCCAGGAATAGAGTGGAGAACACATACAGCCTCTGCTCTCATAGAATCTGTAGTCTAGCTGGGAAGAAATTTACCAATTAACATCTTTCCATACAAGAAATATAGATGGAGAGCATTATGTTCTTTTTCAGTGCAGATTTTAATTTTTACATTAAAAAAATCAAAGGTACACATTGGGAATTAAACTACGATTTTTTCTTCTATCTAGAGGTGTGACATACATGTTTTCTGGCCTGTAATGTTCTACCAAACATTTTCCTAAACCAAAGCCAGAGAGAAGATCATCAAAGCTCTTTGCTATCCCGTCTTTTTCAGGCTGAGTTAGACCAGTGGAACACTATTTTGACAGGAAAAAGAATAGAGATGGAAGTGCAGAGCTTGAAGAACCACATTTTTACCAAACTTATCCCCACCCCAACCCAAAACTAACCAACTGATTTATACAGAAAAATTTTAAGCAAACTTGTACAAATACACTTCATATGCTATAAGAAAAGGATACCTTTTAGTCTATTTACGGCATATAGCATATATTCATTGGTGTCAGGGAAAATAGTAACACTAGTGAAGTATTTTTGCCATCATAGCACTAACATCTAAAAATTAAAACCATTTAATACTTAGATTTTAAAGTGGCTAATCATAGAAATTCTAAGATTAAATCTACTAGATGAATTAGAGTATTCATCTACAAACATTTTTTTTTTTTTCAAAAATGATTCCAAAAAAAAAAAAGACGCTTCTCTCAAAACACTGAGACTACATCAGGACTAGAAGACAGTGATAAAAGAATTGCAAACTCAGGACTAGGAGTTGATTTTCACATGCAGCTTTTGGGTAAAGGACATCTTTTCCAGTCTATTCCCACAGCCAAAACTAGTTCTAATTTTTCCATCACGGTGGGCAGAAAATAGGAGTTTCAGAAATCTGAAGACAGGGGCAGTTATTTTAACACCCTACATAAGTACTCCTAAAATCGTAAAAAATAGAACACGGCGGTCCATTGTGTTTGAAGGACTGAAAGGCTTACCCAAGTGAAGGAGCTGTGAGCACACGGAAGGTTCAGGCGAAGCCTGCCTCTGTGGTATTTGGGACAGGGAGGGTTTGCTCTGGTATTATTTCACTTTATTGACACAGGAACGTATATGCTGAGGTAGGGGCCTTCCAGGTGGAATGCTTGACACAATCTTGCTCCAGAGCAGGCAGAGTCTCAGGAGCACCTTAGAAAGGTGTTCACTTTGGCAGGGATTATTGAATAGAAGAAGGTGATTCAGAAAAAGCAGAAGTCCTAGAGGGTCAGGTAATTATCTTTTTGACCCATCAATACCTAACATTAACAGAAAGCTGCAGAACAGAGCCAGTCTTTCCAAGGTGTATTCTCATGTCATCACGAGCAGAAGCTTCTTCCAGACGATTGGGCTCAAGATATCAGAAGGTTCCCATTGCCTGGAGTGGGGAGCTAGTGCTGCAGATTGTTCTGGGAAGCTGGTACAGATGAGTTGCACAAGGAAGTCACCACTAAACCACTGCTTAAGTCCTCGGCCTTCTTTTTCTGCTCTATACTCTAGAAACATCTCTTTAAATACCAGAAAGTCTGTAAATGTGAGCAGCATGTTGAATATGTCATGAGCCACTTCACCTTTATGGTGCTTTAACGTTGTCGTGAAAATTGCCATGTTGAATCTGGGTATCCGCTCCAGCAGCTGTTTTTCAGTATACTTTTCTACCAAAGAAAGATATTCATTAAAAATTGCCGTGTAGGTGAGTTTACTCTCTTCTGTGTCTTCAAACTCCTGGTAGTATTTGTCCATGAAAGTTCTCTGCAGTACTTGGAACTCGGCATCAATGATAATGTCCTCCATAGAGCCAGCCAAAGCATCAGATTCAGCTTCAGCGGTGGAAGAGGTGGACAGCGCAAAAGAAGCGCTCTTCCTCCAAGACTTCTGTCACTTCCGCCTCATCCATCCCATGGCCTTCCACCAGCCTGGGGCCAGCCGACTCTGCGCCTGCGCAGGGCGCCCGGGGTCTCCATGCACCACCCACCACTCTGCACCTGGCTCCCGTTACTGACCTCTAGGAGCCACGCTCTGCCTCCCGTCACCATGGCTGACATCATTCTTTTTTTTTTTTTTTAAAAGATGGACCAAAACCAACAAGGTGAAATTTAAATTTATTTATTTATTTTGGGCTGTGTTGGGTCTTCGTTTCTGTGCGAGGGCTAGTTGTGGCAAGCGGGGGCCGCTCTTCATCGCGGTGCGCGGGCCTCTCACTATCGCGGTCTCTCCTGTTGCGGAGCACAGGCTCCAGACGCGCAGGCGCAGTAGTTGTGGCTCACGGGCCTAGCTGCTCCGCGGCATGTGGGATCTTCCCAGACCAGGGCTCGAACCCGTGTCCCCTGCATTAGCAGGCAGATTCTCAACCACTGCGCCATCAGGGAAGCCCCCTGACATCATTCTTAATGACTGCACAATATTCCATTATATGGCTGTAGCATAGAATTTTGATGCATATGTTATTTTTATTATTGTCCAGTATAATAAACATTGCTGCAATGAGCACATATCTCTGAAGGCTTGTCCTGTTCATTCTTTAAGATAACTTGCTGGAGGTGAAATTGCTAGGCCACTTTAAAAATTTTGATTTATATTGTCAAACTGCTGTCCAGAAAGATTGTACCAGTTGATACTTTTTTTTTTTTTTTTTCGCGGTACGTGGCCCTCTCCCTGTTGTGGCCTCTCCCGTTGCGGAGCACAGGCTCCAGACGCGCAGGCCCCCTGAATCGGCAGGCGGACTCTCAACCACTGCGCCACCAGGGAAGCCCTACCAGTTGATACATTTACAAGTAATGTATGACTTCCTGTTCCTCCAGTCTTATGAACACTTTGTGGTATTCTTTTGAAATTTTGACATTTTTTTCGGTTTTATTTTCATTTCTTTGATTACTAATGAGGTTGAGCATTATAATTATGCTTATCAACTCTTTAATTTTCATTTTCTGTGAACTGTTTCTTCATTTGTTTAGTCCATTTTCTCTTTGGGTGGGCATTTTGTTTTTCATATTAATCTGCTTGTCTAAGGCAAGGACTCCAACAGCACTTGAGCCACTCAGGAGTGGCTGAATCCCAGAAACATTCATCACTGGGCCAGAATTAGTGCCCTGTGGGGATGCTGGGAATAGCTGGGGTCGGGTGAGGAAGACAGAACCTAGTTCAGGAAGAGGGAGGCCAGAGGAGGATAACAGGATTGCAGGAAAATGGGGCTAAGTTGGGGGAGGGGCCACCTCCAAAATCATGCCTGCAGTGGTAGATGAGATGATGGAGTGGGGTGAGGCTGAGAGAAAAATAAGCAGGATCAGCCCTGTATGGATTAGGGGTCTCTAGTGGATGGCCCTCCATCCCAGTCCTGCTTCATTCACTCCCGCACGCATTAGTCCTAAGGGTGCTCCCCATGCATTTCCTGCCCACAAATTTCCATCTCAGAGTTTGCTTTCCAGGAATCTGACATGAGATGGGGGAGAGGGAGCAGCCAGCTGTCTGCTTGACTGGGATTTGGATGGGGAGGATGCTTCTCTTCTAGTAAGAACTGGTGCCCTGGGAAGAGTGGAGAAGACCCTGAGATCCTTGAAGACCCTAGAGGTGAAAGTCCAGGGACAGTGGGTAGCCCGTGGCATATACCAAAGAATTCGTTAGAAAATTCTGCAGTGATTCAGAGGGGGCGTGGGTTTCCTTGGCTTGCTGCTATATGACTGATAGCAGGGATTGATGTGCTAATTGGGTCAGTCTCTCCATCCCTCCTCCTGCCTTTTCTGTCCATCCTGGACATTCTTTCTCCTACTGGCTGAGTTTCTGAGGACGCCACTCTGATGCCTAAGGTCACTGAAATAATGACTCTGGCCAGCTGATCCCTAGCTGACAGAGATAAGTGCTTAAGTGTTTTCTCTGCCTCCAGGCTGCTAGGGCTGACCTCCCCCAATCCACTCTTAGTAGCATCAGGGGAGAGCAATTAGCAAATGGGTGCATTACAGGTCTTTACCCACTCCCACTGTTAAGACTAGTCATTTGGTTGTTTTAAGCCAGGCATTCTGCCTTATTCTAGATGTGATTACTCACAGTCAAGGCCAACACAGTCCATATTTGAATACCCATGAATTGATTTGATGTACTTTTTGCCTGAGAAACTGGTAATTAAGATGTAGGGTCTTACAAAGGAGGCAAAAATATACAGTGGAGAAAAGACAGCCTCTTCAATAAGTGATGCTGGGAAAACTGGATAGCTACATATAAAAGAATGAAATTAGAACACTCCCTGACACCATACACAAAAATAAACTCAAAATGGATTAAAGACCTAAATGTAAGACCAGACACTATAAAACTCTTAGAGGAAAGCATAGGCAGAACACTCTTTGACATAAACCACAGCAACATCTTTTTTTGACCCACCTCCTAGAGTAATGAAAATTAAAACAAAAATAAACAAATGGGACCTAATTAAACTTAAAAGCTTTTGCACAGCAAAGGAGACCATAAACAAGATGAAAAGACAATCCTTAGAATGGGAGAAAATATTTGCAAATGAAGCAACTGACAAAGGATTAACCTCCAAAATATACAAGCAGCTCATACAGCTCAGCATCAAAAAAACAAACAACCCAATAAAAAAATGGGCGGAAGACCTAATTAGACATTTCTCCAGAGAAGACATACAGATGGCCAACAAACACATGAAAAGATGCTCAACATCATTAATTATTAGAGAAATGCAAATCAGAACTACAGTGAGGTATCACCTCACACAGGTCAGAATGGCCATCATCAAAAAATCTACAAACAGTAAGTGCTGGAGAGGGTGTGGAGAAAAGGGAACCCTCTTGTGTTGTTGGTGGGAATGAAAATTGATACAGTCACTATGGAGAACAGTATGGAGGTTCCTCAAAAAACTAAAAATAGAACTACCATATGACCCAGCAATCCCACTACTGAGCATATACCCAGAGAAAACCATAATTCAAAAAGAGTCATGTACCACAATGTTCATAACAGCACTATTTACAATAGCCAGGACATGGAAGCAACTTAAATGTCCATCGACAGAGGAATGGATAAAGAAGATGTGGTACAT
>NC_041219.1:87326853-87337088 GCF_002837175.3 Physeter macrocephalus | reverse complement strand
AGGTGGATGGACCTAGAGTCTGTCATACAGAGTGAAGTAAGTCAGAAAGAGAAAAACAAGTATAGTATAATAACGCATATATGTGGAATCTAGAAAAATGGTATAGATGATCTTAGCTGCAAAGCAGAAACAGAGACACAGACATAGAGAACAAATGTATGGATAACAAGGGGGAAAGGGGTAGGGTGGAAGGAATTGGGAGACGGGGATTGACACATATACATTATTGAAACTATGTATACAATGGACAACTGATGGGAGCATGCTGTATAGCCCAGGGAACTCACCTAGTGCACTGTGGTAACCTAAATGGGAAGGAAGTCCAAAAGGGAGGGGCTATTTGTATGTGTATGGCTGATTCATTTTGTTGTGCAGTGAAGGCTAACACAACATTGTAAAGCGACCATACTCCAATAAAAATTAATTTTAAAAGAAAAGAAAAGAAAAAATAAGATGTAGTGTCTTAGCTAGCCAATGATAATCCTTTGTGATGGAAGTGCAAAGAAAACCCAGGACTCGAGGCATTTCTAATTGTTCTTTTCAGCTTTGCATAATTATTTCCCACCTCCTGGGTTGAACACCTTTCCCTGGGCACATGTGCACATATCTTGGCTCAGAGGCCCTCTGGGTATGACCTTTCTCCTTCCTTGTAGATACGAAGGTGAGTTTAACAAGTGCTCAGAGGCTGAGAATGACTTCATGGTGCTGAAGAAGGTGAGCACAGTGGTGGGGTTATATAAGGAGGAGATGGTACAAGGAAAGGGAAAATGGTGGCGCCTTCTCAAGGATGTGAGACTGGATGACACTTTCTCATGATGATTTTCAAGTGTTGTCCGTGGCTGATGGCCAGAACGCAGGATTATGGAGACCATCACCAGAAGTGACCAGCACTCATACATCAAATATCGAGACTGGAACCTGATATATGACACAGAAACTCCCCCTGCCTTTAGCCACATCTGTCTGTGATAGCTCCTTTCTCCCAGGGTTGGTGACACTATAATCTCATCCTCTTGGAAGCTAAAGCCAAGAAGGGACCCAGGTAGATATCGTCGAGTTAAGAGTCTGTCCCTTAGCCCACCCCCACCCCACAATTGCCTTTTTAAAAAAACTTTTTATTTTATATTAAAGTATAGTTGTTTAACAATGTTGTGTTAGTTTCAGGTGTACAGCAAAGTGATTCAGTTCTACATATACATGTATCTATTCTTTTTCAAATTTTTTTCCCATTTAGGTTGTTACATAATATTGAACAGAGTTCCCACAGACTTAGAGAACAAACTTATGGTTACCGGGGTGAGGCGGGGGGGATGGGTGGCGGGAAGGGATAGTTAGGGAGTTTGGGATTGACATGTTCACACTGCTATATTTAAAATGGATAACCAACAAGGACCCACTATTGCCTTTTGTTCCCATGCCCATGAACTCTGCCTTGCCTCCCCTCAGCTCTCTGTTTTCTTTTCTTCATTAAACTGCAATACGTAATGATGCATTTGGCTCTATGAGTTTGATAGAGTAACAAGAACCCGTGGTGTCTGCTGATTCAGAGGGCAGCACACTGGAAATTTGGCCTGCAGGAAATTATATTAAACAACTGTGTGTGGAGTGAGTGGGAGATGAGGGGAGACTGGGGTGCTGAGGGAGTCTTTGGGGTTAAGCCAACTGCATCAGACTTTATAATCGGCCCAAAGGCCGTGATGTGCTTCACTCTTTCTGGATCCATCCCGAGGCAGGCCACACCTTCGCATACTGGCTTCAGTGGTCCTTGCCAAGAGTTCCAAATGGGGGGCTTCCCTGGTGGCGCAGTGGTTGCGCGTCCGCCTGCCGATGCAGGGGAACCGGGTTCGCGCCCCGGTATGGGAAGATCCCACATGCCGCGGAGCGGCTGGGCCCGTGAGCCATGGCCGCTGAGCCTGCGCGTCCGGAGCCTGTGCTCCGCAACGGGAGAGGCCATAACAGAGGGCAGCACACTGGAAATTTGGCCTGCAGGAAATTATATTAAACAACTGTGTGTGGAGTGAGTGGGAGATGAGGGGAGACTGGGGTGCTGAGGGAGTCTTTGGGGTTAAGCCAACTGCATCAGACTTTATAATCGGCCCAAAGGCCGTGATGTGCTTCACTCTTTCTGGATCCATCCCGAGGCAGGCCACACCTTCGCATACTGGCTTCAGTGGTCCTTGCCAAGAGTTCCAAATGGCTCAGTATCAGCCAACTGGCGGCTAACTGCAGTGCCCAGCCTGGCTCACCTCCAGGGCAGCCTTTCCTTACCTCCCCGCTTGGGTCTTTGGGCCGGGTGGTGGGAGAATGTGGTCAAAAGCTGCTGCTATATCCTCATTCCTTGTGATTCGATGTCAGCCACCCATCCTCCTGGCAAGACTTTGTCTACAGCACTCAGACCTCCCTTTTCCCCTCATATCCTGAGATTTCAAGGTTCTGGAAAATCAACACATGAAGTAACGTTTTATTTAGTAATTACCACCTGCCCAGATATAGTTTTGAGAATTTCACATGTAACTCATTTAGTCTTCCTAATGATCCTTTGAAGTAGGTATGTTTATCCTCATTTTACGTAGAGGAAAAGGGGGCACAGAAAGGTTAAAGATCACACTGTGGCAAAAGTTAGTTAGCAAGTGGTAGAGACAGGGTTTGAGCAAGGTTAGTTGGACCCCAGAATCCCTACTTGTAACCTCCATGCTTTACGAATAACACATGTGTAGTTTTGTTTTTTCACAATAGGTCTGGGCTGTGCGGTGTCTCTGGTCTTCGATGGCAGAGGTCTACTTTTATTCAGAGCCCTGCTCTGTCCTTGGTCCTGAAATCTGGTCTAGATGCTTGGGGTACTCCTCTATTTCGGGAGACTGATGCTCACCGTTGCTCCCTCTAAACTTGACTTCTCCCAGCCCCTCCCTTAGCTCTGATTTCCTCAAAGATTTTCTGCTTACGATCAAGTAAACGTTTGTTCCAAAGCTCAACTTTAAATAGGCCCAGACTTTGTCCATTTTGTTGTGTTTTCTTTAAAACCAAGACAAAAAACAACACCCCAAAACCTCTCTCTCATAGTATTCATGGATAATAAACCTTAGATAATTTAGCACATTTTACTTATTGTCTCATCTGCTGGGGAGTATTTATCATTGAGTGATTAGAATACTTGTTTCCTTTTTTCAAACATGGATTATTATTTTAAATTTAACTCGGGATGAGAGGGGTATAAAAATTAAGTTAGAAAGCCAGTCTTTGTTTGAGGTTAGGATCACACTTCTCAACGCTGGCAAAGGGGGAACTCAGAGAGGAAGAGAGCAATTAAAAATATTAGCCATTAGTTTCCATTAATGTGGTAATAAAAATAATATCTCTCAGGTATGTTTCAAGGAATACATGAAATAATATATATGAAAAGCACTTTAAGGAATGAAAGATATTCATACAGATATTGTACTACAGGTATGAAAATTTTGATTAGCAACTAGATTATACACTTTAAAGAGAGGGACTATGTCATATATTGTTTGCATAATACTGGACAGAAAATGTGTACTTCATAGCACTTGTTGACTGATGGACTGATTAAATAATTTAATGCATGCTAGACTTGGCACAGCTCCCAGAACAAAGTAAGTACTCAATAAGTGGGAGGTATTACCATCATTATTTCTAGGGTTACCATTGTTCATTGATTTCTGAGGAATCAGACTTTTTATTAAAAAATTTTTTTTGGCTGAGTTGGGTCATTGTTGCTGTGTGCAGGCTTTTCTCTAGTTGCGGTGAGCAGGGGCTACTCTTCGTTGCGGTGTCAGGCTTCTCATTGTGGTGGCTTCTCTTGTTTTGGAGCATGGGCTCTAGGTGCGTCGGCTTCTGTATTTGCAGCACGTGGACTCAGGAGCTGCAGCACGCGGGCCCTAGAGCCTGTGGGCTTCAGTAGTTGCGGTATGTGGACTCAGTAGTTGCGGTGCACAGGCTCTAGGGTGCACAGGCTTCAGTCGTTGTGGCTCACAAGCTCTAGAGTGCAGGCTCAGTAGTTGTGGCACACGGCCTTAGTTGCTCCGCGGCATGTGGGATCTTCCCAGACCAGGGATCAAACCCGTGTCCCCTGCATTGGCAGGCAGATTCTTAACCACTGCGCCACCAGAGGAGTCCCCAGGAATCAGACTCTTAAGGCTAGAAATGAGTTCAGAGTCCATGAAGAGGCGCCCCGATTAGATACTAGAGTCCAAAACTGGTCCTCCTGTGGGGGATAACACTTCTCTCTCACAGAGGATGCTAAGCTTTGTCCTACCTTGTAAATTCCACTCATTGGTCCAAGTTTTTCCCTCTGTGGCCATAGGGAGCAAGTCCCCTTGTGCATGAGAATCTCCAAATGTTTGAGGTTGGTTGTTCCTTTATCAGATTCCTTCTCCAAGTTGAACACTTCCATTTCCTCCTTTGCTTTGGCATGCCCCCGTCAGGCTGCGTGTCCCACAGACATACTCTGGATATCTGGATTGCAACCCCACCATCTAGGTGAGGCTTGACTAGCTTGGGAAAAGGGTGGGCATGGGGCTACTCTTTGTACATCCTCCAACCTTGCAGGTGAGTCTGGCAGCCCTTTCCAGCTGCTGAGTCATCCTGAGATGGCGCCATTTTACACAAGCCATTGTGAATCTCCCCATGCCTCATTGTACAGCTTGTTTTGTTTGAATACGTATAAGTTTTTGATTTACATTAATCTCTGTTAAATCTTTCATATTAGATTTGGCTCAGGCTCCAAACTGTCAAATTATTTTTGGATTCTGATCCTGCCACTCAACTTCTTGTTACTCTGACTAGGTTCAGGCCAGTTATAAATTTGAGTAACATGCAACGATGTCCTCACTTGGGTGTACTGGAAAGAAAAACTGCTATTTAAAGCAAAAGCTGCTTTTTTGTCATAGAGAAGAAAGGTGTTATATTTAGTCTTAGGGGAAGTAGCTCTTTTTTTTTTTTTTTTGGCTGCACCGCACATCATGTGGGATCTTAGTTACCAGGGATTGAACCTGCACCCCTTGAACTGAAAATTGGAGTCTTAACCACTGGACCACCAAGTCCCAAGGACTCTTTAAATAATACAACCATAATAACATTATGACCCCCTAACAGGATAAACACTAATTCTTTAATATGATCAAACATCCAGTCCAAGTTCACATTTCCCATAATGTTTCATTAATGTTTTCATCAAAATTGTTTGTTTGAATCAGGGTCTAAATAATGTTCATGCATTGTAATTGGCTCATAGGTACAGATTTCCATCCCCCTTTTTTTTTTTGTGGTATGCGGGCCTCCCACTGTTGTGGGCTCTCCTGTTGCGGAGCACAGGCTCCGCGGCCATGGCTCACGGGCCCAGCCGCTCTGCGGCATGTGGGATCTTCCCGGACCGGGGCACGAACCTGTGTCCCCTGCATCGGCAGGCGGATTCTCAACCACTGCGCCACCAGGGAAGCCCCCATCCCCTCTTCTCATTCCTTTTAATTTATTTATTGAAGAAACCTGGTCATTTGCCTTGTAGAGTTAGTGTCTTACTAAGTTAGTGTCTCCCCTGCTCCCCTCAACTGTGATATCATTCAGAATGTTCCTCTTTTCTTTGTCTATACATTAAAATGGACCGTTTTGGATGCACTATTCTATAAATTGTAACACAGTTATACATGTGTGGATTCATGAAGCCACCAGCGCAATCGGAGTACAGAACAGTTCCATTACCCCCTAAAACTCCTCCTTGTTATTCTTTTATAGTCACACACTCCATCCACCTCTAACCATGGGCAACCACTGACTTTTCCTCTGTCACTATAGCTTTGTCTTTTTGAGGATCTCATATAAAAAAATCACACAGTAGTAACCTTTTGAGATTGACTTCTTTCGCTCAGCATAATGTCTTTGAGATTCAGTCAAGCTGTTGTGTGTATCAATAGTTTGCTGCTTTTTATTGCTGAGGGTATTCCATTGTGTGGATGTACTATGGTACATAGCAACCCTCCAGCAGTGTGCACAATACTCTTGTCCTGACATTGTCTGTCTTCCCTACTGGACTATGACTTCCTTGACAGCAGAAACCAGCTCTTCTTTGTCTTTGTGATTCTAGTGCCTCGCAATTCTGGGCCCAGAGCAGATACTAGAGAAATGCAGACTGAGTGAGGGCTGAGGACAGAGCATCCCTTCAGGGGACACCGCCCGACTCAGAGTAAGGGATTCAGCTGGACATGGGTGTGTCTAATGGTACTATGCCTCCTCCAGGTATTTTTCTATCTGCCTCAGGCGCAGTTCATCTTGCGGGGACTCTGTTTCCCCACATCTATAGTATCTTCTAGCCTACCAGGCAAGCTGCCCCTATTGAAAGTGAGATAAAGTTAGTCTGTCACATTCTGTCCTTAGTAAAGCCTTGCTGACCCCTGAGGTTTCATGGTGTGTGGTGTGTGTGTGTGTGTGTGTGTGTGTGTGTGTGTGTGTGTGTGAAGATCTCCTGAAATTGGTCTTGAGCGTGTATCCTGAAGCTCATGGCTTTGCCTGGGCTCCAGGGTCCCAATGTCCTGGGTGTGCCTCCCATTCCCTTCCTCAGATGGGGCGTTCTCTATGAAGGAGTTTGCAGCTCACCTCCTGCATCTTCTTCACCACCTTCTCTCACTATCCAATACCAAACTACTTGGGAAGGACAGGAGATGGAATTCCTTATTGCATCACAATGCAACATAACCTTGTCCTTAGGAAATGTGCAACCATTACTGAGGAGTATTCTGCATTGCAAAGTCAATGCTAAATCCCCGTGGCTGGTGCAGAGTTAGAGGGTGGAATCTACCTGGTTATTATGAATCCCCTACAACAAACAAATGACACTTCTCAGGATTCTTACTAATGAGAGCCATAGCAAATGTTAGTGTAGCTTTACTGCAAAGATTTTCAGTTGAAGGGGTGAGGAGGGCAGCAGAGATTCAGCCCACCCTCTACCAATCAAGTCCTGCCCTCCTGGGGCTGCATCTTTTTGGAGGGACACCTTTATCTAACCTGCACAAAGGCACATATAGAATAGCTGTGGCCTCGATCGCCCTCATTTAATGTCATATTTCCCAAGGTAACTGTTTGACCAAGTACCATTGGCCTTACAGAATAAAGGCGAATACACCTTCTCCCTCCTACACATCTCCTGCCCAGACATCCTTCAAGGTCACACCTTTTGGTGTCCTCTGCCCTGTGAGGATTTTCCCAACCTCTGTGGCCCACCTTGAGCCTGGCCCCTTTTCTTGCCCTCTGACCAGAATTTGTCACACTGGATCTTGCACTGTTCTGGGCCATAAGTCTTACTTCACCTGATGGCTTAAAAGACTTTCGAGCAAGAGCTGGGTCTCCCAACTTTCGCTCAAGCCCAAGCTGCATGCTGGGCCTTTGAAGGCATTCACCTTGGGTTTGGAAACAGTAGTTGAGCCACAACTACATTGTTTCCTTTCCTTTAGCCCCTCCAAACCCTCCTCCCCCAACCAACAGCCAGGGAGCAATTTTACTTCTTCTAACCTTGCAACATTCTATCTTCCAACTTAAATTAACACGAGAATCATCTGGGGAGCTTTCAAAATTTCTGATGTCAGGCTTAGTCCAATTAAATCAGGAAATCAAGGGGGTGGGATCTGGCACCAATATCTTTAAAGTTCACTAGGTGATTCTAATATGCTGCCAGGTTTGAGAAAGTGGCAACCTGGGGAATGGAAAACATCTTTCTTTCTAAGTTCTCCTGGGCTTAAGTAATTTTTTTTTCCAATGAACTTCAAAGAACCTCCCTCTAATCCATTCCATATTCTGAATCTAATTGTTCTTCCTGAAACACAGGCCTGATGGTCTCACTCTTCTGCTGAAGTTCTTCAGTGGCCTCCTAATGCCTATCAGGGTGAAGTCCAAACTCCCAGCATGCATCAGGTCCCTCATGGTCTGACCCTTACTGAGCTCTCCAGCCTCGCCTCCCACATCTCCTTTCTCAAACCCTGTACTCTGGGGACTTCCCTGGTGGCGCAGTGGTTAAGAATCCCCCTGCCAATGCAGGGGACATGGGTTCGATCCCTGGTCCGGGAAGATCCCACATGCTGTGGAACCACTAAGCCCGTGCGCCACAACTACTGGGCCTGCGCTCTAAAGCCTGAGAGCCACAACTACTGAGCCCACGTGCCACAACTACTGAAACCCGCGTGCCTAGAGCCCGTGCTCCACAACAAGAGAAGCCATGGCAAGGAGAAGCCCGCGCACTGCAACAAAGAGTAGGCCCCACTCGCCACAACCAGAGAAAGCCGCGTACGCAGCAGCAAAGACCCAACGCAGCCAAAAATAAATTTTAAAAAACAAACAAACGAAAAACACCCATGTACTTTGGTCACACTAAATTGCTTGTGATTTCCTGCATATGTCATGGCTTTGCTTGTCCCCAGACTCCCCTTATCTGCAGATATACACAGAAAGTCACACTTTTCTTAGGGCCTCTGATTCTGAATGACTTCTTATTTCTGGACATTAAAAGTTAGCCCCCACCCAGAGGGTTTGGTTGCTGTCAACCCATATTCTCTTACTTTATATTAAGATCCATAGCGAGTCAGGCTGCAAAGCCTCCCTTAGCACCCCTCCCTCTCAGGGTCTGCTTTCTCTGCAAGAAGTCCTGTCTAACATGCAGTCTAAGACATGTTTACTGAAATGCAACACCTGGCCTCGCTCGCCTTGTTCCCAGGAGATGGTGGGACATAGATCTCCTCTAGCTCTTCATTATCTAAGTGGTTTTCCTGCAACATGATGTGGGGTCCAGGTTGGTACCTCCCGCTTATCCTTTGTCACCTGCTTGATTGTCACCCCAATGGGTGCCAGATTGCCAGCAGAGGGTCTAGGCTGGGGTGAGGGTGGAGTGCTCAGGACCTGGAACCTAGGAGCTGAGGATGCGTGAGTGTGTGTGTGTGTGTGTGTGTGTGTGTGTGTGTGTGTGTGTGGCCCCAAAGCCAAATAGGATGATTCCTGGTAGAGGGACTGGTCCATACCATTTAAGCCTCCTCTCTCACCAATTATGTGAATAACCAAGAGTCAGCTGCTTTTCTAATGTACTTGAGTCGGGCACGACAAATGACCCTGGCAGGAGAGAGAAACATTTCACAAAAGACTGTTCTTGGAGGCTGTGATTATACTAATGCCAGAGCATCCATGTACAGGGCCCTGTGTTGCATGGCCTGGTAGCATGATCCTCTGTGGAATTTTGGATACCAGATTCTCAGTGGGGTAGGTTTATTGGATAGACATTTTATTAATAGGAACTTAATTGGTCCCCAATTTTTTCATAATTTACAGTATCTCCCAAGACAACCTTTACACTGTGGAGCAGAATTAAGACCAGTGACCCAGAGACTTTGCAGGGTTGGCATTAGAATCTTACAGCCAGTGTTACAGACCAGGAGGGAGAGGGTGGGACCATGTGCGCAGGTGGCCACCTTCTCAGTGCCCTTCCCCTCCTCTCTCCCAAGGTAAGGACACTCCAGGACACTCCACCTTCACATGCCATGGCCTGAGCTGGAGTAAACTGTGCCTGGATTTGGGGGGAAGGACAGATTCGCCTCTGATGATGTCCAAAGATGGGGAAACCAGGAGGATCTCAAAGCATTTACTATCAGTCAGGAGCAAATGAGGGGAGGTCTTCTGAGCAGGATCTCAGAGCTGAGCTCCGACCCAAAGCATGAAATCCATTTGCCCCTCAGTGCTCCAACCTGGAGATGGCCATTGCCAACGCTGAGCAGTGGGGTGACTGTGCCCTGAAGGACGCCCAGGCCAAGCTGGATGAGCTGGGGGCCGCCCTGCTCCAGTCCAAGCAGGAGCTGGCCCGGATGCTGCGAGAGTACCAGGAGCTGGCCCTGGACGAGCGCAAAGCTGGCCCTGGACGTGGCGATTGCCACCTACTGCAAGCTGCTGGAGGGCGAGGAGTGCAGGTGAGGGGCGGATATCCTTTGTCTGGAGCATTATCTCTGTACTTTAGTAGGAAGGTTGAAGGCAAACAGTTTGGTTTTGTTCAGGCCCTACTGAGGTAAAACTCTATAAAGAATGGTCTTGACATGGTGCAGTAGGACAGACCATAGTTAGACAGCAAGAAGGACTGGATTGTAAACATCCCAAAGAGGTGATAGGGGAGGAAGTAGAGAAATTGAGAAATAGAGCATCCTTGGCCGGAGGAATTAGAGAAATTGAGAAATAGAGCATCCTTGGCCCTTCAT
>NC_041219.1:87276353-87326353 GCF_002837175.3 Physeter macrocephalus | reverse complement strand
GGTCAGCCCACCTGGTCAGGAACAGAGGCAGCCACGTGAGCACAGGAGCCCATGCACACATCCGGTGCCACGCCCCCTTCTCCCTGCTACTCCGGACTGACGTGGTCCCCAGGGATTAGGGAGCCGCCCTGGTTCACTCCTCCAAGATGGTTGGGGAAAACCAGGAGCGGCGCGGGAAAGAGCTTTGCTATTAGCTACGTGACCTTGGACAAGACATTTAACTGGGCCCCAGGTTCCTCAGCTATACCGGAGGGAATTGTATAGGAGCTGCCCTCCTGCCCTGCGCCCCCAGGACCAGGACACTCACCTGAGTACCCGCTGGTGGTCTTGGTGTGGATGCTCATGTTCTGCATCCCAGACTCCAACCTGTACCCAGAGGACACAGGGGATGTCAGGACCAACCCCTGGCCTTATCCCAGGACAACAGGACTCAAGTCCCACCCCTCCCCACCCCAGGTCCCAGGGATGGGGCACCAGGGCCGGTCAGAGAACGCCCACACCCACCGGCTCTCCTCGCCCTCCAGCAGCTTGCGGTAGGTGGCGATCTCCACGTCCAGGGCCAGCTTGACGTTCATCAGCTCCTGGTACTCGCGCAGCTGCCGCGCCATGTCCTGCTTGGCGGTTCTCAGAGCGGCCTCCAGCTCGGCCAGCTTGGCCTGAGCATCCTTGAGGGCCAGCTCCCCACGATGCTCGGCATCGGCAATGGCGGCCTCCAGGGAAGCCCTCTGGGGGAGGAGGGGACAGGTAAGCAGTTAGAGCAGAGTCTGCTTGCCTCCTCCCCTCCTCCCCCTGCACCCGCTCTCCCTTTCCCCTCCTTTAGGGACCCCCCTCTCCCTGACCTGGATTAAACAACTCCACCTGGCTCAAGCCAAGAAAATGCTACAGGTGGGTGAGATTCAGGAAGCGGAATGGGGAAATATGAGCAGCTTCCAGGCACTTCCCCCGCACGAACTTCTCACCTGGGACGCTGTGCGGTATTATCCCCACCCCCAGCTGGACTAGATCTCTGCTTTCTAAACTTCCTTAAAGCATCAGAGCCCAATCTTACCCTGATATATAAGACAGATATAATAAAGCAGGCTTGGGGGACCCATCCTGGACCCCCAACCTACCAGCCCGGCCCTCACAGAGGGGCCTCCTCAGCACCCCTCGGCCTCCCAGGAGCAGTCTGGACTCTAGCTGCCCCTCCATCTTCTGACTCTGGTCTAGGATTCCATCCCCAACCCCCAGACCTCTCACTCTTCCTGCATTATCTCCTCTCACCTGGAGGTGTCCCAAGACCCTCTCCCACCCCCAGCCCAGCCCATACCTGGCCTTTGAGGCCCTCGATCTCAGCCTGGAGTCGGTTGATGTTCCGGTTCATCTCGGAAATCTCCGTCTTTGTGCGACGGAGGTCATCCCCGTGCTTCCCAGCCAAGGTCTGCAGCTCCTCGTACTGCAGACGTGAGACAAGGAGTGAGGTTGAGAGGGGACCCCCCCGGTCCCTCCGAGGGAGAATGCCCTCTCAGCCAAGTCACCAGAACCCAGGTCATCTCTCCCCTACCCCCCTCTACACCTCTGGGCACAGGGACGTCCCTGTCCCCCAGCACTGCTCGGCAGCCCAGCTCGCAACAGGCAGAGTCAAGTTTGAAATCCTTCTCCCTCCTCAAGGACTAGGGCACAGAACTAGCCAGAAGAGGAACACCAGCCTATAGTGACCCAGCTCTTCACCTTGATCTGATACATGGTCTCAGCCTCAGCCCGGCTGCGGTTGGCGATCTCCTCATACTGGGCCTTGACCTCGGCAATGATGCCATCCAGGTCCAGGGAGCGGCTGTTGTCCATGGACAGGACCACAGAGGTGTCAGAAATCTGTGACTGCATCTCGTGGATCTCCTGTGGTGGGGAGGGGAGGTGGTGAGGCCCTGGGCCCGCACACAAGGAGTTCCCTTCTGCAGAAGGGCCTTCCATAAAGGACAAGACAGTGGGAGCTAGGGCTGGAGAGAAGGCAAAGTTCCTAAAGAAGGAAGATGGGTCAAAGACCTGGAACTTGGAGGGAAGTAAGATGAAATGAGGCCGGGATAAAAGGAAATCTGACTTTGGGTGAGAAACCAGAGGGGCAGAGCCCTTCCACGCTCTCAGCTACCAGTATGGCGCCCACAGAGGGCTCTCATTCGGCCCATAGAATCTAACTAAGGCCCTGGGGACAGAGCAGGCCTGAGCTGCAGCTGGGTCACCACTCTGTGTATGATGACCTTGGACAGGCTATTTCAGTTCTCTGAGCCCATTTTCTCATCTGTGAAGCGGGATAATAAACCCTCCCTCATGCAGGGGGACAGAACATATAGAACATCCATGCCGGGCTACTACTGGCAGCTGTAATTATTCAGTGATGGGCCCTTGTCTGTTGGTGCACTGGGGGCTGGGAGGGGCCTCTGATGGGGCTGCGGAACCTCAGTCTCCAGCGCCCAAGAACGTACCTCTTCATACAGCTGCCTGTAGAAGTTGATCTCGTCAGTCAGCCCTTCCAGGCGGGACTCCACCTCGGCGATGATGCCGTCCAGGTCCAGAGAGCGGTTGTTGTCCGTGGACAGGACCACGGAGGTGTCAAATCTGCGACTGCGTCTCGCGGATCTCCTCTTCATACAGTTGCCTGTGGACGTTGATCTCGTCAGTCAGCCCTTCCAGGCGGGACTCCAGCTCTACCTTGTTCATGTAAGCTTCATCCACATCCTGCGGGGCAGGCGGGGGGGAGCCTGAGCTGAGTGCCCACTCCTGACCCCAAGCCAGGGGCACCCAATGGCCTGGACTTAAAACTTTCTAACTAATTGTCTTCCCCACCTCACTGTGTATGGCCTGACCCAGTCCAGTCTCTGCCCCATCACACCTGCATCCCCAGCCCCAGCACTTTTACCTGCTTCCTACACACCCTTCCTTCTCCCCCACTTCCCTCCTCCTTCTCCTCCTCTGTCCTCCTCCTCCTCCTCCTCCTCCAGGAAGCCTTCTATAGCCAGACCTCAAATTCTACTGCTCCGTTTTCTTAACCATGTCCCAACATTAATGTCCAGAGTTCTGTCCAAATGCACCTAACTACCTCTCTGTCCTTCTATGCTAGATACCTAGGAGGCACCCAAATGTTGTCCCATTACTTAGAAACATTTAAGAACAGAAAGCCTCTAGCCTGAGTCTCTAAGCGCCAGCCTCCAGTGTCTGGTGGGGGAATGGGTACTCCCTCACCTTCTTGATGATGACAAATTCATTCTCCATGTCTGTGCGCTTTTGGATCTCTTCCTCGTACCTGGTGAGAAAGAGATATAATCAGAGGATGGAGGCAAAGGTGAGGTTGCTGTGGGTCTTTCCAGCAGGGCAAAGATAGCTAGAAAATTCAGTTAATGGAAATGCAAGAAGATATGAGATGGCTGGTCTGGTCCTTCGGCCCCAACCAGCTACTGTTTCCCCACCCTTACTCCATGCTATCATCAGCCAGTGGGGAGGCCTGGAGCAGGAAATCTCTCTCCAGATCCACAAATACACATTGGATTAGGCATATGAGGAGGATTAGCAACAGGCACCGACATGAAACCTCAGACAGAACTTTCTGGAATGTGCTGGAAATCAGGGGTTAAGGAAGAAATGGAGTCTAGGGCTATTAGTATACAAGAGAGGCCTGTTGGCTACCTCTGTCTCCCATTTTAGGTTTACTGTGTAAACATTAGCAGATAATTTTTTTGTCCAAATTGGGACAGCTCTGAGATTGAAGGGGGAAGGGAGGTGCTATTAACAATGGACATAAACCTATACTGTCCTGAGAAAACCTTGTCCTGGGGTCACCCGAATTATATAAGACTGCACTGCCCAGCAAGCAGAGGGCCTTGGTGTCTTAGGCCTCTGGTCCCAAGGGGCCGGGTGGGATGGGATGACTTCAGTTGGGGAGGACAGAGGCTCACTTGGTCTTGAAGTCCTCCACCAGCCCCTGCATGTTGCCAAGCTCCACTTCCAGCTTCAGCTTCTCCTGGGCCAGGGTTTCCAGCTTCATCCACATCCTTCTTGATGACAAATTCATTCTCCATGTCTGTGCGCTTTTGGATCTCTTCCTCATACCTGGTCTTGAAGTCCTCCACCAGCCCCTGCATGTTGCCAAGCTCCACTTCCAGCTTCAGCTTCTCCTGGGCCAGGGTTTCCAGCTGCCGCCGGAGGTTGTTGATGTAGCTCTCAAACATGTTGTCTATGTTGCTCCGGGCTGTCTTCTGCTGCTGCAGAAGGTTCCATTTGGTCTCCAAAATCTTGTTCTGCTGCTCCAGGTGCCGTACCTGCATGATGAGGCAGAAAGGTCCACATTGAACATCAGGCCAGGGCTCAAAGTCTGACATGAAGCAAGCACTGTCTTTTCCCCTCATCCACTCCCCAAGCCGTGGGGTCTCCGGAACCCCATTAGTGCTGAGTTGGGGGGAAAGAAGGGGATACATGGTTGTAAGAGGATAGCTAGCAGTTATGTTGAAGCTATATTTGCAAAACAAATGGGTCTTATTGACTTCGATTGTATATTGCTGTCAATAAAAGTAGCCAAGTTTTAATTAACACTTTATATATGATTGAAAAAAATGTAGATTGTTCACAGCAAATAATATTATCATCATGATTATTATTTGGAGTGGCTTTGAGGGACTCATTGACTATAAGGAAACTTTAGTCCTACAGCCTGGAGAGCATTCGCCGGAGGACCTAGGTTTTAGCCAGACACTGCTACCTGATCTTGAATTGCTTCCCCTCTCTGAGCCTGGGTCTCCTCAACCCTGCAATGGCCTAGAAGAACTCAGGCGAGCCCTATCCAGAGCCCCACCCCTGCGCAGAAGTCACTTTTAGCCGGGGAAGAGGCAAGAAACAAGGTAAATCTGTCTGCAAACTGAAGACCCTCCTCCCCACAGCCCTCCCTTTGAGTTCTCCAACATCCAACCCCACCCTACCCTACCCTACCCAGAATCCACAACCCTGTCCTCCTGTCCCAAACACAAAGGTCCTAGGTTCCTTGGGGCTCAAGGAATCCAGATTTTAGGATGAAATTAAGGCATGTTGGAAGGGAAATTTTTAAAAAGAAAGAATAATAAACTGGTTCCAAGAAGAGGAAGGACTTTTTTTTTTTTTTTTTTTTTTTTCTTAAATCAACCCAGGGCTTCCCTGGTGGCGCAGTGGTTGGGAATCCGCCTGCCGATGCAGGGGACACGGGTTCGTGCCCCGGTCCGGGAAGATCCCACATGCCACGGAGCGGCTGGGCCCGTGAGCCATGGCCACTGAGCCTGTGCTCCGCAAAGGGAGGGGCCACAGCAGTGAGAGGCCCGCGTACCGCAAAAAAAAATAAAAATAAAAATAAATAAATCAACCCAAAGTTGGACTTCTTTTAAATTGGAAGGACTTAGAAGGTTATCTTAAGGGTCTGGTCCAGATCCAGCAAATCCCTCTCTGTAAATCCCTTTCTTCCCCAGCTCATTCTGCCCCAAAATTATAAACAATAAGTGATAATAACATTTAGCCTTATTAGACTGTTTAATGTAGGCCAAACACTGCTAAACTCTTACATACATTATATGCTTGAATAGGCAAAACCTCTTTGACTTAGGGATTAGCGTGCCCATTTTGTAGATGAGGAAATCAGATCTAGCAAGGTAGTCCATCAAAGGAAAGGGCCGAGCACTGGGAACCTTCGGCCTGTGGTTAGCTGCACCGGGCCTGGCGCATTCCCTGGGAAAGGGAAGCCAGTTCTTTGGGGCGGAGCCGGGGTAGTAGGGAGGAGTGAGAGGGGACAAGGGCCCAGCGGGGAGAGGGGAGTTGGCGGACAGACGCCTTATCTAAAGCCGTAAATCGTGGGGTTTAACAGGACGTGAAACGCAGGTGGGGTGTCGCACGCCCGCAGACTTTGAATCCTGGATGGGCTTTCCTGAAGCCAGGCCCTGGCGTCCACCCGACCCCGATACACGCCCCCAGGCAGAGGAGCGGGTCCCCAGTACCGCGGGCCTCGGCCCCTCAGCCCTCGGTGGGGGCGGGTCTCGGCCCCGCCCGGCGCCGCCCACACGGCCGGCTCCCGGGGCCCTGGCCAAGTTATGACTCATCTTGATGCCCCCAACACTCGGGCCCCGGTACGCCGAAGGCCTGGATCAATATTTGCCTGTTTGAATCAAGACAGCCGCTTCCTTCTCCCAGAATCCTATCAATCTCCTATTTAAAAAAAAAAAAAAAATTTAAAGCACAGGAGCACTGTTGAGAAGCCCTTGGGGCCATGCTAGGGAGAAGGGTGAAACTGAGGGAGGAACTGCCCTCCCACCCGCCAGCTGAACAGCTGGGACTCTTGCAGAGCTGAAAGCTTTACAGACGATCAGACCTCGAGTTGGGGTGAGATGGGCGAGTGAGGGAGGGAGCCCCAAGATTTAGAGTCAGAAGCCACCCGGACCCCCTCTCTATCCCTTCCCCAGCCCAAACCAAAGTGCATGGGGTGAGGGGAGGGCGCCGAGACATCCGTCGGAAGCGGGAGTGCTGCCAGAGTGGGTGGGGCCCAGCAGGACGCCAGGGAGGGGCTGGAGATGTGCCCACCGAGGGTGGGGTGACCAAGAGAAAGGGCTGGGATCCTGGTCCGGCCCCAGGCACCACCGGCCACGCAGGGGGAGCCCTCACCTTGTCGATGAAGGAGGCGAACTTGTTGTTCAGGGTCTTGATCTGCTCCTTCTCCTGGGTGCGCACGGCCTGGATGTCGGGGTCCACCTCCAGCTTGAGGGGGCTCAGCAGGCTCTGGTTCACCGTGACAGCTGTGATGCCCCCCAGACCTGGGGCCCCACTGTAACCTGCAGCCAGACTCATGCTGCTGCCCAGGCCTCCCCGGAAGCTGCTGCTACTGCCCACCCGGGAGAAGGCCGAGGAGCTGATGCGGGCGCCCGAGTGTGTCGTTCAGGGTCTTGATCTGCTTCTCCTGGGTGCGCGTGGTCTGGATGTCGGGGACCACCTCCAGCTTGAGGGGGCTCAGCAGGCTCTGGTTCACTGTGACAGCTGTGATGCCCCCCAGACCCGGGACCGCGCTGTAACCTGCAGCCAGACTCATGCTGCTGCCTACCCGGGAGAAGGCCGAGGAGCTGATGCGGGCGCCCGGCCCACTGGTGTACGAGCGGCTGCTGAAGGACCGGGGGCCGGAGGGGGACACCTTGTAGGACTTCTGGGTCACCCTGATGGACATGGTGGAGGCTGGAGAGGAGGCGAAGAGGCCGAAGCACACAGAGACTCGAGGAGTTGCGAAGCTGCTCCTAGGTGGGGTACAGCTCCCGGATGGCCTTTTATAAAAAAGAGCCCAGCCCAGGAGGAGGGGATCGGCCTTGCAGCTGAGTGGCTAGGCCCTGAGGGGGCAGGGCCTAACCTGACACCTGCCACCTACAGGCCGGACTCAGGTGGGGGCAGCAGAGAGCTGCTCCCGCCCCGGAGCCCACCCCTGCACCACCGCAGAGCCCAGGAAAGGGTAACTCAGTGAATGTGAGACGTGCAAGGGCTGCCAGCCTCTACCTGCTCCCTAACAGAGCCTTGCGGGGTGGCCCAGCCACTGCAACCCTGAATCCTGGGTCTTATCTCCTTCCCTCCTGTGGGAAGTAAATGCACAGACTGGGGAGCAGAGCAGGAAAGGGGTCTGTGGCATTTGGGTCTCCTCTGAGCAGCTGACACCCCAGAGACACCACCCCGTGTCCTTCGTGTTCTTCTCTCCACTTCGAGTGATTACGAAGGTCTGCCCAGGTTGGAGGACAGGGCTGGGTTCCGAATCCTTGAACCCGAGGTCAACCATTTGCCTAGTCTCTCCTCAGTTACTGCTGTGCCCTCAGCGCTCGGTGCAATGCCGAGAGGGGCTGGGTAAACATTTGTGGAATGAATGAATGAACACACACACACACACACACAGGCTGTCATCCCTCTGGGGCTGTACGTGCAAGTTAAAGTGAGGTCCAACACAGCACTTTTCCTGGACACAATCCCGTGTCTTTCTCTCTTCCCAAGATCACAGGATTCCCCGGACCGGGCTGAAAGGCACAGAGAAGGATGAACAAGAGCAAAAGGGCAGGCTGGAGAGCTCAGGAGAGCAGGCAGCTACGTCGTCGGGGACTTCATCTCATCGCTCTCCTTGCTGCTTGGGGGAGTCATTCCCATAGCTCCCAGTGGGTGAACCACAGGAAAGGAGGCAGGACTGTGGAGTGGGGGGCACCGATGGTGAGCCAACCTGCACCCACCTGGGCCCTCCTTCTCTTTCTCCTCCCAGGCCGCCAGATGGCCAGAGGAGAAGGGGAAGAGTCCCTGCACCTGTCTCCACAAACCCATTATGAGAATGAGTCAGGAGACTGGGTTGGGGCACAGCATGCACCTGCAGAAGGCTGGAGAATGGGGAGCTGAGTAAGGCACCCCAGGCCTGGGTGGGGCAGGCTGTAGGTGGAAAACAGGAGGTTTGGGTCCCCGAGGCAGAGATTCCAGCTTTGAGACTCTCTAATGGCTGGGGCTAGATTCTCTGAAAGATCCTGCAGGGCATGAAGTGGGGACTGGATGGCTGTTAACTAGAGACCGACAGATCCCCTGGGGGTAGAGGGACAGATGGCCCACAGCCCCCAACCCCCAACCCAGGGGAGAGGGTGACTGCTACCCTGACCGCCTATCACGAGGGGGCAGATGTACAGATGCCTCCCTATCCTTCTCCAGTAAAGACACCCAGGGTTCCAGAGGACAGGCATAGAGACCCCTACAGAGGGACAGAGAGACCAGAAGCCCCCTCCTTGGAAGACAGACAAATCCAAAAAAACAGACACACAGGGCTTCCCTGGAGGCGCAGTGGTTGAGAGTCTGCCTGCCGATGCAGGGGACACGGGCTCGTGCCCCGTTCCGGGCAGATCCCACATGCCGCGGAGCGGCTGAGCCCGTGGGCCATGGCCGATGAACCTGCGCGTCCGGAGCCTGTGCTCCACAACGGGAGAGGCCACAACAGTGAGAGGCCCGCGTACCACAAAAAAAAAAAAAAAAAAAAGACAGACACACAGATAAGCTCCCCTCGTATCACACACACCAGATCAGACACACGTACACACAAAAGGACACACTTTGAAGTCCCTTCCGGAAAGCCAAAGACTCTTAGAGGGGACACAGTGACCACATCCCTTTCTCCCCTCCCCTCTTTTCTCCTCCCCACCCTCCCCAGCCCTGGCCTCCTGCCACACGGAACCAGGCAGTACCTGTTTGTACCAGGCCCTCTCTCAGCCCCTTTAAACAATGCTTAATTTTCCAAGCAGTGATTCGAATGCAAGCTACCCCTTCCCCACCAAACTCCCACACCGTGCAGGGCAGAGAGACTTCACCTTCCTGAGACCAAAGGGAGGGGTATGGGCCCGGTGCCAAATCAGGCACAGAGAAGGCGGAAGGAGAGAGGGAGGGGCTGGTCAGACAGGTATGGCAGCCCTGGGGAGGGAGGACGACCAGCTCCCCACTTCTCCTCTCCAACAGAGTACACCTGGGCAGACTTGGAGGGGAGAGACCTCACCTGAAGTCCTGAACACAGACCTGCAGCCCAAAGCCCTCCCTGAAATCTCAGCCCCTCCACCCGAACTCATCTGGTTCCCTGGTTCCAGGAGTGCCTTTTGTTTAAGGTGAGGACAAAGCCGGCTACAAGGGACCCTGTGGTTTTCAGGCTGTAGGGCGGCCCAGATCTCACCCAGGGTGAGTCCCTTTTCGCTGGGGCAGCCCAGAACAATGCTTGTCAGCTCCCTGTCGCCCAGAGACCCCAGCCAACCCCTCCCCCATGCCCCAAGCCCAGCCTTGGTGCAAGAGAAGAGACCAAAGCTGCCCTCTCCTGTGGCCTCTGCCTGGGATTCCGGGGTGGAGGCAATAGGGGGAGGCCCCAGGACGAGGGCCTAGTGGTGAGGGAACAGAAAACTGGACTAAGGTAGCCCGTGGGGGCAACTCCTTGTAAGACTGTCTCTGGCCACTGTGGTCTGCACGCTGCTGCCTATGCAATGAAAGGGAAAGTGTTTTTGGTGACTGCCCAACCCAGACGATTCTGCTCCAAACTGCCTTTCCTGGAGATCAGAAGAGGGAAAGAGGAGACGCGTGTCCCCTCCACCCCGATGGTGACGGCACAGGATGACACCGAGGAGGCCCTGAAGCCCTGAGCAGTTGTGTCAAGGCTGAGGGCAGAGATGGGTGAGCAGGATAGCTCTTATCGCTGCATCACTCACAATCATCGGAAAAGATGGTCTGAACACGTTCTTCTCAGTGATCAGGAATGGTGACACAAAGACACCACATTCGCAGCAGCTCTATTCACAGCAGCCAAAATGGAAACAACACAAGTGTCCACCAACTGATGAATGGAGAAACAAAATGCAACATAGCCATATGATGGTATATCATTCTCAGTAAAAAGGAATGAATCACGGATACATGCTACGACGCAGGATCACATATTGCATGATTCTATTTATATGAAACGTCCAGAATAGGCAAATCTGTAGAGACAGAAAGCAGATCTGCGGTTGCCAAACCACCTCCAGGCTGGGGAGAATGGAGGTAATTGGTAAAAGTATGGGGTTTCTTTTTGGAGTGATGAAAATGTCCTAAAATTAATTATGGCGATCGTTATGTGAATTATAGTTCAGTAAAGCTGTCACAAGAAAGAAAATCCACAAAAGCATAAATTAGCCACATATATCAAGTACGGACTTCGTGGGCCAGCAGACGGGTCAGGGGATAGAAGGGAAAGATTTTGTTTAGATGCTGAAGGTCGATTCCCTGCCTCTAGGTTAGTAACCAGGGCAGCATCTCCAAAGCACTGAAATCACTTTAAAAGATGAGCAATTTAAAATCTTGTTGTTGGCATGGAAATATCTGAATTTAGCACCAAGGCAGCAAGAACAATTCATTTAAGTGGGAAGCCACAGATGGTGGGAACACCCATCAGTAAGCCACATCATGAATATAATAAAGTTGATTTGATTGTTGATTTTTGTGCCATGTGCCTCAAGGCCAAAATGGTTCACAGTCAATGCTCAGTAAATGGTAACTATTTGTCTTCGTGATAAACACAGCTCTGATGATTAAAGCCAGCCCAAATGGGAATGGACTGCCTAGAGAGGAAGCAAGCTCCTGTCCCTAGAAGTCTCGAGCCCAAGGTGTGCTAACCAGCTGTCCACTGGGTTCACTGTAGGAGGATTCCTAAATCAGGTAAGGGTTTGGACTAGAACATCCCAATCCTCCCCACTCTGAGAGCCTTGATCCATATTCTACCATCACAGAGCTTTACGCTTTGATTAGGCATCCATGAATGTTCTCCGAACCGAAATTTTGATTTTGATAGAAGATGTGGTTAGAAATTATTAGAACAAGCATGGGGAGAACCTTCCCCATGAGGTAAACCTTCTTAGGGAGGAAAGGAGACAAGCCTGACAGCCTGGAGATGATGAGGTCTCCCACTCACCTTCCGATCCTCACACCCTTGTTTCCACTGATACCAAACCAGAAGAGGCCATCCGTTGGATGGGCAGTCAAGCCTAGCTCAGCCGTTAGGGTCCTTCCCCTTAATTCTGATTCTCTGTCTGGAGCATGCACACCAAAATCACCCAGGCTGCACCTGCATGTTTTATAAAGCTTCCTTGCTGCAGCCAGGGTTGAGCACCTGGCTTTGGCTCTGCTGTCACACCCAGACCTCCAGGAACACACTCTTCTCTTCCCCCTGGAAGAATAGGTCAGAGCCCAAGTCCAGTGCACTGCAGGGTCCCTGCTCAGAAAGGATGATACACCTGCGCCTCAGGGGGTAAAATAGAGAGTGGCCAGTCCCCAGAGCCTGACACTCCACGGGGGTGGCCAGGGACGTAGAGATGGAGAGAGGACCCGAATGGGTCCCACTCATGCAGGCGAGGACAGAATGCAAGAGGCCTGAGCGATGGGAAATGGGAAAGCAGGGAGTCACTGAAGAAGGCTCCCCAGGAGGATGGGACCCTAAGGAAGTAGTCACACAGCCCAGCCCCGCTACACAGCTCCACTGCAAGAAAGCTTTCCTAAAGGTGTGTCAGGTAACCAGACAGGAGCGCAGGAGGGAAAAAGGAACAGCAAGGACCTGGGCCTCAGCTACAGCCCCCAAAACACACACACACCACCACCCCCTCCAGCACTGAGAATTACCCTTGGCTTGGGCTGCTGGGCAATGGAGCTATTGTCCAGAGGTCTTTTGTTCTGGATTTCCTGCCCAGCAACCTGAGGACCAAGGTGGGGAGTCAGGGGCAGGGACTCCAGACCTTTATTCCCTCCTGTTTTTGTCCACTCATTCATTCACTTGTCCACTCATTTACTTATCAGGCACTAGCCTAAAAAGTGTGGTGAGATAGTTTTTTGGTTCCTTTCACACCAGTTCAGTACAGGTAGGAGCCTCCTATGACCAAAGCAAGGTGTGGCCTGAAGGCTTCTGTTGAAAGGTGAATATTAGGAGTCCTTAGTCATTAATTCAGTATATTGGTGGCTGGCTATACATTGGGCACATGCTGGGAAGGCTCTGAGGGAATTGGGTCCCCAGTGGTCTTCACTGTGTGCAGGGAGAGACAGACAGACACATAATGCCACTTATTCTAATAGGGTAATAATAATACTGATATGGTACAAAAATGTTTTCCAAGTATTAATTCATTTACACTACATAAGAACCCTATAAAGTAAGTGCTATAATACCATTTTTACCTGATGAGCCACAGAGAGGTTAAGAAACATACCCAGACTCACACAGCAGTGTGGCTCTTTCTCCAAGGCCCTAACCACTATATCACACTTCCTGTATAGTGATGAGAAGCAAGAAGAGTGATGTGGGCGTTTAGCAGCCCAGAGACTGTCCTCAGATCAGCAAACTGGCACTATCATGGGCAGGGCTTGAGAGATGGGGGCCGTACCTTGAGGGGAAGAGGAGCAGAGTGTCAGCATTGTGTCCAAGGGTCCTCCAAGGAGGCAGGAGGACTGGTGAGGTGGAGAAGCATACTGAAGTGAGCTCCCTTACCGCCACATTGCCTGAAGTCGGTCATCTGGGATGGACTTCTTTTTTTTTTTTTTTTGCGGTATGCGGGCCTCTCACTGTTGCGGCCTCTCCCGTTGCGGAGCACAGGCTCCGGGCGCGCAGGCTCAGCGGCCAAAGTCGGTCATCTGGGATGGACTTGTTTTTTTTTTTTTTTGCGGTATGCGGGCCTCTCACTGTTGCGGCCTCTCCCGTTGCGGAGCACAGGCTCCGGACGCGCAGGCTCAGCGGCCATGGCTCATGGGCCCAGCCGCTCCACGGCATGTGGGATCTTCCCGGGCCGGGGCACGAACCCGTGTCCCCTGCATCGGCAGGCAGACTCTCAACCACTGCGCCACCAGGGAAGCCCTGGGATGGACTTCTGATTGTCCATTTTTCAGCCCACACCCCCCAGCCTCAGAGAAATCTAGGGGCCTGCTTGAAAAGGGGAGCTCTTTGTGGTCTGAAAAACATCCACCCAGCACCCCCTTAAAAACCCATAACTAGGGACTTCCCTGGTGGCGCAGTTGTTAAGACTCCACAATCCCAATGCAGGGGGCCCAGGGACGATCCCTGGTTAGGGAACTAGATCCCACATGCCGCAACTAAGAGTTTGCATGCCACGACTAAGAGTTTGCATGCCACAACTAAGAAGCACGCCTGTCGCAACTAAGACCCGGCACAACCTAATTAATTAATTTAATTAATTAAAATAAATATTTTTTAAAAAACCATAACTAGTGTTGTTGGACAAGAACCTTTGGGGAGGGATAAATTAGGAGTTTGGAATTAACAGACACTACTGTATATAAAATAAATAAACAACAAGGACCTATTGTATAGCACAGGGAACTGTATTCAATACCTTGTATTAACCTATAAGGGAAAAGAATCTGAAAAAGAATATACATATATATACATGTATGTATAACTGAATCACTTTGCCGTACACCTGAGACTAACACAACACTGTAAATCAACCATATTTCAATTTAAAAAAAAAAAAAAAAAAAAGAACCTTTGACCGCCCTGATACCCTGTACTTGCCAGGGTCCCAAGGTAGGGCCCACTCTCACACAGTAGCCCAGGCACCCATCCCAGCCCTGGGTGAAGAGGAAGGGCCCTTTCTTGCTCTCCTGATATACAGGAGCAGTGACCCTTCCACACCTCGTACAGAAGAGAAAGTTGCACAACATTGATGGGGTCGTGAAAAGTCATGGGCAAGGCGTGGTCCTCTGAGAGTTCTCTGGGTATCTGGATCTCATTCCACCTCACCCCGGGAAACGGCCACTGCTTAGGCCATTCCCAACCTTCTCCACGGTCAAGGGTTGTGACTCACAGGAAATGATCATTTGTATATGGCAAGCTGGGGTAAATGAAAAGGTCTGCTTGGGACTAGTTGTGGTCAGGCCAGAGGCTCTGGCCACCCAAGGCTTCCCTCTGACACTCAGAGGGCTGGTGGGCCCAATGTATCACACAAGTATAGCCCACTCTCGGCACAAATGGTGCGACCAGGCACCCTGGTGGGGAAGCTCTGGTTTGGGGAGACCATTCTGTTCTGGTGAAGTGAAGAGCTGAGGGAGAAACAGGAAGGAATGGGATGCAAACAGCTAAGGCCCAGCCCACCTTGGAGAGAAGCCCTGGTGGCACAGTGGTTAAGAATCCACCTGCCAATGCAGGGGACACGGGTTCGAGCCCTGGTCCGGGAAGATCCCACATGCCGCGGAGCAACTAAGCCCATGCGCCACCAGTGCTGAGCCTGCGCTCTAGAGCCCGCGAGCAACAACTACTGAGCCCACATGCCACAACTACTGAAGCCCAAGCCCTAGAGCCTGTGCTCCACAACAAGAGAAGCCACCAAAATGAGAAGCCCGCACACCGCAATGAAGAGCAGCCCCCGCTCACCACAGCTAGAGAAAGCCTACGTGCAGCAATGAAGACCCAACGCAGCCAAAAATTAATTAATTAATTAAAGTATCAAAAATATAAAAATAAATGAGCTTGGGCTTGATGGAATTGAGCTTAGAAAAGAAAGATATGGAAATGCAATAAGTTATTGGATGAGAACAAGATTCCTATGGAACAGGAAGGTGGTCACGGGGGCCAAGGAAGGTGTGGGACAGGAGGGGACACGGTTAAAGCAGTGCTTTAAGAAGATTCAAGGGGGGGCTTCCCTGGTGGCGCAGTGGTTGCGCGTCCGCCTGCTGATGCAGGGGAACCGGGTTCGCGCCCCGGTCTGGGAGGATCCCACGTGCCGCGGAGCGGCTGGGCCCGTGAGCCATGGCCGCTGGGCCTGCGCGTCCGGAGCCTGTGCTCCGCGGCGGGAGAGGCCGCAACAGAGGGAGGCCCGCATACCACAAAAAAAAAAAAAAAAAGAAGATTCAGAGATTCAGGGGGCTGCGATGTGTAGGTTAGATGGTAGTGGCAAAAACTGGCAGGAGACTAGAAAGGCGGCTATTGCAGCACACAAGTGAGAAGGCTTGTGGGGTGCCAGGAGCCATGTGGAGAGAAGACGGTAAGAAGAAAGAATCTACAGGATACGGCAGTTGATTGCATGGCCGAGTCCAACATAGGCACTTCCCATAGCTCCCTTCTGAACCCTAGCACCTTCTGTCCAGCCACTCTGCTGCACACACTTGCCATGAGCTGCTGGACCTTCCCCTGCCATCACATTCATCTCAGTGACGTCAGACCATAGCTTCTTGCAGACAGGACAGCATCCTCTAGTGTCTGAGTATGGTTCCCATCTCTTGTGCCAGCCTCTGCCTGGCAGGGCGCTGGCCCAGAGTACATGCCACAGAGGGAATGTGTAGACCCTCCCCTGAACACACAGTTTACACCCATCACCTTACCTTTGTTCATCACACACGCATGCACATGAACACCTTCACGCCAGCAACAGCATGACAAGGCCACCGTGAAACCCTCTGTGGTCCTCTGCAGCAGATCCAAGCATGGGAGAGCCCATTTCCTCCCCTCTGATCATGCCATTCTTGGAGAACAGGGTTTGGCTCTTGCCTGACTCTTACAAGGGACCTGGACAAATGGGAGCTGATGCAAGGAGATGTCTGGGATAAGGAGATGAATGAGAACCGCATTCCACAGACCTCTTAAGTAGCTGCATTTTCAGCTGGCACTGAGAGTATGTTCCCTGGAGAAGAGGCATGGACTTCCAGGAAGAAGAAGAGACATTCATCCCTGTGGCCCAAGGGATACGACCAGCACCAGCAGGAAGAAGCCCCCAGAGAGAGACTTCTGCTCACTGTAAGTAAGGAACTCCCAAAGCTCCAGCTTTGTACAAGTGCAATGTGCATTGTCATCTGGGAAGTTGTGGCAGAGGGGGTCAATAGATGGGTTGGCGGAGCCCCAGATACACATCCTAAGGCCAAGTATGTGCACTGCAAACTTCAGCTCATGCAAGCTTATAAAGACCTCTCCAGGCGGGGATGGGTAAGTGCCCAGGTCCCCACAGCTGTGAAGAGGACTGGAATCTGAACCCCATGGACTCCTCACTGGTGGGGCTCACCAAGCCTGTTAATGCATGTTCATCGGCTCTGCAGCCAGGTGTGACCGAAGGCCAAAGGATAGTGAATGCAATCAAAAGAATTTTGGAGCCACTTCCCAACTGTGTGAAACTGGACACTCTACTTAATCTCTCTGAGGTTCCTTTTCCTCAGCTGAAAATGCAACTACCTAAGAGGACGGGTCTGAACATCAGGTAAGGGAACAGTGCCTGACAGGTGTAGGTTTTCAATCAACGTTAGCTCGACTCTCACCACACCGCCGCCCTGTGCAGCCTCCCCCATCCCTTCGCTGTCTTTGAGATCATCACCCCATGGAACTTGTGTTCACACCCGCTTTGACTCATTTGCCTTGTGAGAATTGAAGCCCTTGCAGGATGGGACCATGTCTCATGCATCTCTGTGTCCTCTGCAGTGTCCACTCAGCCCACAGGAGGTGCTCAAGTGGGAGAGAGCGCTGGTTCAGAAGCACTGAGGCTAACTAGAGAGAGGTGGCACTTGGGACTATAAGAAGGAGTCTCTGGGATAGTAATAAAGGGATAACATGCAAAGCTCTGCCACTATGCAAAACACAAGTTTGCAAATCCAATTCCCAGGCAGCCAGCCATGTCAACTGAGCTCTGCCTGTTGACACGCCCTCTGCTTCCCCATCTCCCAACCCAGGGCTCCTTTCCCTGCCGACCATGATGGTGGTGGTGGTGGTGGTGGTGATGTAGGGAATGAATGATGGTGATGATGATGGCAGCTTTCATTTGCTGGGTCCCCACTAAAGGTCAAAGTGTCAGATCTCTTACATATTTATAATCATAAAATAACCCAGGAGGAAGGTAACATTATCCCATTTTACAGATAAGGAAACTAAAAGTCCTTCAAGACTTGACCTCAAGTCTGGGGTAAGCCCAAAAGCCTGGGCATGCTGTTTCCAGTGATGCTTTCATATAGGGTCACTGTGGATAACCCAGAAGAAATGTCCCCAAAATATTTTTCTCATTTTATTTAGCAATCCAAAAAATAAATATTACATGCATTCATTGAACATTCAATGACCTCTCCTACTCAGTGATCCAGACATACCTAGGGGACACCTCCCGACCTAAAGGAAAGCTCCATGAGAGCAGGGACCTTAACTGCCTTGCTAACTACCATATCTACAGCATTAGAAAGTGCTTAGAAGGCACCGCACCAACATATGATGAATTCACTAAGGATTGACTCAGCCTCTGCCATCGTGTGTGTGTGTGTGTGTGTGTGTGTGTGTGTGTGTGTGTGTGTGTGTGTGTGTGTGTGTGTATCTATTAGAAAGGAAGTAAAAGGGAGAGTGGGAGAGCAGCTCAGGTCAGGAAAGCCCTGCTACCAACCACCCAATTTCTTCAATTTCTTCCGGGATTCCCTGGTGTCTAAGGGCTAAGATGACCCCAAAGCAGGGCACAGCGTCACAGTCATAGGTCTAATGACAAAGTTGCTGACCTGGAAGGTGGGACTGGGCTTGGTCTGGGCCAGCTGGAGCCAATTTAGCTTCAGGGAAGTGTTCCGCAAGCTCCCATGGCAACACAACCCACTGTGTGCTTCTGCATTCCCAACAGACTTCCAGCCTGAGGCCAGGATTCCCCAAGGCGTCGCACAAGTGCTGCCCTCTCCTTCCTTGCCTCCCCAGGTTTCCCAGGTGATCATCTCAGGAAGCTAAGAGAAGCTTGAACAGCAGAAGCAGCCTCCAGAACATGGGAGGCAGAGGAGAGGGCCATTTCCCTACCAGACCACAGCTCCAGAGCTTCTGGTTCAGAAGTATCCCGCTGCAGAAGTCAAACTCCCCAGGACTCCTCCTAGACCCATGGGGCCATGGCTCCCATGGCCCCCCCATGAAACCTCTGCCCCCAACTACGCCTCCCCACACATGGACTGACCCTGTTCACTTGGTAGCCAGCTCCTACACAAACTCTTTCTCCACCTGGTTTCTTCACCAGACCCTCCTCCTCTCTCTCTGTCGCTCCAGCCTGGCTCCACTCCAAATACCTCCTACAGGAAGCCCTCCCAGACTTTCCCTCCTGGCTTCTCCCCCAGTCTCCCAGCCTGGACTCTCACCTGGTCTCCCAGAGTTGGACATGGGTCCAAGTAACCCCAATGATTTAGGAGTTTCCTTAAGGCAGTCATGACAGCTTTTAATCCTTACAGAAACTATGAAATAAGCAATATCTCCATTTTAGAGCTGAGGAAGCTGAGCATCAAGGTTAAGAATAGCTCGTGCTCCAACAGTAGAATTGGGCCCTGTCTGCCTCCAAAGCCGTGTCTCGCCTCCCTGCGCTACACCTCCCTCTCTCTGTATCCCTTCAGGATAGTACCATAATGCCAGGCACTCCCTGCACCACATACTTTTTTTCTTAATAAATTTATTTATTTATTTATTTTTGGCTGTGTTGGGTCTTCGTTGCTGCGCGTGGGCTTTCTCTAGTTGCGGTGAGCGGGGGCTACTCTTCACTGTGGTGCGTGGGCTTCTCATTGCGGTAGCTTCTCTTGTTGCGGAGTGCCAGCTCTAGGCACACAGGCTTCAGTAGTTGTGGCTCACGGGCTCTAGAGTGCAGGCTCAGTAGTTGTGGCACACAGGCTCAGTAGCTGTGGCTCGTGGGCTCTAGAGCGCAGGCTCAGTAGTTGTGGCGCACGGGCTCAGTTGCTCCGCAGCATGTGAGATCTTCCCGGACCAGGGCTCGAACCCGTGTCTCCTGCATTGGCAGGTGGATTCTTAACCACTGTGCCACCAGAGAAGCCCCCATAGACCTTTTATAACCCCATTTAATCCTCACAATTAAACCTATGAGGAAAGTACGGTCAGTCTTATTTACACATTAGGGTACGGAAGTTTAGAAACTTTCGACCCATTTTGTAAGGTCACACAGCACCTAAGTGTCAGGAACAGAATTCAACCCAACTCTTCAAGCTCCAAAACCCAGTTAGGTTTCCCAGTCCCGCTGGGTTTCCCAGTCCTGAGTCTAACCAGACACAGACTGAAAGACGCTCGAGATAGGAAGGCAAATTCTCCAGGCCAGCATGAAAGCTTTGACTCACATCAGCCAGCACCTCTGATAAAGGAAGATGACTTCCAGAAGGCCTGCAGAAGTTGCCCTGCTGATCTGGGGAGGCCTGGGAATCCCAGGACAGCTGAAAGCTGGCTCGCTGGCCAGCTGACTTCCTGGCTCCCCACTCTTCCCGCCATCCTGTGAGTTGACACACCCTCAAGCCCTTTCACTTCTGCAAATTCCTATCACCACCTCCAAAGTGCTCTAGGTTTTGTCGTGAGAATTGATTTTCATTTTGAGAATTGTTTTCAGCAATTCTTGGAACAATACGGACTAGCAGGAAAACATAAATTGGGGAATCAAATAACCTGTGCTCTCATCTCAACTCAGTCTCTAAATTGCTGTGTGACCTTGGACAGGTCACTTCCCCTCTCAGAGCTACAGCTGTCTCATCTGTACAGTGAAGAAACAGTCCTATTTATTTCTAGAATTCCTTGAAATTACATTTTATTATTAATGACATTTAAATTCATTCAGTTTTTAGAACTTTGAACTTCCCAAAGTGATTGCAATGTCTTGGGGAAAGCATTAAGCTTGAAATCACACTGATTTGAGTGCTCAGCTTTTGTTCTCTCCTCTATAAAATCAATTATATGATGATAATATTTGCAAGAGATTTTCTTTGCCCCTGTGCAGTCCCCGTATAGGACTATTGCTGTGATGGGTGAAAACGATAAACTCTTCTCCAAGAATTCACCCTTCCCCCTGTCTTTTACCTCGCTCTCCTCCATTAAAGGGCTCCTATGATAAGTCCACCCTCACCTGCTCTCCAGAGTCTACCTCACTGGATACCAACCCATGAACAAAACAGCACCAGCTCCTTTAAGGAATGCTTTCCTTTCAAAGGAGCATCCCCCCTTCCCTCTTCACTCATCTCTACTCCTATTATTCTGTTCCTTGGATTAGCCAGTCCTCCCTTCAGTCTAGCCTTTTCTCCCTTTCAATGTGGTACCAGCGACAGCATTTCAAAACTTTAGCCTTTTCATGCCTCCTCCTTCCTGCTGCAAGCCCTGAGCTGTCGCCTATGAGCTTCTGACACGTCTACTGTTGGGTCTCTTTGTGTTCTTTTTTACTTGGGTGCAATTCCATCTTTCTCTGTGCATCCCATCTTTCAAGGTGTGTAAAGTTCACTTTTTTCTCTGAGGGTGTAGGGGGTGGGGGAAGTCAACATGAATATATATATGTTTTTTCCCAAAATCCAAAGTTTTTGTCAATATCCACAGTCTTTTTTAATTGAAGTATAGTTGCTGTACAATATCATATGTTACAGGTGTACAATATAGTGAGTCACGATTTTTAAAGGTTATATTCCATTTATAGTTATTATATGGTTTATTTTAATGTAGAAAATGTGACCTGGATATAAAATGAAAATAAGTATTAAATTAAGTGGAAGTTTAATTTAAGAATTGAAAGGGAGAAAAGGCTGGACTGAAGGAAGGACCGGCTAATGCAAGGCGTAGTAGTAGAAATGAGGGAAAAGGGAAGGGGAGATGTTCCTTTGCAAAAGGAGTTGTGCTGCGTCTCTTTTCACTCGGACCTCGAGTGGGGCAGGCCAGCCCAGAAGCCAAGGCCCAGAGGAGAGTGGGAGCGGCAGGCCTCAGGGGAACAAGAGCAAGGCACGGTCTGGATGAGAGAAGACCCCCTCCGGGGGAGGAGGTGCCAAGAAGCAGGTTTCTGAAAATAAATGGTGCTCAGACGCCTGAAATTCCTGGAAAAGACTGTGTAAGGCAGGGTCAGGCCCAGGGGGAATGAAATTGAAGGTATGTCTGCACAGCCCACCAGCTCACAGATACTGAGCCATAAACCTTATCTCCCCACCTCCGGAGAGCTGGGGGAACTATCTCACCATTCCCATGAGCTCAGGCTGAGTCAGCCCAGGGGGTTGGGAGGATTTCAGGCCTGAGCCGCATACCTGAGTCACCCCAGCATGGGTTGTCCATCCGGAAATGAGGTGGGAGCTAAGGGGGGCCAGGATCACTGGTGCCACAAAAGGCCGAGGGCCTCGATTCCTATCAACCAGCTCCCCAGCCAGAAATTTCCCTCCCAAGAAAGTTATGTCCCAGGGCTGGACAGCACTGTATTCCAGGTAGCTCTCTGGGGTTCAAGACAGTGAAGTTCTTGTGGCCTGTGGGTTTTCGATCTCTCTGCCACCATGAACTACTTCTCCAGCTTTAAAAACCGCAGTTGACTCACCCTATCTCTTAGAGGACAGGAGCAGGACCCAGAAGGGACCCCAACCCTACTTCCAGCCCTGTCCCCCTCTCCCCCTCCCACCTCTAAGCCAGGCCCTGGGTCCCGTGGAGGGAGGAGGCGGAAGGGGAGCAGTGTTCCCGAGAAATTCTCCACCTCCCTGCAATGTTCCCTCCCTCCTTCTCGCAGGCAGGTGAGAGGGCCCCCAGAGAAAGAGATGTGCTGCTGTGAATGCCCCCCTCCCTGCAGAGTTGCAGGGGAGGTGACCTCACTGCCCGCCTGAGGCTCCTAGACACTTAAGCTCTCTCCCTCTGGCCCAGCCCCCGCTTTACCTCCACAATGGACTCACTTTACTTTGCTCCAAGGTGTTTTCTCCCAGGGCCCAGGCAGACTGATCTTCTATAAACACTACTTGGATCCTGTCACTCCCCAGCTCAGAAATTCCCTTTGCCTTCAGAGTAAAGGTCAAGCTCCTCCTCGATGATTGAGCTGAGCCTTTCCTGCCTGGCACTAGCTGCCTCCCTGCCCCAGCCCCGGGGCTCTGCCCATCCTGCCTACAGCCTTCCCTGGAACCTGCACCTGCTGAACCCTTACCCTTGCAGCGCACCGTGTGCACTCTGCAAACATTTACCGAACGAAAACCACCCAGCAGGCACCTCCCTGCCGCGGTCACCACTGTCTGAAGTGGCCTCTCCCACAGAGACCCCAAGAACTGGCCTCGTTACACCCTGGGCTGGGTCATACTTGTCTGAGCGCTCCTCCCTGACTGCAAACCTGAGCCACAGGCATCCAACAGGCGTTGAACACCGGCAAATGAGGCAGTGGTCCATATTCATCTCATTTGATCTGCACAATAACCTTGGGAGTTAAGTATCATTATCCTTATTTACAGATGAGGAACCCAAGGCTTAGAGAAGTGACTTGTCCATCAAGTGGTAGTCGGGGCTCATACCAGGGTCCCCAGATTCCAAATCCAGGGCCCTCACACCAGCACCAAGGCACCTCCTCAAAAGCAGGGTTGTGGGGCTTCCCTGGTGGCGCAGTGGTTGAGAGTCCGCCTGCCGATGCAGGGGACACGGGTTCGTGTCCCACATGCCGCGGAGCGGCTGGGCCCGTGAGCCATGGCCGCTGAGCCTGCGCGTCCGGAGCCTGTGCTCTGCAACAGGAGAGGCCACAACAGTGAGAGGCCCACGTACCGCAAAAAAAAAAAAAAAAAGCAGGGTTGTGTCTTACGTGTTTCTGTTTCCCTCAGCACCCAGCACGGGAATTTGTTTGATTCACAGAAAGAATGAATGAATGAATGAATGAATGGTTCTAAGATTCACTTCTATCCAAATGAATCGTCTTCTCCACTCTGATCCGTATTCTTCTCCTCCACATTTGTTTTTTCTATCTTCTCTCTCTCACTCTAGGCCCTAAGGATCCAGGAGAAAGGAGGAAAGAAGCTGTAATCATTCTCACTGATCCCAGGGATTGGATCTAGGCCCCAGGAGAAACAGCCCAAATGAAGACAGGAAGGCTCTTCCCTATATCCACCACCCAGCTTGAGAGTGAGTCCCAGCCCTCTCCCTATCCCTCCCCAATTCTCACAGGACACAGGTGGAGCAGAAGGGAGCCTCAGGGCCAGCCAGAGAGCAGTGAGGAGGTGGAAAGGGGCCTAAATGCTGTGACTCACCATCCTTGTGCCTTCAGGAAAGCAGGGTGAAGGACACCTGGATTCTGGAAATTCCAACCCCTCCCCAGAGAGACACTTAGGTGTCTAGACAGGGAGAGGGAGAGCTCTGTTTACCCCAAACTAAGGGGCAACCATGGCAACGGAGGCCAGGGCCATCTGAGCAGGGAGCAAAGGTGAGGGCCCTGCTGCCAGACTGCCAATTGGCCTGTTGGCCCAGATCATGCGAGGCAGGCCTTCTCTGGCTGAACACCCCCTTGTGGGCACAGCCTGTCCTGAGAGCTGGGGAGGGACAGTCCTGAGGAAGCAGCCACCCATTTTACAGATACACAAGTGCTCCCATCCCCTCCTCACCTCCTTCCTTGAGCCTTCTCTCTGGAGACCAGAGACAGACAGACAGGCAGACACTGAACCAAGGGGAGCTCTTGGCCTCTGTGCTGAGACAAAGAGGGAACGGGGAGCTGAGGCAGCTGCTGGGAAGGGGCAGAATGGAGTTATCAGTCAAGGAAGGCTTCCTGGAGGAGGACAAGGCCAAACATAAGGAGGAGGGTGTCCAGGCTAAGGAAAAGACAGTGTCTCCTCAGCTAGTGTGAGACCAGATGCACCATCACTCTTTCCCCTCTGCTAGTCACCAGCATCGTAAACTCTTGGTACCCAAAGGGGCCCTCAGGGCTGCCACCACCATCCTTAACAATGCCCCCCTCACGCGTTGTCTGTATCCATCCCCACCCTTTCCTCCCTCTTGGAGATGGAGGTGTCCCTCACTGTGCTCAGAGCCAGGCCCGCCACCTGCACTCTGAACTCTATCCCCTCAGAACCTTGCTGCATCAAGGACCATCTTTCTCTGGTCCTGCTCCCCCCAGCCCCATCCCTGGAGTGACTTTTCCCCTCTACCTGTATCCCTGCTCAAGGGCTTTTCTACGTAAAAAAAAGCAAGGAAGAAAGGAGGGAAAGGAGGAAGGGAGGAAGAGAGGGAAGGAGGGAAGGAAATTATCCTTGACCCTTGACCCGTCTCTCTCCTCTTCCCAAAAAAAGAGGCCATGTTCGTTCTCAATTTTCATCTCATCCTACCTACTCCCACCCCAGCCACCAGCCACGGAAATTTAAAACCACCCGTGATCAACTAAGAGCCGAATTTGGTAGAACTTTTCAAGCATTCTCTTATCTGACCTCCCTGCAATATTGGACTGGACGCTACTGACTGGACGCTACTGACTCATTCCTGAATCCTCTTTATCTACCCACCACTTGTATCCATAGCCCTTACTCTTTTTGGTGGGCCATGTACACTTTTGAGACGCTAAGGCACAATCACAGATTGCCAGCATCTCTCGTATGCCTCAAGGGATTCATGTACTCAGGAAACCATCACAGAGGCCAGATTAAGAGGCTCGGCCTTGAAAGTTAGTATCCCTGGGATGGTGCCTCAACCTCTTCTGAACAATCCCATCCACTCCCAGGGATGATGGCTCCTGGACCCACATCTCCCAACTCTCAGGAGAGTTTCAGACCCATGTTTCCAATTGCCCCCTGGATGTCTCACCCAAGTCGCAAAGTCAGTAGGTTCCAAACTGAAGTCATTGTCTACCACCACCCTCCTGGCCTTCCTTCCTCTCATAATCCTTATCTGTTGGACAGCCTCACTGCCTCCAAAGCAAGAAAACTTGGAGTCACCTGAAGTCCCGGGTATGGTACTATAAGCTGCCTCACATGGTTGTTATGAGCCTAAATAATGTGATATGTGTAAAGCACATAGGATCGTGCCTGGCACATCATAGGTACTCAGTAATTGTTAATTATTGTGGTTGCTATTCTTCCTTATTCTTTCCCCTTATATCCAATTAGACACCAAGACCTAATTTCTAACTTCTAAATTTCCCTCGAGTCTAGTTTCTTCCCTGTTTTTCCACTGATTCTCCCCTAGTCCAGGCATTCATGTCACTTGCCTAGATGATGGCAGTAATCTCCAGTCTTGTCCCTTCCTGTCTTTCCAAGACATACACCTAGAATGGTCTTGCCAAAATGCAATTCTGACCAAGACACTTCCCTACTTCAAGCTTCAATGTCTTCCCAGTAGCCCACAGCCGCTGGTGCATCCCTAGGGAACTTGTTATAAATAGAGGCTCAGACCCCAACCCCCTGCAGATGTGGGTGGTACCTTGGCACATGTGTTCATAGCACATTTCCTAATGTATCTAGTGCAAAATAAAATTGAGAAGCAAGGAAGGAAAAACTCTACAAGGCCTGCAAGGTCCTCCTTGACCCAGCCCTCAGCAACCTTTCCCATTTCATCTTCTGCCTCTTCCTTTTCTCTGCCACCCATTGACTCTTTACATATTCGACAAGTATTTATTGAGCACCTAATAAGTGTAGGCACTAAGGACACAAGGGTGAGCAAAATAGACGTGGCCCCTGGAGCTTATAATCTAGTTGGAGAGAATGATAGTAACCTAATAATCACACTAATGAAAATGTAAATATAAACTGCTATACATTATTTTAACGAAAGGAACACAATCCTAAGAGAGTATACTGTAGAGCAACCTGACTTAAATTTGAAGGAGTTAGGGAAACTTCCCTGAGGAAGCAATACTTGAACTGAGATATAAGAGATGAGTAAATTAATAGAAAAGGCTGAATAAGGAGAAGAGAGTGATCTAATTATAGAGAATTGCATGTGCAAAGGCCCCGGGTAAGCAAGAGTACAACATGTTCCACAAACAGAGAGAAGGTCAGGGTAGCCATATTAAGAGGGAGAAAAGGTACAGAGGGAGACTGCAGAGGTTGAGAGGGCCAGACCATGCAGGGCTTCATCAGCCACTTTAAGATTTGGGGTCTTTACCCTAAGAATAATTGGACCTAGTTAGATCTAATTAGCTTTAGAGGGGTGACTTCATTTGTGCGTGTGGTTTTTTTAATCGTGTCTGCTTGCCATGTGGAGAGCACATTAGACCAAAGTGGATTCAAGGACATCAGTAAACTAAGAGAGTAGGCTAAGCAAGAGATAATACAACGATAACTTAGACTAGGGTGATGATTATAGAGCTAGAGCAGAGCCGAAAGATTCAAGAGTTATTTAGGAGGTAAAATGGACAAGATTTGATAATGGGCTGATATGGTGGTGGAGGGTGGGAAGTGTCAAGGATGACAACTCAGTTTTTGCCCTAGACACCTCTTTGGATGGTGATGCCATTCCATGAGAAGGGGAAAATTAGAAGAAGGTCACACGAATATCAGACAAAATGGACTTCAAAACAAAGAATATATCTGGGATATGGAGGGACATTGCAGAATGACAAAGGGGCCAATTCATCAGGAAGCTATAAGAATCCTAAATGTGTATGCACCCAACAACAGAGTTTTTAAAAACATAAAATAGAGGGACTTCCCTGGTTGTCCAGTGGCTAAGACTCCAAGCTCCCAGTGCAGGGTGCCTGGGTTCGATCTCTAGTCAGGGAACTAGATCCTGCATGCTGCAAATAAGAGCCCGCATGCCACAACTAAGAGCCCGCATGCCACAACTAAGAGCCCACACTCAGCAACAAAAATCCCGCGTGCCACAGCTAAGACCTGACGCAGCCAAATAAATAAATAAATTATTTTTTTAAAAAAAAAACATAAGGGCTTCCCTGGTGGCGCAGTGGTTGCGCGTCCGCCTGCCGATGCAGGGGAACCGGGTTCGCGCCCCGGTCTGGGAGGATCCCACGTGCCGCGGAGCGGCTGGGCCCATGAGCCATGGCCGCTGAGCCTGCGCGTCCGGAGCCTGTGCTCCGCAACGGGAGAGGCCGCAGCAGAGGGAGGCCCGCATACCACAAAAAAAAAAAAAAAAAAAAAAAAACATAAAATAGAAATTAAAAGAACTGAAAGGAGAAGTAGATTAATCCAAAATTATGCTTGGAGGCCTCAATATTCCTTTCTCAATAATTAATAAGACAAATAGAAAATCAGTAAAGATATAAAAGACCTGAAAAACACCATCAACCAATGTGATCTAATTGATACATAAAAAATTTCACCCAACTACAGCAGAATACACGTTGTTTTCAAGTGTGCATGGAACATTTATCAGGATAGGCCATATGCTGGCTCAAAAAAAACAAATCTCAACAAATTTAAAAGAAATGAAATCCTACAATCTATGTTCTCTTACCATAAGAGGCTTAAAATAGAAATTAATAACAGAATGATATCTGGAAAATCTCCAAATATTTGGGAGTTAAACCACATACTTATAAATAACCCATGGTTAAAAGAACTCACAAGGAAATTTAGAAAATATTTTATATTAGTTAAACATTTTGGGACACAGATAAAGCAGTGCATAGAGGGAAATTTATAGCATTAAATACTTACATATTTTTTTAAAGCCTTGAAATAAAAATCTAAGCTTCCAAGTTAAGAAATTGGAAAAGAAAAGCAAATTAAAACCAAAGCGAGAAGCAAGGGGAAGGCAGGAAATAATAAGCGTAAGAAATCAAAGACCTTGAAAATAGAAAAACAGTAGAGTAAAACAATGACACCAAAAGCCGATTCTTTGGAAGATCAAAAATATTGGTAAAACCTACACCAGGGAAAAGAGAAAAAGAGAGAAGACACAAACTACCAATATCAGCAATGAAAGAGGGGATTACAGACCCTGTAGATATTAAGAGGATAATAAGTGAATATTGCTACCTATAAATCTGACAACTTAGATGAAATGAATAAATTCCTTTAAAAACATAAACCTACCAAAGCTCATGCAAAAGAATTAGAAAACCTAAATAGTTCTATATCTATTAAAGAAGTTGAATTCTTAGTTAAAAACCTTCCACAAAGAAAATTCTAGACCCAGATTACTTCATTAATGAATTCTACCAAACACTTAAAGAAGAAATAATATCAATTCTACACAATTCTTCCAGAAAATGGAAGAGGAGGAAACTGTTCCTAACTTATTTTATAAAGTCAGCTTTGCTCTGATACCAATGCCTGACAAAAACAATACAAGAAAAATATAGATCAATATCCTCCATGAACATTAATTCAAAACCCTTACCAAAATATTAACAAATCAAATCCAACAACAAATAAGAAGAACAATACGTATAATCAAATAGGATTTCTCCCTGGTATGGCAGATTGGTTGAATATTTAAAATCAATTAATGTAATTCATTTTATTGATAGACTAAATAAGAAAAATCATATGTCCATCTCAACTGATGCAGAAAAAACATTTAACAAAGTTCAACATCCATTTATGATTAAGAACTCTCTTGGGACTTCCCTGGTGGTCCAGTGGTTAAGACTTCACCTTCTGGTGCAGGGGGTGTGGGTTCAATCCCTGGTTGGGGAGCTAAGATCCCACATGCCTCGGGGCAAAAAAAACAAAACATAAAACAGAAACAATATTGCAGCAAACTCAATAAAGACTTTAAAAATGGTCCACATTAAAAAAATTTAATAAAAAAAAAAAAAAAGAAAAACTCTCAGCAAACTATGAATAGAAGGGAATTTCTTTGACCTAATGAAGAACATTTACAAAAAACTTATGGCTAACATAATTTTTAATAGTGAAAGAATTAATTCTCTCCCCACAAGATCAGGAACAAAGCAAAGGTATTTGCTGTCTCACCACTTCTATTTAACATTGTAATGGAGGTGTTAGCTAGTGCAGTAAGTCAAGAAAAAGAAAATAAGGCATACAGATTGGAAAAGAAGAAATAAAGCTGCCTTTATTCACAAATGAAATGATATTCTATGTAAAAAATCTCAATCTACAAAAAAGCTACTGGTGTAAGAGAGTTTAGCAAAGTTGCAGGATAAATGATCAATATACAAAATCAATCATATTTCTATATACTAGTAATGAACAATTGGATATTGAAATTGAAAACACAATATCATTAACAATCAGAATTAAAACATAAAATACCTTCCAATCAAACAAAACATGTGCAAGATTTGTGTGCTGAAAACCACAAAACATTAATGAAAGAAATTAAAGAAGATCTAGAATGGTGAGATATACAAAGTTCATGGATTTAATGACGTCCCAATCAAAATTCCAGTAAGCTTTTATTTAGAGATTGACAAACTGATTCTAAAAATTTATATAAAAAAACAAAGGGCCTAGACTAGCCAAAACAATTTTGAAAAAGAAGAAGGAAGTTGGAGAACACACACTACCTGGTTTCAAGACTTACCATAAAGCTATAGTAAGCAAGACAGTGGGGTATTAACATAAGGATAGATATATACATCAGTGGAACATAAGAGCCCAGAAATAGACTCACACAATGGTACCAAGGTAAACTATTGCAGAAAAGATAGTCTTTTCAACAAATAGTGCTGGAACAATTGGACATCCGTATGCAAAAAAAAAAAAAAAATTAACCTCAACCCATACTTCATGTCATAGACAAGAATCAACTCAAAACAAACAACCTAAAAATATACAACTTCTAGAAGAAAACATAAGAAAAAAAAATGTAGTGATCTTAGGTTAGGTAAAGATTTCTTAGAACACACACACACACAAAAATAAACCATTAAAGAAAAATTTGACAATGGAATTTTACCAAAATTTAAAATGTCATCTCTTCTAATGACACTGTTAAGAAAATACAAAAGTAGGGACTTCCCTGGTGGCACAGAGGTTAAGAATCCACCTGCCAATGCAGGGGACACAGGTTCAAGCCCTGGTCCACGAACATCCCACATGCCATGGAGCACCTAAGCCCGTGTGCCACAACAACTGAGCCTGCGCTCTAGAGCCCAAGACCCACAACTACTGAAGCCCGCATGCCTAGAGCCCATGCTCCTCAACAAGAGCAGCCACCGCAATGAGAAGCCCACATACCACAAAGAAGAGTAGCACCCACTCGCCACAACTAGAGAAAGCCTGCACCCAGCAACGAAAACCCAACGCAGCCAAAAAATAAATTTATTAAAAAAAGAAGGAAAATACAAAAATAAGCCACAGATTGGGAGAAAATATTTGCCAAACACATTAACTCAAATGAATCTTAGGCCAAAATGTAAAATCTAAAACCATAGGCCCCTGCCCAGGCCGCACTCACTGAAAGTCAGGAGACCGGCCCGCGCACTGCGGTCTTCAGGCCCGGGTCACAAAGTGGGCCCTGCAGGACCTGCTGGGGTCCCGCCCGAGTGTTAGTTCTTGATTGCGCGACCTTGAAATAGTCCGCTGTCAAGGAGAAAAACTACCATGGCTTCCAGTTCTTTGACAAAACCTCAGATGCGGGACTTCCCTGGTGGCGCAGTGGTTAAGAATCCGCCTGCCAATGCAGGGGACACGGGTTCGAGCCCTGGTCCGGGAAGATCCCACATGCCGCGGAGCAACTAAGCCCGTGCACCACAACTACTGAGCTGCACTCAACAGCCCGCGAGCCCCAACTACTGAGCCCACGTTCCGCAACTGCTAAAGCCCGCATGCCTAGAGCCTGTGCTCCACAACAAGAGAAGCCACCGCAATGAGAAGCCCACACACCGGAACGAAGAGTAGCCCCCAACTCGCCACAACTAGAGAGAGCCTGCGTGCAGCAAAGAAGACCCAATGCAGCCAAAAAAAAAAACCTCAGATGCGTGGCCTTCTGGCCAAGCGTCTGCAATTTCATATTGTTGGAGCGTTCGTTGTCTCCTTGGGAGTTGCAGCTTTCTATAAGTTTGCTGTGGCTGAACCAAGAAAGAAGGCATATGCAGATTTCTACAGAAATTATGATTCCATAAAAGATTTTGAGGAGATGAGGAAGGCTGGTATCTTTCAGAGTGCAAAGTGATTTTGGAATATAAAGAATTTCTTTGGGTTGAGTTCCATGGAAATTTGTCACTTACCTGTGTTCCTGAACTATGAACTACTGATATCTGGGCTAAGGAATAGTTTCTCATGATAAATAAACGATTAACAAATTTTTAAAAATACCCAAAATCTAAAACCATAAATCTTTTAGAAGAAAACAGAAAAAAATCTTTGTGACTTTCACATAAGCAAAGATTTCTCAAATACAGCACCAGGGCATGATCCTTAAAGTAAAAACTTGATAAAATGGACTTCTTCAAAATCAATAGCTTCTCCACAAGAGACAACATTAAGAAAATGTAAAGACAAGTACAGACTGGAAGGAAATAGTTGTAAATCACATATAGGATGAAAAACTTTAGATATATTTTTTAAAACTCTCAAAAATAAATAATAAAAAAGACAACCCAATATTTTTTAAATTTAATTTTATTCTTTTATTGAAGTATAGTGTATTTACAAGGTTGTGCCAGTCTCTGCTATACAGCAAAGTGACTCAATTATATACATAGAGACATTCTTTTTTTATATATCCTTTTCCATCATGGTTTATCACAGGAGATTGAAAATAGTTCCCTGTGCTATACAGTAGGACCTTGTTTATCCATCCTATATGTAATAGTTTATATCTGCTAATCCGACACTCCCAGTCCTTCCCTCCCCCAGCCCCTACCCCCCTGGCAACCACAAGTCTGTTCTCTATGTCTGTGAGCCTGTTTCTGTTTTGTAAATAGGTTCATTTTGCCATATTTTAGATTCCACATATAAGTGATATCATACAGTATTTGTCTTTCTCTTTCTGACTTACTTCACTCAGTATGATAATCTCTAGTTTCATCCATGTTGCTGCAAATGGCATTATTTCGTTCTTTTTTATGGCTGAGTAGTATTCCATTGTGCATATGTACCACATCTTTATCCATTCATCTGTTGATGGACGTTTAGGTTGTTTCCATGTTTTGGCTATTGTGAATAGTGCTGCTATGAACATAGGGGTGCATGTCTTTTTGAATTATAGTTTTGTCTGGTTATATGCCCAGGAGTGGGATTGCTGGATCATATGGTAGTTCTATTTTTAGTTTTCTGGGGAACCTCCACACTCTTTTCCGTTGTGGCTGCACCAACTTACATTCCCACCAACAGTGCAGGAGGGTTCCCTTTTCTCCACACCCTCTCCAGCATTTGTTATTTGTAGACTTTTTAATGATGGCCATTCTGACCGGTGTGAGGTGGTACCTCATTGTAGTTTTGATTTGCATTTCTCTAATAATTAGTGATGTTGAGCATCTTTTCATGTGCCTATTGGCCATCTGTATGTCTTCTTTGGAGAAATGTCTATTAAGGTCTTCTGTCCATTTTTTGATTGGGTTGTTTGTTTTTTTTGATACTGAGCTGTTTAAACTGTTTGTATACTTTGGAAATGAATCCCTTGCTGGTCATACATTATCTTTTCGTTTTGTTTTTGGTTTTCTTTGTTGTGCAAAAGCTTTTAAGTTTAATTAAGTCCCCAAAACACAATTTTTGCTTGTGTTTCCATTACTCTAGAAGACTGATCCAAAGAAATATTGCTGACATTTATGTCAAAGAGTGTTCTGCTTTATTTTCCTTTAGGAATTTTATAGTATCCATTCTTACATTCAGGTCTTTAATACATTTTGAGTTGTTTTTGTATATGGTGTAAAGAATGTTCTAATTTCATTCTTTTACATGTACTGTCCAGTTTTCCCAGCACCACTTATTGAAGAGACCATCTTTTCTCTATTGTATATTCTTGCCTCCTTTGCATAGATGAATTGATCATAAGTGTGGGGGTTTATTTCTGGGCTTTCTGTCCTGTTCCATTGATGTATGTGTCTGTGCTTGTGCCAGTACTGTACGGTTTTGATGACTGTAGCTTTGTAGTATAGCCTGAAGTCAAGGAGCATGATTGCTTCAGCTTTGTTTTTCTTTCTCAAGAAAAGGGTATTCAGGGTCTCTTGTGTTTCCTTACAAATTTTAGAATTTTTTGTTATAGTTCTGTGAAAAATGCCATTGGCAAATTGATAGGGCTTTCACTGAATCCGTAGATTGCATCAGGTAGTATGGTCATTTTAATAAAAACCTCAGATGCGTGGCCTTCTGGCCAAGCGTCTGCAATTTCATATTGTTGGAGCGTTCGTTGTCTCCTTGGGAGTTGCAGCTTTCTATAAGTTTGCTGTGGCTGAACCAAGAAAGAAGGCATATGCAGATTTCTACAGAAATTATGATTCCATAAAAGACTTTGAGGAGATGAGGAAGGCTGGTATCTTTCAGAGTGCAAAGTGATTTTGGAATATAAAGAATTTCTTTGGGTTGAGTTCCATGGAAATTTGTCACTTACCTGTGTTCCTGAACTATGAACTACTGATATCTGGGCTAAGGAATAGTTTCTCATGATAAATAAACGATTAACAAATTTTTAAAAATACCCAAAATCTAAAACCATAAATCTTTTAGAAGAAAACAGAAAAAAATCTTTGTGACTTTCACATAAGCAAAGATTTCTCAAATACAGCACCAGGGCATGATCCTTAAAGTAAAAACTTGATAAAATGGACTTCTTCAAAATCAATAGCTTCTCCACAAGAGACAACATTAAGAAAATGTAAAGACAAGTACAGACTGGAAGGAAATAGTTGTAAATCACATATAGGATGAAAAACTTTAGATATATTTTTTAAAACTCTCAAAAATAAATAATAAAAAAGACAACCCAATATTTTTTAAATTTAATTTTATTCTTTTATTGAAGTATAGTGTATTTACAAGGTTGTGCCAGTCTCTGCTATACAGCAAAGTGACTCAATTATATACATAGAGACATTCTTTTTTTATATATCCTTTTCCATCATGGTTTATCACAGGAGATTGAAAATAGTTCCCTGTGCTATACAGTAGGACCTTGTTTATCCATCCTATATGTAATAGTTTATATCTGCTAATCCGACACTCCCAGTCCTTCCCTCCCCCAGCCCCTACCCCCCTGGCAACCACAAGTCTGTTCTCTATGTCTGTGAGCCTGTTTCTGTTTTGTAAATAGGTTCATTTTGCCATATTTTAGATTCCACATATAAGTGATATCATACAGTATTTGTCTTTCTCTTTCTGACTTACTTCACTCAGTATGATAATCTCTAGTTTCACATGTTTTGGCTATTGTGAATAGTGCTGCTATGAACATAGGGGTGCATGTCTTTTTGAATTATAGTTTTGTCTGGTTATATGCCCAGGAGTGGGATTGCTGGATCATATGGTAGTTCTATTTTTAGTTTTCTGGGGAACCTCCACACTCTTTTCCGTTGTGGCTGCACCAACTTACATTCCCACCAACAGTGCAGGAGGGTTCCCTTTTCTCCACACCCTCTCCAGCATTTGTTATTTGTAGACTTTTTAATGATGGCCATTCTGACCGGTGTGAGGTGGTACCTCATTGTAGTTTTGATTTGCATTTCTCTAATAATTAGTGATGTTGAGCATCTTTTCATGTGCCTATTGGCCATCTGTATGTCTTCTTTGGAGAAATGTCTATTAAGGTCTTCTGTCCATTTTTTGATTGGGTTGTTTGTTTTTTTGTTGAGCTGTTTGAGCTGTTTGTATATTTTGGAGATTAAGCCCTTGTCTGCCTTATCATTTGCAAATGTTTTCTCCCATTCTGTAGGTTGTCTTTTAGTTTTTTTATGGACAATCCAATATCTTTTAATGGGCAAAAGATCTGCACTGACACTTCATCAAAGAAGAGATACAGATGGCAACAAAAGCACATAAAAAAGATGCTCAACATCACTAGTCATCACAAAAATACAAATTAAAACCACAGTGAGATATTACTATGCACCCACCAGTAAAGCTATAATTTAAAAAAAGAAAAACAATAGAAAGTGCTGGTGAGGGTGCAGAGAAATTGGAACCCTCATACATTACTGGTGGGAATGCAAAATGGTACAGTTACTTTAGAAAATAGTTTGAACACAATATTATAAGTTAACTAAACTTCAATTGAAAAAAATAGTTTGGCAGTTTCTTATAAAGTTAAACATATACTTATCATACAGCACACCATCCCATTCCTAGCTATTTTATCCAAGAGAAATGAAAACTTATATCCACACAAAGAACTGTGCACAAATATTTATAACACCTTTATTCATAATTACTAAAAACTGTAAACAACTCAAATATCCACGTACTGGTGAATGAATAAACTAATTGTGATACCGCCACACAGTAGAATACTATACAGCAATAAGGAGGAACAAACTTGATACATGCAATAACATGGGTGAAACACAAAAGCATTATGCTAAGTGAAAGAAGTCAGAGACAAAAGATTACATACTCTATGATTCAACTTACGTGGCATTCTGAAAAAGGAAAAATCATTGGGGCAGATTGATGGCTGCCAGAGCTGGGGGTGGATGAGGGAGATTGACTATGAAGGAACGCAATAGGACTTCCTGAAGTGATTAAATGTTTTATATCTTGATTTATGGTGGCAGGTCTACAACTGTATCCATCTGTCCAAACTCATTGAACCGTATCCCTGAAAAGAGTGAACATTTCTCTATGCAAATTGTACCTCAATAAATCTGAATTTTTTAAAAGAAAAAAAAAAAAGATGCAGGAAGATCCAGCCTTACATCTAACAAGCTTGATTTCTTTGGGAATTCCCCAGCAGTCCAGTGGTTAGGAGACCACTCTTTCACCACCAAGAGTACAGGTTCAACCCCTGGTCTGGGAACTAAGATCCCGCAAGCCGCACGGCGCAGCCAAAAAATATTTTTAAATAAAAAAAGACTTCTTGGGCTTCCCTGGTGGCACAGTGGTTGAGAGTCTGCCTGCCGATGCAGGGGACTCGGGTTCGTGCCTGGCATTCTGAAAAAGGAAAAATCATTGGGGCAGATTGATGGCTGCCAGAGCTGGGGGTGGATGAGGGAGATTGACTATGAAGGAACGCAATAGGACTTCCTGAAGTGATTAAATGTTTTATATCTTGATTTATGGTGGCAGGTCTACAACTGTATCCATCTGTCCAAACTCATTGAACCGTATCCCTGAAAAGAGTGAACATTTCTCTATGCAAATTGTACCTCAATAAATCTGAATTTTTTAAAAGAAAAAAAAAAAAGATGCAGGAAGATCCAGCCTTACATCTAACAAGCTTGATTTCTTTGGGAATTCCCCAGCAGTCCAGTGGTTAGGAGACCACTCTTTCACCACCAAGAGTACAGGTTCAACCCCTGGTCTGGGAACTAAGATCCCGCAAGCCGCACGGCGCAGCCAAAAAATATTTTTAAATAAAAAAAGACTTCTTGGGCTTCCCTGGTGGCACAGTGGTTGAGAGTCTGCCTGCCGATGCAGGGGACTCGGGTTCGTGCCCTGGTCTGGGAAGATCCCACATGCCGTGGAGCGGCTGGGCCCGTGAGCCATGGCCGCTGAGCCTGTGCATCTGGAGACTGTGCTCCGCAACGGGAGAGGCCACAACAGTGAGAGGCCCGCGTACCGCACACACACAAAAAAGATTTCTTTGAAAGCTCCAACTGGGGACAATATCCAGTGACGGGCAGGAGATACATATCTGAAACTCAGAGAAGGGGACTCTGTTGGATACTGTAACAGATCACAATACCGTTCTATCTGTAAAGACTTCTCCTTGACCCCCTTGTCTCTCTAACAAGTTCTTGTTCATTTTTTTGAAGCTCTGCCAGAGCATTCCCTTCTTCTTGAGGTTCTCCACGATCCCAACCCTCCACCTAAAACGTGAGCTCCGCAAGAACAACAACTTTATCTGGCTTTTCTTTGCTGTATCCCCAGAGCCTAGAACATGGCTGGCACATAGCAGCTGCCTTACAAATTGTTTTTGGTTTTTTTTTGCGGTACTCAGGCCTCTCACTGTTGTGACTTCTCCCGTTGCGGAGCACAGGCTCCGGACGCACAGGCTCAGCGGCCATGGCTTATGGGCCCAGCCACTCCGCGGCATGTGGGATCTTCCCGGACTGGTGCACGAACCCGTGTCCCCTGCATCGGCAGGCGGACTCTCAACCGCTGCGCCACCAGGGAAGCCCCCCACAAATTGTTAATGAATGGATGAATTATTCCCTCCTCTGATACTACTTTAGAACTTTTCATAGCACCTATCACACTGTATTTTTTTGGTCCGGTTATCTGTCCCCTCTAATAATCATCTCCTTGATTATTATTGTTTATTTTTATTTATCTCTGTATCCCCAGCTCACTGTAGAACTGAACCAAACTGAGAGACTTGAACCTCCATGCTGATGATTATTGCAGCAGAAGAAGGCAGGGGAGCACCTGCTATGCTCCAGGCCCTATCATGCACATTTAATTCCTGCAACAACAGATGAGGAAACTGTAGCTCAGAGAAGCTTACTAACTTGGGCACCCAACTTGAACGAGGTCACTCAGCAGGCAAACAACAGAGCTAGAACACAAACTCAGATCTGCCTGACTCCAAAATCTATGCTCTTTTCCTATCCTTTCTTTTCCTTAAGATCCTTAACTCCAGGATTTTCAGCCACCCTTAAATGATATCATCTGCTCTGACCCCAAACTCCGACAATCCCCTCTCTGACATGCCACATCTCGGGCGCCCTTGTTTTCTAGACTGCACCTGCCATCCATCATGTCAGCTCCCAAGCCCTGAACTCCTTTTCCTCTGAGGTCTTCTGATTGTCTTTGCTTTCCCACTCAACCCACCCGAAGAGTCTATTTCAACAATGTTGTAAATCTAGATTCCTTTGCCTCTGAGTTTCCACCACTCCCTCCCGCTCATCTCACAGCAAGAGATTCCCCCAGGATACAGATTCTTATGTGGCTGGTCTCATCATGGAGCCATGTGTGACCGTCACTGGGACCTCAGAACCATTCACAGAGCCTCATGCACCATGGGTAGACCATGTTATTTCATCACGCGTGCCACAGGCTCTTCTGCCTCTGTCCTGCTCTTCCCATTGGTAGAGAGGCAGAAGCATGTAGAGGTTACGTATGACAAATCCCAGGTCTGCCTCCTACTAGTACTAGCACTCTTCAGGTTTCCGCTGAAATGTCACTTCCCCTAGGCTCTTAGGCTGGGTCAGCAGTTGCTGCTATGGGCTTCCATTGGGCCCTGGACTTGCCCTGGCCCAGCACCAACCTCACTCCATTGTCATTGTTTGTTTAATCACTGATCAGCCTGGCTAAACAGTACCATCCTGAGGACACCTTCCATCAACCTTGTTACCTACAACAGGGTATCACCCCATTTTCTCCTTTCCTTCCCTGACAAACCTTTTTTTTTTTATTTTTAATTTTTAATTTTTTTTTTTTTTGCCATACCATGTGGCTTTCAGGATGTTAGTTCCCCAACCGGGGATCGAACCCATGCTCCCAGCAGTGGAAGCGCGGAGTCCTAACCACTGGACCACCAGGAAATTCCCTAAATTTTTTTTTTTGCTTTTTTTTTTTTTTTTTTTTTGGCCACAACACACGGCTTGTGGGATCTTAGCAAGGACTGAACCCGGACCCTCGGCAGTGAGAGCACAGAGTCCTAACCACTGGACCGCGAGGGCATTCCCCCAAACTTCGTAAAAGAAAAGTTTGCATTCTGCTTCCCCTTAGCACTAACCACTTACCCCTTGGCCTTTCAGCATCTGGCTTTGGTCTCCATCACTTTACTGGAAGTGCTCTGCTTGTCCTCAGCCTCCTTGATCTCTGTGTGTATCTGCCCCTCCTTGAAACTTCTTCTCCTTGGCTTTCATGACAGCCCTCTCTCCTGGTCTCTTTTGGGAGCTGGCAGAAGTCTGGACCTCCTCTCCTTTCTCCTCTCTTTTCCCTCTGTCTCTTCCTCCTCTTCTTGCCTTGGGTCCCTCTATGCAGATTCTACCCACTTTTTTTGTCTGATCTTTTTCCTTAGGCCATCTCATCCACACCAGGGTTTCCCCCAGATCCTCTAGGGGGATGGCTCCAGACAGGGCTACCACATCTGCCTGTGCAGGTCGGTCAGTGCACAAGGGCACCAGGCCAAGGAGACAAGGAGGAGGCTGACTTTGTCCAGTTTTTGCAAAGGCCCTGAGGGCTAGCCTTGGCTCCACAAGCTGCATTCCATACCCCATGCCTCTCTCAAGCTGTAGCCTTGCCTGTCTAGCTGCTCACAGGAAAGTTTCCCTAGACATTGCTAGTAGATCTGCCTAGTTCAAAGCCAAAAGGAGAGAGACTGGTAGAGACGTGACCATTGATGGGATGATTTTGAGATGGGTTTTCAGCCACTCTACTTTTCCATTTCACCCCCTTTTCCATAGACTCAGCTTTAGCTGCCCTTTCCCTGTGCCCAAATTGAAAGTAAAGAAATAGTGGTGAGGAGGGGGCAGAAGGCTAGAGGGTAGTGAGAGCAAAATAAGGGATCTGGGAAGAAAAAGAGTAGATGGGGGCAAACCAGACAAGAGAGGAAATGAACTGACTTCTTCAGCTGTCAAAGCCCTTCCAGGCAGATTGTCTCATTTGATTCTCATGAAAGCTCTCGGAGTAGATATAACTATTATCCTTATTCTACAGCTGAGGAGACCAAGGCAAGTATATTTGCCCAAGATCACCCAGCCAGCAGTGGGACCTTGAACCCAGGTCTTTTGACACCAAGTGCCACACTCATCCCTGTGCACCACACACCTCTTGGCAGATTGGAAAGAGGTGATGGGCTGGGGGATGGCATTGAGGTACCGGGGTTGTACCAGAGGAGGGACCAGGAGCACCAGGGTCAGAAGGGGGAACTGGAGGGGGTCATAAGAATAGGAGAGGCCACCCCTGGTGAGTGAGAGCTGGCTTTGCCAGAGGAGACTGCAGGGGTCCCCAGGGAGCTGAGGGGACTCTGGAAGGGCCAGATTTCCTGGACTCCTCTCTGAGCTTTATCGCTGGAGATTCCTGGGCAGCTACATGCTCCTCATGCTCTTTCCTTCCTTTATCCCTGGAAAATAACCCAGGATACAAACCCAGCTGAAGCAATGATATAAGAGTACCAGAGCATTCCTTGACCTTCCCAACCCTGGGGGAAAGGGCCTGGCCCGAACCCTCAGAACCCCTCCCTCAGTCTACACTGGACAGGCAGGTCCAGGGTCTCCAAATGGGGCAGGGACACTTCCAGAGACATTCCCAAAAGTCTTGAGGGATTCAGACTGGGCCTTGCTCCCAACCCAGCTGCCACCCCCATCATCCCACCTGCCTCCACAGCCTACCTAACCACACTCCTCGACCCCCCTTTTCATTAACTGTTTAAATCAAAATCATTTATGGAGCTCCGGCTACATGCCAGACTCAGGGCTGAGCAAGAGGAATGCCCACGCAGCCCCAGACCCCTTTCCCTCGGGTCTCGCCCCGTTCCTCCCTCTGTGTGTTCTCTTCCTCGGAGGCTCTGCCCCTAATTCAGTAGCCCTTGGGGTCCTCCTGTGGGAGGCCCGCTGGCACGCTGGGCCCTTCACTGAGAGGAGCTGAGGGGAGCCTCCCAGGCCAACCTCTCACCCTCCTTGCTGCCCCCTACTGTCCCCACCAAAAAGACCTCTCACTGCCCCCAAGACACTCACACCTTTGGAAGGTCCTTTCTGGAGTCGTTCTCAATCCTTCAATCCTTGGAGACGGTGATGAGAATCCGACTCCCGCCCCCGCCCCCTGCTGTCTGGTCTATAGACCCCAACCATCACACTTCGGTTGCTATTCTAAACAACCCCCTCCTCGGGGTTGGGTACAAAATTTACAGACTAAATGACAAAGCAAAGCCTAAAGGGCTCCAGGCCCCCATGATCCCCCAATCCCTTAATCTCCCCACTATCTAGTTCTCCCAGGGCTGTGGCTCCAGCTCTCCAAGGGAGAGTGTAGGGAGGGGGAGGAAAGAGCTGACCCGCCCCCTCTTATCGGGGTCATCTCGGAGTTTACTCAGTAGTTAAACCTGTCTCTCAGGTTCCCGGCTCCCCCTCAGCAGGACACCGGAACACAGGGCAGGATGGGGGTGGGGCACCATTTCCCCTCCTTCAGGACCCCCCTCTGCTGAGCTCCTTTACTCGACTCTCCTGCTCATCTGTCTTTGTTCCGGCCTCTCACCGGGACCCTTCCTGCTCCTCCTACTCCAGGGACCGGCCTCACCATCACCCATCCCACCACCACCCCAGAGCCCCAGTGCTGGGAACCTGGGGGCCCGAAACTCCCCCCTCACACCCCCTCCCCAGCTCTCCCAGAGGCTCTCAGAAGAGTGAAAAGGCCCTGAACCACAGAGGAATCTGCATGTGGTGGAAAAGGGCAAGCTGGTGCTGGAAACCTGAGGTCGTATTTGCCCCGATGCTGCAAGAGGTCAGGAATGTGGCCACTAACAACAGCTATGGGAGATAAGACCTGGCTGGCAGCTCTCCTCCTCCAGCCCCCAGACAGTGCCTCCTTCCCCAGGCCCCAAAATGTCCCAAGCAGTTGGAGTGGGGCAGGAGTCAGAGAAAGACCTGGAAAGGAGTTTAGATAAGAATCCTTAGATCTGGGCCTGATCCCTGTTGGAATTCAAAGTCCCCCAGGGGTGTTAAGTGACTTAGAAAGAGTCCTTATATCCTGGAGACATCTTTACAATTACACTGACCCCCTCACAGCTGCCCTCTTGGAGATTTACTCCCCAGTAAGTAATTAGCATTTGTTCAGTGAATAAGTGAGTAATAATTAACATTTATATCAATTACCACCCAAGGAGATAGACTGGACAGGCTTTCTTCTCCTTTTACCAGTGAAGAAACTGAAGTGCAGAGTTAAGTGACTTCCCCGAGGTCACGCAGCTGGCAAAGTCCCCAAATCAGCTGATTTCAAGCTTAGCAAAAACAGCAAAGGCAACACATCACATATGTAACCTCTACACCTTATTGTGCAATTCTGCACAACATGACAATTCTGGAACTTCACGGCGGAATGTGAAGGTGAAAGCAGGAGAAACCCCTTTGACTGGCTGGCACTTCTAAGCTCCCAGAAATCTTCCGTGCAAAACTAGTGGGCATTCATTTGTATGCTAATTTGCATCCCATTTGCCTTTTGACCTTCAGCAGGCCCTGACCCTCCCCTGGCCAGCTCCCACCCTGACCTGCTCCTAGCCAGCTCCCTTTGGGTGCTGAGGGGCTTTCCCCACCAGAAGGTGCCAGGCCTGGGATGATCCAGGGCCAAGCCCCTCATCTGAGCAGTGCCTCCCCTCTGTCTGGTCCATTGACCTAGCTACTCCTGGGGCCCCTCCTCTTCCCATTCCTCCTCTCCCATCTGCCTTCACCTCTTCAGTTCAGCTGGCAGCTCAATAAGAATCGATAGGTCCTCCCCAGAGCAAAGAGCACAGACAGGTGTGTAATGCCAGGTCCTGCCAGACAAATGAGCTGCTGGTGGCAACAGACTTGAAGGCCCAGTACCTCAGGATTCCTCCAGCTCATTCAGCAGGGGGTCACCATCCAGCTTCAGGGGTGAAGGGAGCAGGGGGAACTTCCCTACTTCCATCCTTCTCACCCATATCCTGGAGGGGGCAGCCCCCTGGGGACAGGCTTGGGATCCAGAGAGCCTTTGGAAGAGAGGCAGGGGAAGGAGGGGGCCTGCAGAAAAGTCCTAGTAAGGAGGGAGAAAGGGCTGGCCACCAGTGCTGAGTCTCAGCCAGAATGTTTGGAGGTGTGCGTGTCTGTCCTCTCAGGCCCCATAACAAATGGGACACATGACAGTCTCCATGAGGGATTATTGGTCTCTTTCCACTGCTGCTCTCCCAGCAACTAGAACAGGGCCTGATGCACAGTAGGTGCCCAACAAATATTTGTCGAACTGTAAGTGCTCAGAAATATTTGTTTACCCAAGGGTGTGAGTAAGACTGATACGCAGGTGTGTAGAAGTGAGGACTCCTGTTCAAACCACAAAGTGCTCCGGGAAGGCCAGGCCTCCGTGGCAGTGGGCTGAGGGATGGGGAGGGGTTGGGAAGGTTCAAAGTGAACATAATTGGTGAGTAAGCGTGTCTGTGGGTAACTGACAATACACGTGCATAGGATAGGGCTGAGTGTGTGCTAGGGAACAAGTGCAGGAGGGCACGACTGGGTACCAAGTGTGGGGGGGGGTCTAGTGTAAACCAGCAGAATTGAGGCTCAGAATCGCGTTTCTCTTCCTCTTCTCCAGCCCCCAACTTTTCTTCCCCAGGACTCCTAGGGCTCCGGGATTCCCCAAGATGCCCCCTGCAGGTGGGAACTTGGGCTGCAGCTGAGGACGACGACGGAGACTCACACCCGAACAATCATCCCCCAAATTCTCAACCAGGCCTGTACCTCCCCTACCTGGGGGAGGGGGGGTACCATGACGTCATTTCCTGCCCTGAAGTAAGTCCCAGCTGCCAGAGCCAACTTCACCCGCTGCCCACGGCTGTCCCGGCCCCACTCACCGCCACCCTGGGGGCTGGACGGTGACCTTGGCAGGGCGGTGCTGAAGGGGCGGGGAAAGGCTGGGGAGGGTCAGGAACCGGAGGCGCGGAGTCCCCGCGGTCCACCTGTGGCGCAGGCTTCCGCGCTTCCGCGGCGACTCTGGTGGCGGAGGCGGGGCCTGTCGGGGGGCGGGTTCCCACCGGGAGGTTTCCCACCCACCCCCTCCCTGAGAGCTATAACTTGAGTTGCGGACCTCACACGTTCCACGGCCCAGCACCTGAGTCCTGGCCTCGCTCTTTCCTCGCGGAACAAACATGAGCTTCAGCGCCCAGTCCACCTTCTCCAGCTACCGGTCCGTGGGCTCCGTGCAGCCACCTGGCCACCGGGTCCGACCGGTCAGCAGCGCTGCCAGCGTCTATGCAGGCGCCGGGGGCTCGGGCTCCCGGATCTCCGTGTCCCGCTCCACCAGCATCCGGGGCGGCTGGGGGTCCGGGAACCTGGGCGCCGGGATGGCCGGGGGTCTGGTGGGTGTAGGGGGCATCCAGGGCGAGAAGGAGACCATGCAAGACCTGAATGACCGCCTGGCCTCCTACCTGGAGAGGGTGAGGAGCCTGGAGGCCGATAATAGGAGACTGGAGAGCAAAATCCGGGAACACCTGGAGAAGAAGGGACCCCAGGTCAGAGACTGGGGGCACTACTTGAAGACCATCGAGGACCTGAGGGCTCAGGTAAGGGGGCATGGAGGGAGCAGCCCCAACTCCCAGCCACGTTTGACCCTCCAGTTATCCACTCCCCTCTTCCTCCCCCTCCCCCAAGGATAGGAATTTTAGTAGGGTGGGGTGCATGCACTCCTTCCCCCTGTCTATCTCCCGCCCCGCCCCCAACTCCACCCGCAGAGGGTTAGGAATGCCCCGAATTTCCGTAGACAACGCCCCTGGTCACAGGGACCCCAAGGGTGGTGAATGGGCACAGGAGGGCCCTTCCCCAGGACAGAGTGGGAAGAGGAGGGGGGAGCTTCGCAGAGGAGTGGACAGCATAGAGGGAGGTGAAGCAAGGCCCATAAAGAGGGCCCAGACACTCTGGCTTCTGGTGGAGAGGGGACAATTGGAGGGGTTAAGCGGATGTGGCTAAGGCTGAGTCATCTGGGAGTAAACAGGAGGCCTACCGGTGGGGCAGGGGGATGCTGAGCAGGTGCACTAGGGAAAATGCTGGGAGGGGACCAGGGAGAGGACGTTTTAGTAACAGCTCACTTCTGGGCTGGCCAGCCAGCGGAGGCCTAGAAGGAAGGGCTGCAGGAGACTGGGAACGCTGGGATTTGAGACTCCAGGAAAGGAGGGAGCAGTATGAGGGGGCACAGGTAGAAGGGGATAGGTATACAAGGAAAGCCTCTGGTTATTCCAGGGACTGGGAAGGTTTTTTTCACTGAGACACATAACACCCTCCACACACTCAGCCCACCCCATCACTGACTTCCCATTCATGGAGCAACCTCTCTCTACAATCCCCCCAGATTTTTGCAAGTTCTGTGGACAATGCCCGCATCGTTCTAGGGCGAGAAGGAGACCATGCAAGACCTGAATGACCGCCTGGCCTCCTACCTGGAGAGGGTGAGGAGCCTGGAGGCCGATAATAGGAGACTGGAGAACAAAATCCGGGAACACCTGGAGAAGGGACCCCAGGTCAGAGACTGGGGGCACTACTTGAAGACCATCGAGGACCTGAGGGCTCAGATTTTTGCAAGTTCTGTGGACAATGCCCGCATCGTTCTGCAGATTGATAATGCCCGTCTTGCTGCTGATGATTTCAGAGTCAAGTAAGGCTGGGGGCTAGGAAGCTGGGGTCCGTTAGGGGGATCTTGTTCAGCTGTGGGTAGAGCTGGGTGGATGAGAGTTAAGGCTCCATCAATTTATTCTTCATGTAACCCAGTGTAAGAACACTGTCCCCCAGGTGCCAGGAACGGTGCTCAGAGGATTACTGCCTGATTCCTGAATCAGGTGGCTGGTTTGCAGTGGGCATGGGGCTGCTCTTAGTAGGTGGCGTGGGTTGAGAAGGTTCAGGATCAGAGACGGGGCCCTTCCAATCACCTCCACTCCCACAGGTATGAGACAGAGCTGGCCATGCGCCAGTCTGTGGAGAGTGACATCCACGGGCTCCGCAAGGTCATTGATGACACCAATGTCAGCCGGCTGCAGCTGGAGACTGAGATCGAGACTCTCAAGGAGGAGCTGCTGTTCATGAAGAAGAACCATGAGGAGGCAAGCAGGGGACCCTGGCCAAGCCAGGAACCAAGGGACCAAGATGAGTCTGGGCTGGGAACTAGATGGAGCAGGCCACCTGCAAGACGCCTTGCAGGGGAGTTTAAAACTACCAGCCTGAGTGCTTCTTCATCAGACTGTTGCCGCGCTCGGTGGGTCACCTGAATTAGAGCGTGATGAGGTCAAAAGGACATGGGTGAGAGGATGAGATGAGGACCACCGTGGAAACAGCTAGCAGTAGAAGTGAGACCTGATGGAGGAGGTGAGGGAGGAAGGTACAAGGAGCAGGTTTGTAGATGGAGGGACAGGGTGAAGGGAGGAGAGAGAAACCACCACGTGTGAGTGACAAGCATGGCGTTGACAGCTGGCATTTTACCCATCTGGAGTAGAAGGCCCAGAACTGGCAATGCCCAGAGAGCAAAGTCAAGAGATTCCCCTGTTCTGTTCTCCAACTGATCCTGTAGGCCTCCTGGAAGAGGCAGCAGTCACAGATGAAGAGGCTTCCTGGAGCTCTGACCCTGAGCACCTCCTCACTTTTGTCCCTTTCTCCTTTAGGAAGTAAAGGGTCTACAAAACCAGATTGCCAACTCTGGGTTGACCGTGGAGTTGGATGCCCCCAAAGCTCAGGACCTCAGCAAGATCATGGCAGACATCCGGGCCCAGTATGACGAGCTGGCTCAGAAGAACCGAGAGGAGCTGGACAAGTACTGGTCCCAGCAGGTACACGAGGGAGAGGGATGGATGCCAGGCTAAGCACAAGAGGCACGAGGGTGCGGGAGGGAGGCCGACAGAGAAGGAGGGACCTGAGGACCATATCCCCCCCGCAGATTGAGGAGAGCGCCACAGTGGTCACCTCGCAGACCGCTGAGATAGGAGCTGCTGAGATGACACTCACGGAGCTGAGACGCACCGTCCAGTCCCTGGAGATCGACCTGGACTCCATGAGAAATCTGGTGAGAGCCCTCAGTGTCTTTCGCTCAGAAAGAGTTGTTTCTCGCTGTATTTCCCACTGCTCCTACTCACTACCCTAGTACCTGGCAAACAGTAGACACTCCGAGTTTCAGAGAGGGCTGAAAGCTGCAGAGACTCTCCCTCCACCCTGTCTCACCCGACCCTCTCCCTGTGCCCCTGCAGAAGGCCAGCTTGGAGAACAGCCTGAGGGAAGTGGAGGCCCGCTATGCCATGCAGATGGAGCAGCTCAAAAGGGCCCTCCTGCACCTGGAGTTGGAGCTGGCCCAGACCCGGGCAGAGGGGCAACGCCAGACCCAGGAGTACGAGGCCCTGCTGAACATCAAGGTCAAGCTGGAGGCTGAGATCAACACCTACCGCCGCCTGCTGGAAGATGGGGAGGACTTTAAGTGAGTGGGGCTCTCCTCCTACATGTATAAGCTGGGGTCAAGCTACCACTTCTCCCCAAAGCGTGAGCTTTGGTAAGCCCCCCATATGCCTGTTCATTGGTACCCACTGAGCACTGGGCTGGTGCTCTGTGCGTGCCCCGAGAAGAGAAGAGGCTAAATATTGCTCCTAGCCATTTTTGGAGCACAGGTGGAATTTGGCCTTCAGTTTTCCTCTTATAGAGGAAGCAGCGAAGGGGAACTTGGACATGCAGGCAGGGATCGGGAGGCTTCTTTTCTCCACTTTGTTTCTCTTTTCTCTGCGGTGCTGTTTATAACTGGGGCTTTGTCTTCTGTTACAGTCTTGGTGACGCCGTGGACAGCAGCAACTCCATGCAAACCATCCAGAAGACCACCACCCTCAGGCTCATGGATGGCAAAGTGGTGTCTGAGACCTCAGACACCAAAGTTCTGAGGCATTGAGTTAGCAGAACAGCTCCCTCAGGCTGTTCTGCCCTGGGGAGCAGGAGGCCAATAAAAGTTGAGACATTACTGCATATCACTTTGTGTCATCCGTGGCTGATTTCATTCTGTGAGCGGCTGATTTCATACTGCGAGCGTACGAATGCCCTGACTCCATAGTCCTATCTCTCTGATCAGGCAGAAATCACCTCTGAGCCCAGAGGTTTCATACGGGTTGGGGAGTGGGCAGAGGAAGGGTCTGGGTTCATGGAAACACCTTCTCAGAGAAAAAGAAGGGAGCCAGTAGATGGGATGGGCCAACGGCAGTGGGGAAAATTACCATAGAATTGTGAATCTTAACCTTAAAGAGAACTGATCATAAAGCCCCCACCTGACATGTGCTCCTTAGTAGAAATCTGAGCCTGAGAAAGAAGTGGAGCCAAGGACAGAGGGCAAAGGAAAGGGGAAGAGGTGAGACCAGAGTACAACTGGCCCTCCCCATCCCTGCCACCCTGCATCCATGACCCACGGCCCAGTGCTTCTCACACACCCTTCCCACACTCAGCCCCAAATCAATGGTCCCCTATGCTCTGATCATTCACTTAATCGAGAATGGGATATGATTTTTAGAGTACTACAGGTCTGGCTAGAATTGGAGTAAATGTAATCATGGCAGGTGAAGGACTAGTCTACACCAGTGGTTCCCATCTAAGTAAGTGGTGCCCTTAAGTAACCATCCACTTGGGTAATAATGAACACTTCCAGTTCTGTGCTTGTGTGTGTGTGTGTGTGTGTGTGTGTGTGTGTGTGTGTGTGTAAGTGGTTTTCTTGTAAATAATTGCAATAATAATTATTATCCTGTTAATTGCTACTATGCATTGAAAGTTTGCTTCTTGCTTGGTCCTTTGCCAGGTTATTTCATGTAATGCTCATGATCATCCCAATGGAGTAGGTATTATCCCATTTTTTTTTTTACATCATATAGACATTATTTTTTTATATTCTTTTCCATTATGGTTTATCCCAGGATATTGAATATAGTTCCCTGTGCTATACAGTAGGACCTTGTTTATCCATCCTGTATATAATAGTTTACATCTGCTAATCCCACACTCCCAATCCATCTCTCACCCACCACCCCCCAACCCCCGCCTTGGCAACCACAAGTCTGTTCTCTGTGTCTGTGAGTCTGTTTCTTTTTTGTAGATAGATTCATCTGTGCCATATTTTAGATTCCACATATAAGTGATATCATATGGTATTTGTCTTTCTCCTTCTGACTTACTTCACTTAGTATGATCATCTCTAGTTGCACAGTTCTGTGCTTTTGATTGGAAGTGTGTCATCTAGTAGTGAAAACAAAGGATGTCTAAAACTAATATGCTTTGATTGGAATGATAATTTATCTTTTTAAATTAAAAAGTATAAAAAACAAGCACAAAATCCAAAAGGAAAGAAGGAAAGAAAATTAAATATGTCCCATTCCACTCCCCAAAGGTAACCACTGTAAAATAATTTCCTAAACTAGACATATACAAACACATTTTATTTTAGGTATGTAGGCTTATACTGTTCTTCATCTTGATTTCTTAAACTCTGCTTTCTTCATTTCACAGTATAATTTGGACACCTTTCTGAATCAAAATATGTAGACCTACTTTTCTTATTTTTTTACCCAGATGAGTGAATTTGGAATTTCTTCTACCTTCATTTGGAATCCATATGTATATTCCATTTACTATAAGGAAATTGTTAGCCCAATATTGAGGGGGGGAAATGCAGAATTGTAGCGATTGTGCATTCTGTCACCTCCCCTGTTTTGGTGCCAATTTCAATTAATTTTTTCCTACCCATTGTCCAGTTGAATGTTTATATCACATAAATCTGCTCTTAATCTGCAATAAGGAATAACTACTACACTCTACAAATTCTTTCTAAAAATCAGAACCTTGATCTGTGTAATGTCCAATCATGCTCCACAGACCAATTTGAGAAATGATATCTAGGTCTTTCCTGACCCTTGCCTTAGTAATTTGTCATCCATCTAGTTTGAGAAACATCATACAAGATATATCGGCTTCTCTGGTGGCATAGTGGTTAAGAATCCGCCTGCCAACGCAGGAGACTTGGGTTTGAGCCCTGGTCCAGGAAGATCCCACATGCCGCAGAGCAACTAAGCCTGTGCGCCACAACTACTGAGCCTGCGCTCTAGAACCTGCGAGCCACAACTACTGAGCCCGCGTGCCACAATTACTGAAACCCACGCACTCTAGGGCCCTTGCTCC
>NC_041219.1:87273197-87275853 GCF_002837175.3 Physeter macrocephalus | reverse complement strand
GCTTTCTCTAGTTGCTCGTCCGCGGCATGTGGGATCTTCCTGGACCAGGGCTCGAACCCATGTTCCCTGCATTGGCAGGGGGATTCTTAACCACTGAGCTGCCAGGGAAGTCCCCCTTTCATTGCTTTTGACTAGACTCATTTATAGCTCTGCAAGTTGGAAAAACTGATAGTAATGCAGATAATGTGGGGCCATAGAAATGCAAATGAACGTTGAGATAAACGGTGAGATTAAATTGGTTTCTGAATAAAAGAGAAAACAGGGGCTTCCCTGGTGGCGCAGTGGTTAAGAATCCGCCTGCCAATGCAGGGAACATGGGTTCGAGCCCTGGTCCAGGAAGATCCCACATGCCGTGGAGCAACTAAGCCCGTGCGCCACAACTACTGAGCCTGTGCTCTGGAGCCCACGAGCCACAGCTACTGAGCCCGCGTGTCACAACTGCTGAAGCCCGCGTGCCTAGAGCCTGTGCTCCACAACAAGAGAATCCACAGCAATGAGAAGCCCACGCGCCGCAACGAAGAGTAGCCCCTGCTCACCACAACTAGAGAAAGCATGCGTGCAGCAACGAAGACCCAACGCAGCCAAAAATAAGTAAATAAAATAAATAAATTTTTTAAAAAAGAGAAAACAAATTTGTTAAGGGCTTTTAAGTAGCTCACAGATTTCTAAGAGGGCCAGTGAGACACGCTCCATGGCTAAATATCCAGGGGTAAGGCCCAACTGGGAGAAAACACCATTGCTACTCCTGTTCAGCATTGATAGAGGTCCAGGCTGAATGATAGAAGCTCTGTTACTCCAGTCCTTTAATAGCCAGACTCTTCTACTGCCTCACATGCGGGAAGACCAATTCTTTCCACGGTGGCCATCTCCTCCCTCTACTAAATAGTCATTCAAAAAAATAATAATAAAATAAATTTTAAAATAAAATAAAATTGGTTTCTGCCCAGTAGAAAAGATGATTTCAAATTTTTAGAATATTAACCAGTTTTGAACATATTAGCAACTTCATTTCAGCATTCCTGATTGCCTATAAATGTCTGCTCTTCAGATTCTCCTTTCAGTTGGTTTTAACAAATTGCAGGTTTTTCTCTTTAATTAGTGAGTTAAATAAAATCTTTGATATGTGTTCACTTCATGTTTGTATGAGTCATTATTTTACCTTTTTGAAAATTATCCTACAACACAGCTTCCTCAACTGTAAAATGGTAATAATCATAGAACTTCCCCATAGGGTTGTTGGGCAGATGAAATTAGATAAAATATATAGATATATTGGCTTGGCCAAAAAGTTCATTTGGGTTTATCATGTTACAGAAAAGCCCGAATGAACTTTTTGGCCAACCCAATATTAGCAAAGTACCAAGCTCATAATAAATGCTTAATAAATATTAGCTGCTTTAATGTTGTTACTATTATTATTATTCAAAAGAGTTATCATTTAGTTGGGAAATCACACAAAACAGCAGCAAAGAGTTTAAGTACATCATTAAGCTCTAAACTGTGTGGCAAAGGTTATTAATCCTGGTGTTCAAAACAGGTTAATGGAGTCTGGAGTCATCCAGGAAGGCTTCCTGGAGGAGCAGTGGTCTAACTGGTCCTTGAAGGATGGGCAAAATTTGGAGAAGGAAAGAGAAGGTGGAGGAGATGATCCCAGGGAAGGCAAGGCAAGGTCAATGTGGAAAAGGGTATAACTCGACCAGGATTGTGACAGGTTCATCCCTAGCTCCTTCCGCTGTTGCATTTACCTTTGGTTTGTCTGTTAGAGAATATTTCACTATTCATTTCTCCACTGACATACCATAAAAACATTAATCAGCTGAATTATATTCTTATCAATACCTGTCAAGAGCACACATTTAACTACAGATTTGTAAACTCCTCAGGGGCAGGGGGCAGGCCTTTAGCTGTTTCTCAAACACACTTCAGCATTAAAAAGTTTGAACTGGTAAGTGAGAAGGAAAAGAAGAAGAACTTGAGCCTGCTGCTGTCAAACAAGCCTGTCCTGATGAGCAACCCGACTGCTCTCTTGCCTAAGTCCAGGGTTGGGTTCGAGTTTGAAACACTACATGGCAAATCTCTAGCCAAAGCCCTCACCTGCCCCTCCTTTGATTAACAATCTCTAACTCAGGAAGTGGATCTATGGCATCTTTGGTGTCAGAGGTTGGATTTGGGTAAGAAAAAGCCCACCCACACTCCTCAAGCAGAAAGAGAACAGGGTGAGGGGGATCGCTTTAGACCCTGAAGCCCTAGGCGCCCCAGTGGTTTTAGCACGATGAGCTCAATCGGCACCAGGTGTGACCTGTCAGCCTCTACATTCTCTCCTGATGGAAGAATTTTTCAAGTTGAGTATGCTATGAAGGCTGTGGGAAATAGTAGTACAGCTATTGGAATCAGATGTAAAGATGCTGTTGGCTTTGGGGTAGAAAAATTAGTCCTTTCTAAACTTTATGAAGAAGGTCCTAACAAACGACTTTTTTTTTTTTTTTTTTTTTTGCAGTACGCGGGCCTCTCACTGTTGTGGCCTCTCCCGTTGCGGAGCACAGGCTCTGGACGCGCAGGCTCAGCGGCCATGACTCACGGGCCCAGCCACTCCGCGGCATGTGGGATCTTCCCGGACCGGGGCACGAACCCGTGTCCCCTGCATCGGCAGGTGGAC
>NC_041219.1:87189382-87272331 GCF_002837175.3 Physeter macrocephalus | reverse complement strand
TTTTTTTTTGCAGTACGCGGGCCTCTCACTGTTGTGGCCTCTCCCGTTGCGGAGCACAGGCTCTGGACGCGCAGGCTCAGCGGCCATGACTCACGGGCCCAGCCACTCCGCGGCATGTGGGATCTTCCCGGACCGGGGCACGAACCCGTGTCCCCTGCATCGGCAGGTGGACCCCCAACCACTGCGCCACCAGGGAAGCCCCCAAACGGCTTTTTAATGTTGATCGGCAAGTCTGAATGGCAGTAACAGGTTTGTTGGCAGATGCTCGTTCTTTAGCAGACGTTGCAAGAGAAGAGGCTTCCAACTTTAGATCTAACTTTGGATATAACCTTCCACTAAAACATCTTGCAGACAGAGTGGCCATGTATGTACATGCCTATACACTCTACAGTGCTGTTAGACCTTTTGGCTGCAGTTTCTTGTTAGGGTCTTACAGTGTGATGATGGTGCACAACTCTACATGATTGACTCAGCGGGTGTTTCATATGGTTATTGGGGCTGTGCCATTGGCAAAGCCAGGCAAGCTGCGAAGACAGAAATCGAAAAGCTTCAGATGAAAGAAATGACCTGCCGTGATGTTGTCAAAAAAGTTGCAAAAATAATTTACCTAGTACAAAATGAAGTTAAGGATAAAGCTTTTGAACTAGAGCTCAGCTGGGTTGGTGAAATAACTAATGGAAGACATGAAATTGTTCCTAAAGATATAAGGAAAGAGGCAGAGAAATATGCCAAGGAATCTTTGAAGGAAGAAGACAAATCAGATGATGGTAACATGTAACATTTACTTCATTTATTTCTATTTAACTATTTAGCCCTTTGGATTATTACATACCCACTGACCAACTTTCATTAAATCTTTGTCTTGTAAAAAAAAAAAGAACAGGGTACAAGGCCTTGGAGGAGAGGAGAAACAAATGTGTAAAATACGTCCTGGGGTTTATAATCTAATTAGGAGGATAAAATCAACCAAGTACACAACTAAATAGGAAACCAGGCCAAGAAGTCTTGGGACGATGTCTTGGAGTGGGTAAGCTTTCTCCTATGAGACTGAGAAGGTGCAAGCTATTCTAAGCGAAGAGAATTGTGAGTAACAGTGGGAAAGCCCAGCGTCTGCTCTGGGCAAGGCAGAAGTTGGGGGCGACGTAAAGTTGGAGAAGCCAGCTGAAGGCAGATTATGAAATGCTTTCAGTGCTAGGGAGTAGTGCCTTGGAAAGAAACAGGATGTGTATTAGAGTTCTCCAGAGAAAACGGAACCAATAGGACACACAGGGATAAATATAAGAGGAGGTTTATGATAGGAATTGGCTCACATGATTATGGAGGTTGAGAAGTCCCATGATTTGCTCCGTACAAGCTGGAGAACCAGGAAAGCTGGTAGTGTAATTCAGTAGGAGTCCAAAGGCCTGAGAACCAGAAGCACAGATGTCTAAGGTCAGGAGAAGATGGATGTCTCAGCACAAGCAGAGAGAGCAAATTCATCCTTCCTCTGCCTTTTTATTCCACTCAGGCCTTCAGTGGATAGAATGACGCCCACCAGCACCATTGGTGGAGGTTATCTCTACTCAGTCTACCAATTCAAATGCTAATCTCTTCCAGAGATACCCTCACAGAAACACCAAGAAATGATGTTTTACCAGCTATCTGGTCAACCCTTAGCCCAGTCAAGTTGACACATAAAATTAACCAACACAGAGCCCAGGTTTAGGAAGATTCATCCAGGCAACTTGTGCTGGGTAGAGTCAGACAATTCCTGAAGCAGTCCAGAGGGGAAAGGACAGTCACAGCTAGGGCAGAAGTGGTGGAGAGAGGGCAGAAGGCAAAGATGGGAGAGGTGGGTAACCCACCCCTATTACCCTCTCCCTTGCTCACCAAGTTCCAGACAAAATGGTCTCCTTGTTGGACTTCAAACATGCCAGCCATGCCTCGACACAGTGTCTTTGCCTTTGCAACAGTCTTCCCCGTTAGTATGTAAGTCTCATTCCTTCACTTCTACTCAAGTCCCCTTGACCACCAAATATAAAATAGCACCCTTCCCCCATCATGGCACTCCCTAGTTCTGTTACCTTGCTTTATTTTTCTCCATGGCATTTATCACCATCTGACCTAATATATATTTGTTTATTTTCTGCCCATTCCCAATAGTGTACAAGCTCCATGAGGGCACAGATTTTTTTTAGTTCACCATCATAGCCTCAGTGCCTAGAATAGGGCACACAGTATGAATACTCAATAAATAACTGCATTGGTTTTAGATGGGTAGGTTAATGTGACATCAACGGTTTGAGACTGTGACATGGAAGACAGTAGTACCTTTAACAGAGATAGGAAAGTTGGGATAGAAAAATGTTTGTTCAACATGGAACATGTTGAATTGGAGATATATGAGACTAATTGAAAATTCAGTACTAGTCCAGAGCAAACCTGCAGGGAAGTGGAAGGCAGAATCCAAATCTCCAAAGAGTAAAAAAAAAAGCTGAGAGGAAAAAGGTTGAAAGGAGGAGCGGGACAGAGAGTCAGGTACAAAGGGCACAACCATAGATGGTCAAGGCCATAAATGGGAAAGTAAATCACTAGGTCAGAAACCATAAAGAAACATTCAGGTTGAATATGAAATATGTCAGGAAAAGGTGATTGGGGTCAAGGCCATGAGAAAGAACCATTAGGTCTTTTACAGGCTGCATTTATCCGTGCTGGCTATAGGGAGCCAGGTAGGACTCATGGCTTAGCACTCAAGAGCTGCCCTCCACAAGTTAGACCAGGGCGAGAAACCCAGAGTTGGAGGCATCTACTGAGCTCATCAGGAGCTGTGATACAAAGATTTGGTCTCTGCCCCATCTGAACAGGAGTGACAACAGAAGCTTTGGGAACTGATGAGTCACTAAGGAAGAAAATGCAGAGCTCGAGTTGCAACTAGTGGCCCCAGGGTTAAACTGACCCCCAGGAATGTTTTATTTGGGCTACACAACGTTTTATTTTTCAAATTAACATCTAATTTTTTTTTAAATTTACTTAATTTATTTATTTGGTTGCGCCGGGTCTTAGTTGCAGCTGGCAGTCTCCTGAGTTGTGTCTTGTGGGCTCCTTAGTTGTGGCTCATGGGCTCCTTAGTTGTGGCATGCAAACTCTTAGTTGTGGCATGCATGTGGGAGCTAGTTCCCTGACCAGGGATCAAACCCTGGCCCCCTGCATCGGGAGTGCAGAGTCTCAACCACTGTGCTACCAGGGAAGTCCCTAATGTCTACTTTCTTTCTATTCTTTTTTTTTTTTGGCTGCGTTGGGTCTTCATTGCTGCGCACAGGCTTTCTCTAGTTGCGGTGAGCGGGGCCTACACTTCATAGCCGTGTGCAGGCTTCTCATGGCGGTGGCTTCTCTTGTTGCACAGCATGGGCTGTAGGCACATGGGCTTCAGTAGTTGTGGCTCACGGGCTCAGTAGTTGTGGCTCACGGGCTCTAGAGCACAGGCTCAGTAGCTGTGGTGCACGGGCTTAGCTGCTTCACGGCATGTGGGACTTCCCAGACCAGGGCTCAAACCCGTGTACCCTGCATTGGTAGGAGGATTTTTAAGCACTACGCCACCAGCGAAGCCCCCTAACGTCTACTTTTAAATGTTAGAATTTTCACCAAAAAACCCTTATTTCTGGTTTATCTTGCAGAAACTGGAAGATCTGGTGACACTGGGCTAACATTTCACTTGATAATAAGAGTCTGAGCTGAGTTGTGACTGCTGCCTTTAAAGGAAGTGTATAGGGTAGGCTAGGCTACAAAATAGAAGGAGCTCAGAATGAAGATTTGTTTCCTGTTCACTCAAAGTCCAGGGTCAGTCGGGCAACTCTCCAGAGCAGCTTTCCTCCTGGCAATGACTCAGGGATCCAGGCTGCTTACACCTTATGGCTCTAGTTCAACTTACGGTCTCCATGATCAGCAGGGAGCAGTAGCTGGAAGCTTTTAACATGCTTCCTACTTGATGGGACACAGCTCCTTCCACTGACAGTCTATCTGCCAGAACTAGTTACATTTCCCCCAGTAGGGAGCTGAGAAATGGGGAGCTTATGGATTTGGGGTGAGCAGTAAATGTCTCTGCCACAGGGAACATGTGCTCTGTATGCAGTTTGCCACAATGCCTACTTACCAGGCTGCTTAAATGTTCCCATTAGCTGTCTGACTCCTGGAGGCATCTGCATCCATAGCCTTTGGGGCAAAAAGAGAGGAGGGCTGGGAGAGAACCTTGTGGAATGCTACCAGAGGCTAGCTCACAACAGAACCCTACACTGGCAGGTGTCTTTCTGCCTTTCCTCTCCTCCCCAAGGTAGCTGGTTATCGAGAGCACCCACACCCACACCTAGCCATCTCTTTCCCACTTTCCTGGGCATACCACTGAGGGATGCCTGCTTTTTCTCCAGAGATGAGGATCAAAATGTTCTTGTGCTCCAGCCATTGCATATTTCAAATTCCTCATAGTCAAGATACTCTTCTATATTCTATCCACTTTACTTCCCCTTGCATTGCGTTTTTCTGTTTACCCTTGTTCTGCAGAGCTGAGTAGGAACAGACTGCTACAAGAACCTGCACTACTAAGCTCTAGAAATTACGAATCCGCACGTAAAACGTTATTCAGGAAGATAATTTATGTGCTGTCCCTTTAAAGTGCTTGCTTTATATATCTTATTTTTCCCCTCTGGTTTTTAAAATTATTATCATTTGTTCCTCCTTTTCTGCCTTCTTTTGGATTAAGTAACTTTTTAAATCCCACATTAATTAATTTATTGGATTTTTAGCTATACTTCTTTGCATTATTTTTTTTCCAATAATATGGGTTTAATTGGGAAGTAAAATTAAATGTCCAGCAAGAGGAATTAACTGGAACAAACTGTTTTTCACAGCTAAGCATAAAATTAAAACATAGCAAACCAGCAGAAGTGAAATAATTGGTTTATAATGAATTATAATTTTTAATCACTGAGAGCCCCCAAAGCTACTCATTTTCATTTTACAGTAAATTTTATTTTTAGATTAATTCTAGTTTTCCTTATTACAAATGCAATACTTACTAGAGAATAATTAAGACACAAGTGAAAAAAAGTCATAGGAAAATCACATGCCTCCAGATATTTTCAGGTATCCAGATACCACCACTAATAAAACCTTGATGTTTATATTTCCAAATCCTAGTCTATGTTTAAGTTGTTTGAGTAAGTTTTATTGACTTTAGGCACACTATCATAGTTTACACAAGCATCCCATCAATTGTGAAACCCTAAAGGTTTCCAACTAACCCATTATTTTTTTTTCTTTTTTTTTAAATTGGAGTAATTGCTTTACAATGGTGTGTTAGTTTCTGCTATATAACAAAGTGAACCAGCTATACATATACATATATCCCCATATCTCCTCCCTCTTGCGGCTCCCTCCCACCCTCCCTATCCCACCCCTCTAGGTGGACATAAAGCACCGAGCTGATCTCCCTGTGCTATGCGGCTGCTTCCCACTAGCTATCCATTTTACATTTGGTAGTGTATTACTTCTCTGCTTTTTTTTTTTTTTTGGCTGCATTGGGTCTTCGTTGCTGTGCGCGGGCTTTCTCTAGTTGCGGTGAGCAGTGGCTCCTCTTGTTGCAGAGCACAGGCTCTAGGCGCTCAGCCTTCAATAGTTGTGGCTCACGGGCTCTAGAGCGCAGGCTCAGTAGTTGTGGTGCATGGGCTTAGTTGATCCGCAGCATGTGGGATCTTCCTGCACCAGGGCTCAAACCCGTGTTCCCTGCGTTGGCAGGTGGATTCCTAACCACTGTGCCACCAGGGAAGCCCTCTGCATTATTTATAAAGTTCCCGTTCTAAGGCTTAGAATATCTATCCTTAACCTTTCATAGCCTACTTAGAGTTAACATTGAATCTCTTCAGACAGAAGGACCATCACCTTTTACGCTATAGTTGTAATATACACATTACACCTAAATACATCATAAATCCCACAACTCAATGTTCTAAAATTTGCTTTTAACAATCACATGCATTTTTTAAAAATTAAAAGTGAAAAATGTCTTCTATATTTATGCAGCAATTTACGATTTCTGAAACTCCATTCTTTCCTGAAGATCTGAATTTCCTCTGGTGTCATTTCCCCTCAGCTTTCTTCTTCTGGCACTCTAAGAATCTTGTTTCTCTGCTTTCAGGACTCTATAGTTCATGGGAAGCCCATCGCCATTCAAATTATTGTTCCCCTGTATATGATGTCATTTTTTTTCTGAATGCTTTCAAGATTTTCTTGCTATCATGGGTTTTCAGCATTTTGACTATGATAAGCCAACGCAGTTTCCTTTATATTTACACTGTTCAGGGTTTGCTGAGCTTCCCGAATCTTAACCAAATGTGGTTAACCAAATCTACAGTTTGGGAGTATTATTTCTTCAAATATTTACTATCCTATCTCTTTCTCTCCTCTCCTTTCGAGACTTCAGTAACATATTCTATCTTTTGATATGGTCCACAGGTCCTTGAGGCTCTGTTCACTTTTTTTTTTTCCAATCTTTTTTTCCCTCTCTTCAGATTTGATCATTTCTGTTGATCTACCTTCAAGTATAGAGACTCTTTCCTATCATCTCTCTTCCGCTCTTAATCTCATCCATGAAATTTATTTCAGATATTATATTTTTCAATTTGAAAATTTCCATTTGGTTCTTTTCATATTTTCTATTTCTCTGCTGAAATTTCCTACCTTTTCATTCATTACAAGTATATTTTACTTTAACCCAACAAGCACAGTAATAATAGCTGCATTAAAGTCCTTGTCTGATCATTTCAACATATGGCTCATCTCAAGGTTGGCCTCTGTTGTCTTTTCCCTCAAGAATGGGTCACGTTTTCCATGTTCTTCACATGTTGAATAATTTTGACTGTATCCTATACGTCGTGAATGTTATGTTTTGAAGACTCTAGATTCTGTGATATCCCTCTGTGGCAAGCAGAATAATGGCCCTCTCAAAGATGACAACATCCAAACTTCTGGAACCTGTGAATATGTTATATTACACAGCAAAAGGAAATTAAGGCTGCAGATGGAATTACAGTTGCAAACTGGATGACCTTAAAATAGGAAGATTATACTGGATTATCCAGGTGGGCCCAATGTATCACAGGGGTCCTTAATAGTGAAAGAGGATAGCAGAAAGAAAAGCCAGAGTCAACGTGATCAATACAAGAAGGATTCAACCCAATATTTCTGGCTTTGAAAATGTAGAAAGGGGACCATGAGTCAAGGAACATGGGCATTTATACAGAAGGTGGAAAAGGCTAGTAAACAGAATCTCCCATAGAGCCTCCAGAAGGATCGCAGTCCTGTCAACACTTTTATTTTAGCTCCGTGAAACCCATTTCAGACTTCTGACCCAGAATCGTAAAAGAATAAATTTGTGTTTTTCTAAGCCCCTAAATTTGTGGAAATTTCCTACAGCAGGAACAAGGAACTAAGGCATCCTCCAAAAATGTTCATGTTTTCATTTTAGCAAACAATTAAATTGGTTGGACCCAAACTACAAACTCACTCTCTCTCTCACATGAGGTAGACCGCAGCTCAGATCTCAGTTCAATTCTTTTTTTTTTTTTTTTGCCTTCCTCAGCTGAACAGTCCATGCATTCATGTTTCAATGCTTCAATGACCAGCCAGAGACTTGGGCAGAGTCAACACTAGAATTCAGGCTCTCTTCTTTACATTATTCCCTCCTGACTTTCTGAGACAGAGACTAAGTAAATGGCATCACCCAAGTGTTCATGCCAAAAAGTTGGGAGAGTTCCCTCTCCTGTGCCCTTCACATCTAATCAATCATGAAGTCCACTTCCAAAATATATCTGCATCTATCCCTTTCCATCTCTTCATTCATGCCTAAAACACCAACTTCTCTCATCAGGATTACAGCAGGGTTGACTTATCCAGTAGGCACAGCAGGCACAATGCCTGGGCCCCACCATACTTTAAGGAGCCCACAAAAACATTTTAGTTTATTTTTAAATTATAAGAAAAAAATAGGAACATCCGTGGTGGTCCAGTGGTTAAGACTACATGCTCCCAATGTAGGGGTCCCGGGGTCGATCCCTGGTCGGGGAACTAGATCCCGCATGCCGCAACTAAAAAAGAAAAAAAGGATGCTGCACACAGCAATGAAGATTCCATTCCGCATGTTGCACCTAAGACCCGGTGCAGCCAAAAAAATATAATAATAAAAATAAATAAATAAATTTTTTTAAAAAGAAAAAAAGAAATGTTTAGGTCAAAGAAAATGTATAATATTAATATATTGGTCTTTATACCAGGACAATCATAAAATATAATTTTTAATACTGTTTTTTGGAGAAAAGGGCCTATGAAGGCAAAAGTACCTAGAGTCCATGAAAAGTCATCATGAGGTCCTGGCAGCAAGAACCTTTTAACTGGTCTTTCTCTTCCATTAGTGCAAGTGTATAATCCACTCTCCATTCAGTAAACTGAGTAATCTTGTTGTCCTTGCTTAAATTAAAGTATGACTTCTATACAGTAAAGTGCACAACCCTTAAGTGTACAACCTGACGTACATAAATATACACTTATGAAACCACCACCCACATCAAAATACTAAGTAATCCTTTTCCAAATTTTATTCAAGTCATGACATTCCCTTGCATAAAATCTTTCCATGCTTTCCCAATCCACTTGGAATAAAATCCAAACTCCTAAACCTGGTTCACAGAGCCTCACATGATCCAACCCCTACCTATTTCTCAAACCTCATCTGTACGACTCTCCCCACTCCCTCACCAAACTCCAGCGAGCAGCTTTTAAATTCCTCAACTTGCAAACATGTTCCTGCCCTGGAGCATTTGATCTGGTAGTGCATCCTCTACCTTCTGCTAAAGCTCTTCACGGGTCTGGCTCTTTGTAATTCAGATCTCAGTTTACTGAGATCAGTTTACTGATCAGTTTACTCAGTTTACTGTCACTTCCTCAGAGGACTTCCCTGACCATGCAATCTAAAGTTGCACAAAATCACTTTTATTAAGTCACCTTAATTACCTGCAGAGTGCTTATCATTTCTAATATTTTATTTATTCACTGCTTATTGTCTGTCTTTCCCTCACTGAACTGTAACATCCTTTGGAGCAGTTTTGTTCTCTGTTGTACCCAAAATGCCAACAACAGTGCCTGACACATGGTAAGCGCTCAATGAAAATTTTCATTGAATTAACTACTATCTATGATAAAAATATAGCATTAGCTAGAGGAAGCATGGATAGCACTCGGCCGTGAAATCCTAAGGGCCTGAGTTTGACTGAATTTAGTCAGTAAAATGAAGGATTAAAAGAGGTAAAAGCCTGTGGCAAGTAAGTGTTCAATATTTGTTACTTATTCCTTCTAAACATGCCCAATTAAAACCATCCTTGAGCAGAATACTGGGTTTGTTTTGCTTTAACAAAAAGCGATTTACAAAGAAACTCAAAATCTTCCCTTTCAGGAAACCAATTGTGGCTCGCCCATTCTGGGTTCCAGCCAGCTGCCATTCGGTGCCAGAGAGGCGGAACCTGCAAGCGCGGCCCCGCCCCTTCCGCACCGGCCGGAAGTCTGCGGATCAGGAGACCCCGCCCCGGGCTCAGACCATGCCCCTCGTCCGCGCGTAGCCCTACGTAAAGCGTGTGGGGTTTCGCGACAGCCCAGGCCCCACCCCTTTGGCCACATGTCGCGCAGGTCTTCCCGTCGGACGCCGCGCCACCTCCTCGCGCTGCTTTACGAACCTAGAGCAGCGCCGCCCCGCCCCCTCCCTGTTTTGCGTCTCCTAGCCCAACGCGCTGGCTATAATCACGTGACTGCCTCATCCGGGTCTTTTGCGTTCTCTCTCCCTCTCCCAACATGGCGGCCTCAGGTGAGTGAGCGGCCGAACCCGGCCAAGGACCGGGGTCCGAAGCGACTCTCCGACCCTGATCCATTGGTTCTCTGGAGCCGGGGGGTGGGGGCACCGCTTACCTTCGGACTTTGGGGCTGCGGCAGGCTGGCGGCTAGGCCATGTGAGGTTATCGCCTCGGGATGTTTGGGGGGAGGAGAAGGACACCTTCTCCTCCCCCTCACACCCTTTTCACCCCGTATGCGCGAGGTTGGACTTGGGAGCAGTGGTGGACTCTGGCTTGACTTGGAGTGAGGAGGAGGCGCAGAAAGAGCCGCGGGAGACGTGAGGCCTTCTCATACACGTGAAGCACTGTGCCCGCGTGAAGGCGTGGAGGAGGGACAGAGGCGGTTGGCGCGCGGACGGGTGCACACTAGACCAGGTCTCTGAGGCGCGAGGCCTTTGCGGACGGGAGTGGGGGCAGGGAATAAAGGGGGGGGCAGTTAGAACGCGAGCGCGAGTCGGTGGAGGGGCGGGGGAAGGCGGCGGTGCGCGTGCGCGGTAGAAGAGACGAGGGTAGTGGAGACGGGCGCTCCTTAAAAGCACGCGCGAGAGCCCAGATGGGAAGGTTTACGCACCTGTGTTGCTTTCTTTTTAGGTCCTTCCACTTTCTGACCTTCCCCTGTTAGAGTGTGACCCGGCCCTTATATTTTTACAAGGGTAAATGTGTTAGGTTTGGAGGTTGAAGTTACTGGAGTTAGATGGGGATGGGGAGCCCGGTGTGGGGCGCCCACGTGTTGGAGGAGAGAAACAGGGTGGAGACCTACATTTCTTCTAGGCTTTTTTCTTATTCAGTCAACACATTTTTACTGAGTGTGAGCTATATATGTGCCAGGCACGATTCTAGGTATTGGAGATATAATGGTGAGCAAGATCTGATCCCTTGACAACTTCCATTTTGATTTTGGTCGAGTTTTGATAGCCCCACTGGTGGAGTTGGGCTTTTTTGTTTTTTTGGAAGATATTTGCACAACTGCTTGTGCGTGCTTTTAGAATAATACTAGAATATTAGTGGTTGGAGTTGATTTCTTTTTTAGACTTTGGGAGAAGGAATATCACTGACATGCAAGTCTACTTGCATTTCTGATGGACTTAGTGAGCTGTGCCAACATTTCGTAGCAGGAATTTTAGTTTGGCAGATATGGTCTCTTTTCCCTGGCATGACCGTGCATTCTACAAAACATTTATTGAACAGTTGTTATCTCCGGACACTCATTTCTCACCAAGGACTTCTCTGTTACATAGGGATGTATGTCTTTGAGGTAATTGAGGTGCATTTGAACATAACACCTTTTATTAGTGTAGCGCTTGATGTGGACCTAGCACTTTTATGTATGTTGTCTTAGTTTCTGCTATATAACAAAGTGAACCAGCTATACATATACATATATCCCCATATCTCCTCCCTCTTGCGGCTCCCTCCCACCCTCCCTATCCCACCCCTCTAGGTGGACATAAAGCACCGAGCTGATCTCCCTGTGCTATGCGGCTGCTTCCCACTAGCTATCCATTTTACATTTGGTAGTGTATTACTTCTCTGCTTTTTTTTTTTTTTTGGCTGCATTGGGTCTTCGTTGCTGTGCGCGGGCTTTCTCTAGTTGCGGTGAGCAGTGGCTCCTCTTGTTGCAGAGCACAGGCTCTAGGCGCTCAGCCTTCAATAGTTGTGGCTCACGGGCTCTAGAGCGCAGGCTCAGTAGTTGTGGTGCATGGGCTTAGTTGATCCGCAGCATGTGGGATCTTCCTGCACCAGGGCTCAAACCCGTGTTCCCTGCGTTGGCAGGTGGATTCCTAACCACTGTGCCACCAGGGAAGCCCTCTGCATTATTTATAAAGTTCCCGTTCTAAGGCTTAGAATATCTATCCTTAACCTTTCATAGCCTACTTAGAGTTAACATTGAATCTCTTCAGACAGAAGGACCATCACCTTTTACGCTATAGTTGTAATATACACATTACACCTAAATACATCATAAATCCCACAACTCAATGTTCTAAAATTTGCTTTTAACAATCACATGCATTTTTTAAAAATTAAAAGTGAAAAATGTCTTCTATATTTATGCAGCAATTTACGATTTCTGAAACTCCATTCTTTCCTGAAGATCTGAATTTCCTCTGGTGTCATTTCCCCTCAGCTTTCTTCTTCTGGCACTCTAAGAATCTTGTTTCTCTGCTTTCAGGACTCTATAGTTCATGGGAAGCCCATCGCCATTCAAATTATTGTTCCCCTGTATATGATGTCATTTTTTTTCTGAATGCTTTCAAGATTTTCTTGCTATCATGGGTTTTCAGCATTTTGACTATGATAAGCCAACGCAGTTTCCTTTATATTTACACTGTTCAGGGTTTGCTGAGCTTCCCGAATCTTAACCAAATGTGGTTAACCAAATCTACAGTTTGGGAGTATTATTTCTTCAAATATTTACTATCCTATCTCTTTCTCTCCTCTCCTTTCGAGACTTCAGTAACATATTCTATCTTTTGATATGGTCCACAGGTCCTTGAGGCTCTGTTCACTTTTTTTTTTTCCAATCTTTTTTTCCCTCTCTTCAGATTTGATCATTTCTGTTGATCTACCTTCAAGTATAGAGACTCTTTCCTATCATCTCTCTTCCGCTCTTAATCTCATCCATGAAATTTATTTCAGATATTATATTTTTCAATTTGAAAATTTCCATTTGGTTCTTTTCATATTTTCTATTTCTCTGCTGAAATTTCCTACCTTTTCATTCATTACAAGTATATTTTACTTTAACCCAACAAGCACAGTAATAATAGCTGCATTAAAGTCCTTGTCTGATCATTTCAACATATGGCTCATCTCAAGGTTGGCCTCTGTTGTCTTTTCCCTCAAGAATGGGTCACGTTTTCCATGTTCTTCACATGTTGAATAATTTTGACTGTATCCTATATGTCGTGAATGTTATGTTTTGAAGACTCTAGATTCTGTTATATCCCTCTGTGGCAAGCAGAATAATGGCCCTCTCAAAGATGACAACATCCAAACTTCTGGAACCTGTGAATATGTTATATTACACAGCAAAAGGAAATTAAGGCTGCAGATGGAATTACAGTTGCAAACTGGATGACCTTAAAATAGGAAGATTATACTGGATTATCCAGGTGGGCCCAATGTATCACAGGGGTCCTTAATAGTGAAAGAGGATAGCAGAAAGAAAAGCCAGAGTCAACGTGATCAATACAAGAAGGATTCAACCCAATATTTCTGGCTTTGAAAATGTAGAAAGGGGACCATGAGTCAAGGAACATGGGCATTTATACAGAAGGTGGAAAAGGCTAGTAAACAGAATCTCCCATAGAGCCTCCAGAAGGAACGCAGTCCTGTCAACACTTTTATTTTAGCTCCGTGAAACCCATTTCAGACTTCTGACCCAGAATCGTAAAAGAATAAATTTGTGTTTTTCTAAGCCCCTAAATTTGTGGAAATTTCCTACAGCAGGAACAAGGAACTAAGGCATCCTCCAAAAATGTTCATGTTTTCATTTTAGCAAACAATTAAATTGGTTGGACCCAAACTACAAACTCACTCTCTCTCTCACATGAGGTAGACCGCAGCTCAGATCTCAGCTCAATTCTCTTTTTTTTTTTTTTTTCCGCTTTCCTCAGCTGAACAGTTCATGCATTCATGTTTCAATGCTTCAATGACCAGCCAGAGACTTGGGCAGAGTCAACACTAGAATTCAGGCTCTCTTCTTTACATTATTCCCTCCTGACTTTCTGAGACAGAGACTAAGTAAATGGCATCACCCAAGTGTTCATGCCAAAAAGTTGGGAGAGTTCCCTCTCCTGTGCCCTTCACATCTAATCAATCATGAAGTCCACTTCCAAAATATATCTGCATCTATCCCTTTCCATCTCTTCATTCATGCCTAAAACACCAACTTCTCTCATCAGGATTACAGCAGGGTTGACTTATCCAGTAGGCACAGCAGGCACAATGCCTGGGCCCCACCATACTTTAAGGAGCCCACAAAAACATTTTAGTTTATTTTTAAATTATAAGAAAAAAATAGGAACATCCGTGGTGGTCCAGTGGTTAAGACTACATGCTCCCAATGTAGGGGTCCCGGGGTCGATCCCTGGTCGGGGAACTAGATCCCGCATGCCGCAACTAAAAAAGAAAAAAAGGATGCTGCACACAGCAATGAAGATTCCATTCCGCATGTTGCACCTAAGACCCGGTGCAGCCAAAAAAATATAATAATAAAAATAAATAAATAAATTTTTTTAAAAAGAAAAAAAGAAATGTTTAGGTCAAAGAAAATGTATAATATTAATATATTGGTCTTTATACCAGGACAATCATAAAATATAATTTTTAATACTGTTTTTTGGAGAAAAGGGCCTATGAAGGCAAAAGTACCTAGAGTCCATGAAAAGTCATCATGAGGTCCTGGCAGCAAGAACCTTTTAACTGGTCTTTCTCTTCCATTAGTGCAAGTGTATAATCCACTCTCCATTCAGTAAACTGAGTAATCTTGTTGTCCTTGCTTAAATTAAAGTATGACTTCTATACAGTAAAGTGCACAACCCTTAAGTGTACAACCTGACGTACATAAATATACACTTATGAAACCACCACCCACATCAAAATACTAAGTAATCCTTTTCCAAATTTTATTCAAGTCATGACATTCCCTTGCATAAAATCTTTCCATGCTTTCCCAATCCACTTGGAATAAAATCCAAACTCCTAAACCTGGTTCACAGAGCCTCACATGATCCAACCCCTACCTATTTCTCAAACCTCATCTGTACGACTCTCCCCACTCCCTCACCAAACTCCAGCGAGCAGCTTTTAAATTCCTCAACTTGCAAACATGTTCCTGCCCTGGAGCATTTGATCTGGTAGTGCATCCTCTACCTTCTGCTAAAGCTCTTCACGGGTCTGGCTCTTTGTAATTCAGATCTCAGTTTACTGAGATCAGTTTACTGATCAGTTTACTCAGTTTACTGTCACTTCCTCAGAGGACTTCCCTGACCATGCAATCTAAAGTTGCACAAAATCACTTTTATTAAGTCACCTTAATTACCTGCAGAGTGCTTATCATTTCTAATATTTTATTTATTCACTGCTTATTGTCTGTCTTTCCCTCACTGAACTGTAACATCCTTTGGAGCAGTTTTGTTCTCTGTTGTACCCAAAATGCCAACAACAGTGCCTGACACATGGTAAGCGCTCAATGAAAATTTTCATTGAATTAACTACTATCTATGATAAAAATATAGCATTAGCTAGAGGAAGCATGGATAGCACTCGGCCGTGAAATCCTAAGGGCCTGAGTTTGACTGAATTTAGTCAGTAAAATGAAGGATTAAAAGAGGTAAAAGCCTGTGGCAAGTAAGTGTTCAATATTTGTTACTTATTCCTTCTAAACATGCCCAATTAAAACCATCCTTGAGCAGAATACTGGGTTTGTTTTGCTTTAACAAAAAGCGATTTACAAAGAAACTCAAAATCTTCCCTTTCAGGAAACCAATTGTGGCTCGCCCATTCTGGGTTCCAGCCAGCTGCCATTCGGTGCCAGAGAGGCGGAACCTGCAAGCGCGGCCCCGCCCCTTCCGCACCGGCCGGAAGTCTGCGGATCAGGAGACCCCGCCCCGGGCTCAGACCATGCCCCTCGTCCGCGCGTAGCCCTACGTAAAGCGTGTGGGGTTTCGCGACAGCCCAGGCCCCACCCCTTTGGCCACATGTCGCGCAGGTCTTCCCGTCGGACGCCGCGCCACCTCCTCGCGCTGCTTTACGAACCTAGAGCAGCGCCGCCCCGCCCCCTCCCTGTTTTGCGTCTCCTAGCCCAACGCGCTGGCTATAATCACGTGACTGCCTCATCCGGGTCTTTTGCGTTCTCTCTCCCTCTCCCAACATGGCGGCCTCAGGTGAGTGAGCGGCCGAACCCGGCCAAGGACCGGGGTCCGAAGCGACTCTCCGACCCTGATCCATTGGTTCTCTGGAGCCGGGGGGTGGGGGCACCGCTTACCTTCGGACTTTGGGGCTGCGGCAGGCTGGCGGCTAGGCCATGTGAGGTTATCGCCTCGGGATGTTTGGGGGGAGGAGAAGGACACCTTCTCCTCCCCCTCACACCCTTTTCACCCCGTATGCGCGAGGTTGGACTTGGGAGCAGTGGTGGACTCTGGCTTGACTTGGAGTGAGGAGGAGGCGCAGAAAGAGCCGCGGGAGACGTGAGGCCTTCTCATACACGTGAAGCACTGTGCCCGCGTGAAGGCGTGGAGGAGGGACAGAGGCGGTTGGCGCGCGGACGGGTGCACACTAGACCAGGTCTCTGAGGCGCGAGGCCTTTGCGGACGGGAGTGGGGGCAGGGAATAAAGGGGGGGGCAGTTAGAACGCGAGCGCGAGTCGGTGGAGGGGCGGGGGAAGGCGGCGGTGCGCGTGCGCGGTAGAAGAGACGAGGGTAGTGGAGACGGGCGCTCCTTAAAAGCACGCGCGAGAGCCCAGATGGGAAGGTTTACGCACCTGTGTTGCTTTCTTTTTAGGTCCTTCCACTTTCTGACCTTCCCCTGTTAGAGTGTGACCCGGCCCTTATATTTTTACAAGGGTAAATGTGTTAGGTTTGGAGGTTGAAGTTACTGGAGTTAGATGGGGATGGGGAGCCCGGTGTGGGGCGCCCACGTGTTGGAGGAGAGAAACAGGGTGGAGACCTACATTTCTTCTAGGCTTTTTTCTTATTCAGTCAACACATTTTTACTGAGTGTGAGCTATATATGTGCCAGGCACGATTCTAGGTATTGGAGATATAATGGTGAGCAAGATCTGATCCCTTGACAACTTCCATTTTGATTTTGGTCGAGTTTTGATAGCCCCACTGGTGGAGTTGGGCTTTTTTGTTTTTTTGGAAGATATTTGCACAACTGCTTGTGCGTGCTTTTAGAATAATACTAGAATATTAGTGGTTGGAGTTGATTTCTTTTTTAGACTTTGGGAGAAGGAATATCACTGACATGCAAGTCTACTTGCATTTCTGATGGACTTAGTGAGCTGTGCCAACATTTCGTAGCAGGAATTTTAGTTTGGCAGATATGGTCTCTTTTCCCTGGCATGACCGTGCATTCTACAAAACATTTATTGAACAGTTGTTATCTCCGGACACTCATTTCTCACCAAGGACTTCTCTGTTACATAGGGATGTATGTCTTTGAGGTAATTGAGGTGCATTTGAACATAACACCTTTTATTAGTGTAGCGCTTGATGTGGACCTAGCACTTTTATGTATGTTGTCTAATTTGATGTTCTGTGAGATAACATAGGCAGATATTGGTGTCTCCCATCTGAGGAAGATGAAATGATTCATTCAGGGTCACACTGCATGCTGATGGCAGAGTAAGGTCGAAATCTTTGAAACTTCTCACTCTTCTCCATTATCAACTTGGAACTAACAAGGTTGGCTTCCATGTCATCCTAAGTTTGGGATGCTGCCCAAGAGCTTCATCTGAACTACTTATTTGGCCTGAATTTGCCATCTTGATGGCTTAGTGTCATAATCTAGTGAAAAGCCTGTATTCCCTTTCTCAAAACTTGTGTGGAATTTTTAGAGGTGGAAGACACCGTTAACAATCTGTCCTTCATTTTACAGAGTTGAATGAAATCCAGACTGGTTAAACTGGATGTGGTTAGTGAGGTCTCCTCCTGTTCTTCCACTTTACCTGCCTGGAAGCCCTCTTTTCGTTCGGTTCCCTGAATCTTTTTAGCTTGTGTAGTATGTGTAAGAGACACTTATGCTAGTATCCAGGCGCACGGTTGCATCTGACAGTCTGCCCTTGAGAAACTATCAAATTTCTTTCCCCACTTTGAATCCTTTCCCATTGCATTGACTTGGTTGAGTGACCAGTATTCCCAGATGACTGTGTTAATGAGTCCGTAAAATTAGTGTATTTTCAGTATACTTCTTGAAGTATACTATACTTCAAGCCTGGTGTCTTGTTGAAAAAACAGATCTTACATTTTCTTGGTGAAAAGACATGATAAAACTTCATAGGCCTCTTTTACTGTTAAGTGAGACCCAAAAATTCTTTGCAGTAATACCAGTATCCAGTGTGACCCGTTATTGAACTTCAAGAACAGGAGGTGTCCCAGAGCTGACTATTGAATCTACTCCCCTTACCTATGGGGAATCAAATGTATTTGATACGGGTTAACGGCTTTTGAGACTAGACTGCTTTGAGATTGTAAATAGTGTTACCTATGCCCACACAAGGCCTTTCATTTGCATAACACTTTCCAGAATTATATGTGGCATCTTGATTTTTTTTTATGGGGAGAGGATAGTGTCCAATGGTTGTTTTCATTACAATTCTGATCCTTATAGTGAAAAATAGTTTCAGTGGTTGCTATTATATGCTGTTCATGTGTTACCTATTTTCATATCCCTTCCTGAATCGTGTTTATTATTCTGGGAGTAAGATACCCAGATTCAGAAGGCCAAGGTTAAAACCCCTTATGAAAATTCAAGTACAAATACAGAGAGAAGTACCAAGGTAAAACATCATATTTCTAAGTAATGTCACTTTTTAAAAAATGTATATACTTTTATACAGCTTTGAGGTATGTCACATACCATGTATATATAGCTTGAGATAGGGTACCCTACTACATTGTATTTGTCTCAAAACATCCTAGAATTTGTTTTCCTGATCATGGGGGAAAGAATTAACTTAAGGATTGGGGTTTGTTTGGTTTTTTTTAACTGCTTGTTTGTAATTAAGTATGTGTATGTACATTTATAAGTGCACACACCAAAGTCAGTTTCTTAGATTTGTAATGGATATTGCTGTGGTCCTAATGGTAGGAAAATGCCCAAAGCAAGAAGTTATTCTTGAATTTTTATAGCTCCTCTCTTACAGAAAAGCTGCAAGTACTTTGTGTAGTGATCTATCTGCATGATATTGTATTGGACACTTATTTTATATATTTTATGTAAGTGATCAAATTGAGTAGTGTGGAGAGGTAAGGAAAAGGCAGTGTGGCATTTTCCTCAGATTGTGTCAAGATGAAGTTGGACAGAGAAGAGAGGTCCCATAACAACTGAACATAGGAGTCAAGGTGGTGGAGCTTATTGGTCCTGACTTAGTCTTTGTTCTCTACTCTGCTAAACAGTAGCATAGTAAAGGTTGAAGCCTCTCAACATCATGATATTGTACTGCACTGTATGAAACATCCTTTCGTGCTGGGCTCTAATCAGATTAGTTCAGTTCTAGGCACTCTGGTATTTGAGTAGATTGCATTTATACAGTATTGTTTCTTTAAGGAAATATTTGTTGATCGTTAATTAGCTTTTAATTCTGGAGACTGGCAGGATTCACTTCCCAGAAAGAAACACCTTACCCATTAGCAGTCATTTCTCTTCTCCCCTCACCAGCCATTAATCTTACTGGGTTTTTGTATTTACTTATCCTGAACGTTTCCTATAAATGGAATCATATAGTGGGTGGACTTTTGTTGCTAGCTTCTTTCACTTAGCATGTTTCAGGGTTCATCCATCCATATTGTAGGATGTATGGATACTCATTCCTTTTTATTGACAAATCCATTGTATGGACATCTACATTTTGTTTATTCATCAGTTGGTGGGCGTTTGGATTGTTTACAGTTTTTTTGCCTATTATGAATAATGCTGTGATTTTGTACGGGTTTTTATGACACTTTCTGACTTACTTAGTCTTTTTTTTAAAAAATAAGTTTACTTATTTATTTATTTTTGTCTGCATTGGGTCTTCGTTGCTGCGCGTGGGCTTTCTCTAGTTGCGGTGAGCGGGGGCTACTCTTCGTTGTGGTGCATGGGCTTCTCACACGGGCTTCTCAGTGCAGTGGCTTCTCTTGTTGCAGAGCACGGACTCTAGGTGCGCAGGCTTCAGTAGTTGTGGCGCACGGGCTTAGTTGCCCCGCGGCATGTGGGATCTTCCCAGACCAAGGATCCAACCCATGTCCCCTGCATTGGCAGGCGGATTCTTAACCACTGTGCCACCAGGGAAGCCCTCCTAGTCTGTAGTTGCTAACACATTCAGAAGACTTGATAACCCTGTAAAATAAGTGGGACTTAGTCTGGCAAGATCTAAAATTAAGAAACTTAATTTTTGACAACTCCTCATGTGAATGTTAAGAGCTGTGTGAATTCTCCTTCCTAAATAAGAGATACTAGTTTAAGAAAGATGGAGAAGTAGGGCTGCATTGTACAACAAATAAGCTTTATTGGTTAAAGTACTTTAAGGTGTCTTTTTTGTTTAAGGAAAACAGCACTTCCATAGATTTTATCACTCAATGTCAGTTGGTGCTTATTACTAATACAATGGAGTTATAACAGGAAGACATTCTGAGAAAAATAAAGGAAGCATTTTTACTTGCTACAGCCTGATGGTCCTGAAGACTTGGTTTAATGTAGTCACTTTTCTGCTGATGTGCTTTATATAGGGCTAACGTTTCCTTTTGTTTGTCTACTTATTTATTGATATGAAAATACCACTTAGGGCAGTGGTGCTCAATCATGAGCAGTTTTGTCTCACCCATCCCAGAGGACATTTGGCAATGTCTGGAGACATTTTTGTCACAGTGGGGTGGGGGGGTTGCTACTGACATCTAAGTGGAGACTGGAGATGCTGTTAAATATCATACAATGGAAGGGACACCCCACCGCCCCCCAACACAGAATTACCCAACCTCAAATGTCAGTGGTGCAGAAATTGAGAAACAAAGAGTTAAGCTGATCAGTTGTAGTGTTTATTTTTATATGTCATAACAAAGCTGTTTTTTTAATTAAGAAGACTGCAATTGTAAGATCTTTTCTTTAACCTAGATGAGTATATAAAGAACTTCACAAGTACCTAGTACTTAGTGAATAAGTTACAATTGTAATGAGTCAAGCAGGCAGTTAGAGGATTTAATAAAATTTCTGGGGCATATGTTTTTTTTTTCCCCTCTTAGTCCATGTGGATTTGGTCTTAAGTAATTGGAATGTGTTTTGTTTATTAGGTGGTTGGTTTAACTTTAGCCAATTCACATAAGATTTAAAGAAAACTAAGAGTTGGACCAGTTCAATCATTGTATCAAGGGATTGATACCCCTAGAGCATTAAATGATGCTTTACTTATAAAGAAGAGAACATTGTTGAAATCCTAAACATGGAATGGTCCTAGATATTGAAGGAGCAAAGCACAAGGAGGATTTAGATAACATTGTTTCTCAGTTACTGAAATAAAATAGAGTGGAGCAAACATTTAGGTTTATTCATTTTACTTTTTAAAGTCTTGTTCTTTAAAATCTGCTGCTTATATTGTGATTCAGTCAATGCTGCTGCTAGATTTAAAGAAACGGAAGTTAGGGATCTTGTGAAAGAATTTTAGCCTGTCTTTAATTGAAGACTGTCCATCATCCAACAGTGATTTCTCAGCCAGAAGTTTTTGGAGGGGCCAGTCACAGAATCAGGGGAGAGGGAGATGTATGATTTGAAAAGACATTCTAAAACAGTGCTTTAATATTTTTTTGGTCATGATATTTTATTTATTATTTTGAAATTTCAAGTAATATTAAAGGAGAGTGTGAGACTCGTCAAGAGTCAAGGGGTAAAAGTTGAGAAACTCTGATTTAGAAAATTGTTGTAAGCCAGAATCAGACCAAAGGGCAGGTTAATTCCAGACTGTGCTGTTTTGGTATTAGATTCATATATAAAACAAAGGGAAAAGGGATCCCTCAAACTCTTACTATTCTTATGTTGGACTTGACCTCATTGTATGACTGACCACCAATTTTATTTTTATTTTCTCAGTGACCAGACAGATCATGATACTACGTTAAGCCCCATGAAGGTAAAGATCTCTAGCTAGCATCATACTAGTCCCAGACACTTATTTTTAAATTGGACAACTAAAATAAGCCTATACATTATAAGCATTCTACCACAGAGGTATGCTTTATGTCTTACGCAAATTAAAATTTCCCCTAGGCCTTTGTATGTGAGCTAGGAGCAATATCAGTGCTATAGGACTTAAACTTTGCATAGCTGCTTTCTTTCAAAGCATAGAATAGATCCAAAATATAACCTGGTGATCATAAATTATAGTTTTGGAGCAGGGTTAGTGTTAAGTCACTTGAGAGAGACATGGAAACTTCACATTCAAGACCATCTTTTCTCTGTATAATTACAGCCAAGTTCGTCTGTTTTGCACATTGAGACCATAATCTCAGTGTGCAAAATGAGGTCAAGTCCAACATAAGAATAATAAGAGTTTGATTGAGGTATCCCTTTTCCCTTTGTTTTACATATGAATAATTCATATTGTGTCCAGAATGTTCATAACATTCGTAGCAAGCAGGTCTTTAGTTCCTGAAAATGGTATTTTAAAGGAAAGGCAGGTACCAGGTGAGAGAACAATCTTCATTCAGTTAAGCAAATGGTGTATCGAGTTACAGATTCTTCATCCTCTTGGATGGAAAATTTGTTGAGATTTGGAACATGGAGGAGGAACTCATCATTATAAAAGCCATGAAAATGATCTTTGTTACAGCAGAGCTGCTTGTTTTTTGTCTTAATTATGTCGCAGCTGTTCTCAGGGGCCAGTTCTAGAACTTCAGTTAGTCCTGTCAACTCTTCTGCATTAGCTGCTGATGGGTGCCATCTCAGAAGTTCTGAGGACTGGAGAGTTAAAGAGCCAAGGTCAGGCCACTAAATGGAGCCATTGGGAGATTGCTAAAGATTTCATAACCATGGCAAACATTTAAATTGTTGATTCTTAGGGATTTCCTATGTTTTCCCTTTAGTATAATATCTCATCTTCATATGTGGTGTTAAGGTAGGGAAGGAGTTCTTTTTTTTTTTTTCTAGAGGGCAGCAAAATCGAGTTGTGTATATGAGTCTTACAATTTGAACACTTTCAAATGACAGTGAGTACATTTGCCCTGGTTGTGATAACCTGCCATAGAACTAATAACAAGCTTCTTAGGGGCTGGGGCTCCCATGGGAAGAGCCCTAGACTTGGTATCCAAAACCTTAGGTTTAATTCTAGCTCTGCCATCTAATATCGCTGTAACTTTAGGATGGTCATTTAACCTCACTGAGACTTAGTTTCCTTCTCTGTAAATTGATAGTAATGATTCCTTCCTCATGTGGTTATTTTATGAGTATCAAACAATTCTCCAAAGTGTCATACAGAATATATTATTAGGGATAGGGATTTTGTTTTATTTCTTTGTATCCCAGGAGCAATAAATGTAGTAACCTGCAAAAATCTCAAATGCTACACAAGTGAATATAGTAGGAAATAAAAGGTTGCTGCCCCCACCTCAGTTTTATTCCCAGAGTAAGTTTGAAAACCCTTCTTTTGAAAACCCTTCTAGACCCCTTTCCATCCGTATGCATAATGTATATTTGAACAAGAGGGACTTACATAGGGGCTTTCCTGGTGGCGCAGTGGTTAAGAATCCACCTGCCAATGCAGGGGACACGGGTTCGAGCCCTGGTCCAGGAACATCCCACATGCCACAGAGCAACTAAGCCCGTGCACCACAACTACTGAGCCTGTGCTCTAGAGCCTGTGTGCCACAACTCCTGAACCCTCATGCCACAACTACTGAAGCCTGCACATCTAGGGCCTGTGCTCTGCGACAAGAGAAGCCACTGCAATGAGAAGCCCGCGCACTGCAACAAAGAGTAGCCCGCGCGCAGCAACGAAGACCCAACCCAGCCAAAAATAAATAAATAAAATTTTTTTTTAAAGGGGGGGGGGACTTACATAATATGTATTCTGTAACTTCTTATTTTTCACATCTCAGACTTTCTGTGCCAGTACATTGTGCTTTCTCCTTTACATCTGCATGGAATTCTTTCACAGAAATGTACCACAATCTGAACCTTTGATGGGCCTTTATTGTTGCTTTCTTTATAAATACATTTAACAATAGTGCATTGTACAACTCTGTAAATACCCAAGTATTGATGAATAATCTTTCTCTGGCCCTTTTAAAATAGCAAAAAAGAAGAATAAGAAGGGGAAGACTATCTCCCTAACAGACTTCCTGGCTGAGGATGGAGGGACTGGTGGAGGAAGCACCTATGTCCCCAAACCAGTCAGCTGGGCTGATGAAACAGATGACCTAGAAGGAGATGGTAACTTTTCTTTTGTTTTCTGTCATGTTTGGAATTTTCATTACCTTCTAGGCAAAATCTGTTCCACAATAATGGTTCTCACTTGTAATTTGGAAGGAACTTAACTAATTTTGTAGAACCTACAATCTTATGTTTATGTATTTTGTAGAATCTTAGGTTTAGGCTATAAGAGTTTGTGATAGGGGCTAAAGTGGTGATTCAAGAGAGCTTAGTGCTAATTCTGGCTATTGCAGTAACAGGGTTTTCTCAGGTTACTATCCTTTTAAGCCTTATTTTCTTCATTTGTAAAGTAAGGACTAGATTATTTTCATTTTAGGTCTGAAATTCTGTGATGTCCTCATAAAGTAATATGCAGTATAACCTATACGCTCTTTATACTCAAGAGTCAAGGAATAATTTGTTCTAAGAGCTATTAGTATGAAGTCAGGGTGTCCCTGGGTAAACAGAACTGGTCTGAGGAAAAGGAATAGGAATAGGAATTATGGTGGGAAAATGCAGAAGAGTCATTGGGGTATCAATTGAATAAGTTCTGTGCCTTCAAGGAATAGCCAGGAACAGGCAGGAGCTATAAAATCATTGGGTATGACATAAGTCTGATCACCCATCATTTTTCTCTAAAAGCTTTAATTGTAAACGGAAGAATACTTTTTCTTTTGTGACCTATTTTTGTAACAAGATATTTCATCTAGATCATATCTTCCGTAAGTGTTGATACCTGAAGTACAAATTCATGGGCAGTGCTGTAGGGACAGTTATGTCCTAGCTCCACTAAGATTACCATTCTACTGCACTACCATCTGTGTGACCTTGGGCAAGTTACAAGACCTTCCTGAAATCTTAGTTTCCTTTTCTGTAAAATGGGAAACAAACTCATGATTATTACAAAGGTAAGTTGGGATATAATGAATATGAAGTACCTGGCACATGGTAACATTTCTTTGCTGCATAAGGAATAAGTTATGATTCTGTTAACAAAAGCCTGGGCCTTGAAAGGCCTTGAAATACTTAGAAATAAAGAGACAGTAAATAGTACTGAGTCTTTGCATTGCTATGTGATTCTCACATTTCAGAAGCATTTTGTTTGTAAAGGGTCCTTATTGCTGAACCCCTACCCTTTTTATCTGTTTATTTCCTGATATAGCTTATTTAATACTTGGCGCTTAGCATATGTCCTCTTATTCTACAGTGGCAGTAAGGGAAGTTTCTTCTAATTTCTTATGTCTACTTTTCTATCCTAGTTTCAACCACTTGGCATAGTAATGATGATGACGTGTATAGGGCACCTCCAATTGACCGTTCCATCCTGCCCACTGCTCCACGGGCTGCTCGGGAACCCAATATCGACCGGAGCCGTCTTCCCAAATCACCACCCTACACTGCTTTTCTAGGGAACCTGCCCTATGATGTGACAGAAGATTCCATTAAGGAATTCTTTAGAGGATTAAATGTAAGTGTAAAGATTTTAGGCAATTAACTAGATATGGAGGGTACTGTATGGGTAGTGAATGTCTCTGAATTTCTGTGTTGAGAAAGGTTCTGAGGTTGTGTCTATACTTGGAAGAAACAGGTATGTAATTTAGTGGTATTTAGGCCTTTTGGCTGAGAATGTTCTCATCCAAAACCAGTCGGACAGTCTTATCAGCAAATTAATACCTTATTGATATAGAGAGAATCTCTCAAATGTATATATATCCCTTCTCTATGAAATTTAAAGGTGACGTACCCAGTTAAACGTTGGAAAGTGGGAAAAAGTTTTTCTGAACTCAGCTATTCTGTTACTGACATTCAGGCTTATATCACAATTACATTTTAATTTTTTATATGAATACGTTTAACTGAGCAGATGTGTAGTTTTTATTAACAGAGTCTGTTCACATATAATGGAATTCACAGGCTTGCTTAAAAAGCTTAAGGCAGGATGTTTGAAAACACTGACCTAGAAATTTCCAGAAAGACGAAAAAGTGAGTATGAGGTGCTAAGAATCCTTTTTCTAAACTTTGATGAAAAAATACTTAGGATTTCAAAAATGGAAGAATGAGTAATAATTTCCAGTTCTATTGGGTTTTTCTCCAGAGTCTTTCCCGAAGAGAAGACATTAAAAACTAGGTTTCTTCTAAGAATCTGCTGCTCCCTCTTTCACTTTTTTATTTTGGCCGCGTTGGGTCTTCATTGCGGCATGCGGGCTTCTCTAGTTGTGGGCTCCAGAGTGCTTGGGCTGTCTAGTTGCGGCACGCAGGCTTAGTTGCCCCGTGGTACATGGGATCTTAGTTTCCCGACCAGGAATCAAACCCACGTCCCCTGAATTGGAAGGTGGATTCTTAACCACTGGACCACCAGGGAAGTCCCTCCTTCGTTCACTTCTTTTTTATTATTATTAATACAGCAGCTTCTTATTAGTTATCTATTTTATACATATTAGTGTATATATGTCAACCCTCCTTCACTTTTGCTATGTTGGTTGACTTCTTTACTAGATCCTGTTCTCTGCAATGGGCCGTCAACTTCTGTAGCTGGCTTTTCTTGTGTGATTATTTTTGATCACAACTTACAAATTTTACTCTCTGTTTAATTATGTAGTACATCTAGAAGTATGGCCTGTTTTATTTTATTCCCTTTTTATTTTGTTCCTTTTCCTGCTCTCTTCATAAGTTAAACTAGAATTTAAAAGCGACTGTGACAAAATCTATATCTCAGGAGCCCAGAATAAAGTATCAAATCAGTGATGCAAAAGATAGCTTGAATATATGCAAAATATTGGAGAAATGAAGAAATAAGTAAAAAGAGTAAGAAAACAGACATAAAAGGTGAAAAGTACAATTCAGTGGTTTACCATCTCAGAATTCGGCAGAAGGGGTAAGTATGGTGAGGGTTTACAATCCAGTATTTGATTTAGCCAAGCTATTAATCTATGAAGACAATAAATAATGTTTCTCAGATAAGTCAGCTTGCCAAAAAATATACTGCCCAGAAAATTTTTTGGCAAAAACTGAGTCAAATTTCTGAGAGACAGAAATTGGAAATAAACTAATTGTGGAACACAGGCAGTTCCTCTTAATTGAAAAACAACTAAAAACTAGAAATGTAGAATGAGGCAGAAGTCAGGGGTACAAGGAATACACTGAACTCCTTAGTTTTTTGAAGGTTAAATTCATATTGTTCAAATTGAAAAGGTTTAACAGGGTATACGATGAAGTCTCTCTTGTATCTCTCTATACCGGTTTTCCTCCTGAAGACAGCCAGGTTCTTGGGTATTCTTCAGAGAAATCCACTGCATACACAATGGTTTAAAAAAAAAGAAGAAGACGACAAATGAACAAGAGCATTGAAATAGGAAATATTTTTTGTTTCTTTCCTCCTTAGATCAGTGCAGTGCGTTTACCACGCGAACCCAGCAATCCTGAGAGGTTGAAAGGTTTTGGTTACGCTGAGTTTGAGGACCTGGATTCCTTGTTCAGTGCCCTGAGCCTCAATGAAGAGGTAAATAAACTAAGGGTGGGGGTTGAGGGCTGGGAGCCAACAGCTCTTGTGTTTATCAAACTGATAGTTTTTAGGCCAGGTCAGTAGCTATTTCGAACATTCCCATAATACCGACAAAGAAAAGCCTGGATTATTTATCAATATACCAGTTAACATTCAACATCTAGCACGTCACACCTCCCTTCTGCAAGTTCAGCAGGACCTAGTTATTCAGGAACGTGTTTAGGTGGGAAATTGTGAAGAAATCTACCATGAAGTCCTTAATAAAATCTCATGTTAGTTCACTCACAGCTTTGCCTCAGCTCTGTGGCTTTGCTTTTTCAAAATAATATGACCAGATCAAGGCAAATAGAAAAATCATGTTATTTTAGTATTTAAAGGTGTTACCTCATTTTCAGGGAAGTAATTTTTTATTTTTAAGAGGGCTCAGAAACATTTCTCACTAAGATGTCATTTGTAATACTTGCTCCTGGGAATCTGTTACAGGAGAATGACAGTAAACATTCAGTCCTGCTTTGTAACATTGCCCATAGATGTTTTTTAATCCAGACACCAGAGGTTCAGTGGGGAGAGGAGATTTAGCTGTTAATACATGAGGGGGGATGGAGATTAAATCTAATTGAAATACAGTTATTTAAAGTGATTGGTGCCATGTAGGGATTCTTAGGCTAGCCAGAGCAGGATATTGAAACATTTAGTTACTTGTTAGTGATGGAAGTTTCTAATCCAAGAACTGCTCTTTTATCTCTAGTGAGTGACTTTAGAAATCAAACTGATTATATATCGAAAGAAAAAAAAGGCTGTTTTTTTTTCTCTTTTAATTCCAGAAACCTCTCATTGTTCGTTGAGAAGGCAATTTGCAATGCCATTTGTGCCATAATTCTATGGTCCATGTCTGCCATTGGACGTGATTGAAAGCAACTCCTCTTAAAATATTTTTCCTATCTCATAACTTGAGTACCACCATGATAATCTGAAGCAGATGTCAAATAGGAATAAAATTCATGTATTTAGTTAAATATTTGAAAAGCAAAAGTTGTTTGAAAGTTTTTCTTCTCAGGTCATTTTAGGTTTTGTTAACATTACTAATTTTTAACTCAGTCTGAATAAGAAAAAGAATACCATACAATTGTTATTATCTGAAGTTTGCTGAATTGACTGTTAAATAAAATGTTGTCATGGTCCAGACTTAGGAGTTAGTTTGTATTTAGAGATATCATCATAGTGGTATTTAATATAATTCCGGGTGTTCTTAACTAAATTTCATTGTTACCCTTCTTCAACTGTAGATTCTACTATGAAATGAGAAAAATATCATCAGTAGAATTAATTGGGTTCAAAGTATATAAATAGTGATGTGGGAAAGGGAAATCAGAGGGTATCCTGGAGGAACTGATTTATCATAAGGTAATACTGAGTGAAAGAACTTGAGATTATAAAGAGACCATGCTTTATGCAACTTTGCTGGTACATAGTAGGGACTCTAAATGTTTGAATGCATAATTGCTCTGGACCCAAATAATACCTTTTATTTAGCTAGTTGTCTAGAAATGTTTTTAATTTATTACATGTGACAAATTGCCTGTGATAGTTAAAAAGTTAAATCTACTCTGTGAGGTTTGACTTTATAAAAATAGTAAGATAATTGACCTGACACTCATTTAAGCCCAACTTAAATGTTAATTCTAAGGGGTTATTTTATATTCAAGTCTTTATAAAGGATTCTTTAGCCAACAAATTGTAGTGTTGGCTAGATTACAGTGTTTTTCCTTTATCTTCCTTCCCCCAGTGCTTCTGCTATGCCCAGACGTTCAAGGTCACTCATGGGATTTGTGCATAATGGGGCAAAAGGTTGGTTAATATGGTCCTATGCTCTCAGTCTCTAGGTAACAGGAGAATTCGAGTGGACGTTGCTGATCAAGCACAGGATAAAGGTAGGAAAGATGATTGAATGTTTTGTTTTGTCATGGTCCTGGGAAGACAAAGCAGAGGTGCCCTTCCCCAGAAACTTGTAGTAGAGGCAGGTAGTGGGGGCCACCTTAACCTTGAGCAGTAGTTCTTGACTGAGGATGGTTTTGCTTCACAGGGGATATTTGTCAATGTTGGGAGACATTTGGGTTGTCACAACTGTGGGGAGGGCTCCTAACGTCTAATAGCATCCAGGGACTATCCTATAATATGTATGACAGCCGCCCCAACAAAGAATTGTCCAGCCCAAAATGTTGGTAGTGTTGAGACTGAGAAACCCTGATTGACCTAGATGAACATTAAATATATACTAAATAGATTACGTACCTAGCAGCACACTGGACACAAGAGAAGCCTGATTCATGTATATTTCAGGGGGTTCCTGGCCTATCTTTAAAAAATTTTAAGATGCCTATACAGAAGATGAGACAGGTGAACATTAAACCAGTAGGAATAAATGTGAAGAAGGGAGTCACTTGGTTGAGTTGGAGAGTACACTTATGGGGCCTGGGGCGACTTTGTGATGATGCTGTGGTGTAAGCAAGAAGTACAGTATGTGGGGGCAGGAGGGGGCCTCTGTGCATATGAGAAATAGCTGGCAAAAGTTTTTGTGAGCTAACCTGTGTTTTTTCATTTTATATATCTGTAGACAGGGATGATCGTTCTTTTGGCCGAGATAGAAATCGGGATTCTGACAAAACAGATACAGACTGGAGGGCCCGTCCTGCTACAGACAGCTTTGATGACTACCCACCTAGAAGAGGTGATGATAGCTTTGGAGACAGTAAGTTCATTTTTATCTAGTTAGTTTCTTGTGTATTCTGGGGGGTTGTTTTGTAATAGGACAAATGTGTTAATGTAGATGAATGATCACAATAGCAGATAAAGGGGAGGGGTAGCAGTAGATGCAGAAAAAAAATTTAAGATGCCTTTTAAAATAACAGAAAATTCATTACCTTCAAAAATACTAAATGTCTACCACGTGCCAGATACAGCAGTGAACAAAACAGACAAAAAAATACTGTCTTTGTTGGACATTATTTATACCAGGGGAGAGAAACAATATGCAAATAAAATGTAATTTAGAGAAGGGGAGTAGAGAATGTCATGGGGTAGGAGCTGGGATAAATTATAACTTTTACACACACCACCTAAATCCAATAAAAGCTTTGTAAAACGTTTGTGGAGAAAATGCTACAACTTTATTGAAATACATTAAGAAAGACTCAACACTGTCATTTCTTTTTTTAATGGAAAGAACTTACTGTTGAGTAAAGAAATGACTAAGTAGTGGTTTGTCTATATAATGGAATATTTGATAGCATAACATACATGTGATGACAAGGATAAAATTCAAGACCTGTTTTGTTTGGCCACGCCAAGCCTCTTGTGGGGTCTTAGTGTCGTCCCCCTGTCCATCTGCGTCCCCCCCCGCCCCGGTCCAGGGATCAAACCCGTGCCCCTGCACTGGAAGCGTGGAGTCTTAACCTCCGGACCACCAGGGAAGTCCCTTAATTTTTAAAATTTAAACTACCTGCGGATGAATGTTCACGTAGACAAAATGATGTCCTTTGCAAAATGAAACCATTGTTTTAAAAGGAAGCTGTGGTAAAACTAAGATACTTCTTAGGCCTACTCACAATTAAATTAAACTCAAAATGTCTTTTAAGTTTTTTTGTTTTGTTTTTTAATTGGTTCATGTTTAGACATTGAGGGTTTTTATTTTTTTCCATATAAAAATCTGGGTTTCTGACATGTCACCTGAAGCTAAATAGCATGCAACGATTTTAATATTATAAACAACAATCCAAAGAACCTTCTTGTATGTATATCTGTATATCTGTGTCCAGTTACTTGCTCAGGTTAAATTCCTAGAAATTAAATTGCTGGCCCAGAGGGTAATACGTGTTTTTTAAATCTTTTAGTACTTAATTCCGAAACAACTTTCAAGGCCTTTGAACTATTTTTAACTCAACAGAGTAGGAATTGACTTATAATGCTAAACTTTGCCAATACAAGATGTATCATTTATTTTAACCTTCCCATTTGGGCAGTAGAAAACAATGTCCCGTCTTAGTTTCTGTTACTTAAGCAGTAACAGATAATTAACCAGTTGTCACGTTACGTATATTTTTCTTATTTTGTTTGCCTCTCAGTTTTGTGGTATGTGTATTGTTTTTCTGTGCTAAACTTTTTGTTTGTTTGCCGGGCCACGTGGCTTGCGGCATCTTACTTCCCCTATCAGGAATGGAACCCATTCCCCCTGCAGCGGAAGCACGAAGTCCTAACCATTGGACTGCCAGGGAATTCCCTCCATGCTAAACTTTTTAAGTAATCTTTGGTTCTTTGGTATCAGGCATGAAAGATTCCAACTATATTTTCTTCTGGTGCTTTGTGCTTACATTTTTAGTATTCAGATCTTTAATCCTGGAAGTTCATTATGGGATATAAAGTAGTCCCCCCCCAATCTGTGGGGATACATTCCAAGAACCCCCCTGGATGCCTGAAACCTCAGATATTACTGAACCCTATGTTTTATGCTATGTTTTTTCCTATACATAACAGTATACTGTAATAAAAGTTACATGAATGTGATCTCTCTCTGAAAATATCTTACTGTACTGTACAGCGTGGATATGCTGGACAAAGGGATGATTCACATCCCGGGCAGGTTGGAGGGAGATGGCACGAGATTTCATCATGCTACTCAGAACAGCACGCAATTTAAAACTTACGAATTGTGTATTTCTGGAATTTTTCATTTAAAATTTTTGGACTGTGGTTGACCACAGGTAACTGAAACTTCAAAAAGTGAAACACACATAAGGCGGTACTACTGTATAGAGATTTTTCTCTCCCGTAACTCCCTCCTAAATTGTTAGCCCAGCAACATTTATTGAATTAGTGGAGAACTTTTTAAAATAAATACCAAGGAAACTTTAATTCAATACAAATTCTTCTACCTTGGATATGATGCGATTGGTTTTTTTTTTTTTTAATAAAAACAGACACAGCAGTGAATATGAAGTCATGAAAGCAAACTGACCTAATGGGCTATGTTTGTTTTTATCAGTAGGTGTCAAAGAAAAAGGAATGACATTACCTGTGTCTTTCCTCTCTAGAGTATCGAGATCGTTACGATTCAGACCGATACCGTGATGGGTATCGGGACAGTTACCGTGATGGCCCACGCCGGGACATGGATCGATACGGGGGCCGAGATCGCTATGATGACCGAGGCAGCAGAGACTATGATAGAGGTCGTTGTAAAACACAATTAACTTAAATTGCTTTCTTTTAAGAACTCCTTTCTTGCCTTCTCCCCTCCAGTGTGATGATCACAATTTGGGATATGTTTACAGGCTACGATTCCAGGATAGGCAGTGGCAGAAGAGCATTTGGTAGTGGGTACCGTAGGGATGACGACTACAGAGGAGGTGGGGACCGCTATGAAGACAGATACGACAGACGAGATGACCGGTCATGGAGCTCCAGAGACGATTACTCTCGGGATGATTATAGGCGTGATGATAGAGGTAATCATTTGCTTTTGCTTACTTAATGGGGCATTACTACTAGAGTAACTGGTTGGAAATTTTTCAGTTGTTTCAAACCCCTTAAGTGGGCACAGATAGAACCTACACATAGTAAAGGTTGCATCGGAACATAATGGAAAGAGCATTAGATAAAAATGGACATAATGGGAATAAATAAAGTCTAGTTCTAACCTGTTTTAGCATACAGATTTTTTCAGTTAAAATTTAATTGAATAAACAAAGGAAAAAGAAAAAACATTTGCCAGACATTCTTATAGTATGATCTCACTTAAAATAGGCTGTTTTAGCCCCATTTTTCAAGTGAAGGAATGACACTCAAACATGGTCTCATAGCCAGTAATTGGTTGGCACTGTGGGTTAAAAACCAGGTGTTGCTTATTTCAATGCCATTGATACCAAGTAGTTGATACTCATTAATTAATGGTGAGGTGTCAGTGTACCTATTCTAAAATTATGCCCCTGATATTATATCATTTATATGAAACATATATTGTGTTACAACTCTGACCTCTCAAAAAGTATTATAAATGGCCGCCATTTGTTGTTCTGACTTGAGTGATGTCATTTTATGTATTTATTTATTTATTGGCTGCAACGGGTCTTCGTTGCTGTGTGCAGGCTTTCTCTGGTTGCGTGTCGAGTGGGGGTTACTCTTCCTTGCGGTGCGCGGGCGTCTCATTGCAGTGGCTTTTTTTTTTTTTTTTTTTTTTTTTTTTTTAATTTATTTTTAGCTGTGTTGGGTCTTCATTGCTGCACACGGGCTTTCTCCAGTTGCGGCGAGTAAGGGCTACTGTTTGTTGCAGTGCGTGGGCTTCTCATTGCGGTGGCTTCTCTTGTTGCGGAGCACCGGCTCTAGGAGCACGGGCTTCAGTAGTTGCGGTGCACGGGCTCAGTAGTTGTGGCTCACAGGCTCTAGAGCACAGGCTCAGTAGTTGTGGCACATGGGCTTATTAGTTGCTCCGTGGCATGTGGGATTTTCCTGGACCAGGGCTCAAACCCGTGTCCCCTGCATTGGCAGGTGGATTCTTTTTTTTTTTTAAAGATGTTGGGGGTAGGAGTTTATTAATTAATTTATTTATTTTTGCTGTGTTGGTTCTTCGTTTGTGTGCAAGGGCTTTCTCTAGTTGTGGCAAGCGGGGGCCACTCTTCATCGCGGTGCGCGGGCCTCTCACTTATCTTGGCCTCTCTTGTTGCGGAGCACAGGCTCCAGACACGCAGGCTCAGTAGTTGTGGCTCATGGGCCTAGTTGCTCCACGGCATGTGGGATCCTCCCAGACCAGGGCTCGAACCCGTGTCCCCTGCATTAGCAGGCAGATTCTCAACCACTGCGCCACCAGGGAAGCCCTGGCAGGTGGATTCTTAACCACTGTGCCACCAGGGAAGTCCCTAAAATTTATTCTTAAAAGCATTGCTGGGGCTTCCCTGGTGGCGCAGTGGTTGCACGTCCGCCTGCCGTTGCAGGGGAACCGGGTTCGCGCCCCGGTCTGGGAGGATCCCACATGCCGCAGAGCGGCTGGGCCCGTGAGCCATGGCCGCTGAGCCTGCGTGTCCGGAGCCTGTGCTCCGCAACGGGAGAGGCCACAATAGAGGAAGGCCCGCATACCACAAAAAAAAAAAAAAAAAAGCATTGCTGATACCTGTTTCCTCTTATTTCCATGCAAGAAACCTGGAAATAATAGCTAACATTTATTGAGCATTTACGCTGCACCAACAATGAGCTGAGTGCTCATACAGGTATTATTTAAGTATTCTATGTGGTAGATGTACAGTTATCATCTTCCCTTTACTTGTGAGGAAAGTAGAGGCTCAGATGTAGTCTTCATTGACTACTGACCTTTGTCTCTCATGCCATTTCTTGCCTCCCGCAATGGCTGTACACCTGATTTCCAGCCCCCATTCCCCCGATGATCAAACCCCCCACTCCTTCTAAGATCTGCCCCCCTTGTCCTCAGGGTCACTGCCACTACCTCTGTTCAGACTTCATTGCTATGCCCACGTTACTAACATTTCCCTGCCTCGCTCCATTTTCACATTGGCCCAAGTGAACAGTAGTCTTTCTGGAACAATATCTAATTAGGTTATTCTCTTTCTAAAACCCTATCTTGTCTCTTCATAGCCTGAAAGATATCCCTTTGTACTTCTGACATACAAGGGCCTTCACTGCTCTGCCACTTCAGTGTTGTCTCCATCCCTTCCACAAAAACTGCCCAGCCATCATATTCCGGACGTTAGCATGGTATCTGAAATATAGGTGTTCCAATTATTTGTTGAGTAGGTAAACAAAATTACCAAAGGAAGAAGGAGACATTGTGTACCATAGTGGGAGGAGCAGTGGAGTTGCTTCAATAACATGGATTTCATTCTTTGGTCCACCAGGTGTTAGCTGTGTGACTTCAATGAGTTCCTCTTTCTGACCCCAGTTGTACCCTATTCGCATAGGTAATGGCCCCTTCGCAGGGTTATACAGATGAAAAATATATCTCAGAAGTTATATAAACTACCAACTTCAAACCCTTGTAGAAAATTTAAATCTTGCTAAACAATACCCTCTTTGTTTGCAGATACATAGATATGTAGTAAAAGACCAAAGACACGCATAAGAATGATAGATACTAAATTCAGCATAGTAGTTATGAGAAGACAGCGCAGCACTAAACATGTTATCGGGAGGCTTCAGTGGTTTTTGTGGTGCCAGGTGGTTGATGTAGACAGGCTTTCTTTACATCTTCTGTATATTTTGTGTCTGAAATATTTAGAATAAACACTGATTTTGAGAAATACAATATCCTTGAAGCACTCAGGTTTATCTTGAAATATTCTGACAACTTGGATCCAGGAAGAAGTCAGACGTCCTTACAGTTTATATTCTAATGTTCGGTGTTGCATGCTTTGCCCTATGAGTCACCATCAAATTTATATTATACACAGAGATAAGAATATAAGAACTAGAGCCTTCCGTATCATACTATTACAGGTTTGTCTTAACCTACTGAAGCAATCCATCTTCCAGACCACATTTTTTAACAAGATACTTTTCATCCAATATCTTATCATAGTCAAAAAATTTCCCCCAGATAATAGTAATCATGATAAATGCTTAATTTACCATTGAAATTTTTACTGTTTTTAGTCTTTCCCTCAGTCTGGTACTGCATCATGGATGTGGTAGTGGAAAGATTAATTGGACTTGGTTCTTCGGGCCACCCATTTTTTAATGATCTCCCTTTTTACCTTTGCTGGATTGGCTAGGCCACTCACTAATCTGAATCCCAAATAGCATTTCGTAAAAGGTATGTCTGGAAATCTGGCTTTCAGCCATCGGCTTCTGATGATTTTCCAAAACTATTACTTAGAGTTTCATTTAACTTAGGTCCCCCCCAAAGACCCAAACTGAACCTAAAGCCTCGGAGTACTCCTAAGGAAGATGATTCCTCTGCTAGCACATCCCAGTCCAGTCGAGCAGCCTCTATCTTTGGAGGGGCAAAGCCTGTTGACACAGCTGCTAGAGAACGAGAAGTAGAAGAGCGGCTACAGAAGGAACAGGAGAAACTGCAGCGTCAGCTGGATGAGCCAAAACTAGAACGACGGCCTCGGGAGAGGTGAGGTTGTCTTGTATTAACGGATTTCACATCCATGAATCCAGTGATTCTTTTTTTTTTTTAATCCTGAGTCTTTATTTTAACATTTATTTATTTTATTTATTTGGCTGTGCCGGGTCTTAGTTGCAGGACACAAACTCTTATTCGTGGCATGTGGGATCGAATTCCCTGACCAGGGATGGAACCTGGGCCCCCTGCATTGGGAGTGCAGAGTCTTAGCCACTGGACCACCAGGGAAGTCCCCAATCCAGTGATTCTTAATGGGGGCTTAAGTCCCCAGGGGGCACTTGGGAAATTCATGTGGGTGTTACTGGTTGTCACTCACTAGCATTTGTGTGTATGGGATGGGGCTGCTAGGTGGTCTGCAGTGTGTGGGAAAGTTTCGTTACCCAATGAAGCGTTGTTGTTTATCCCTCATGATTTTCAAAAGGCCTCCTGGGCCCTGGTGGTAGTTTAATACAAGAGTCTGCAAAGTGTGGCCTGTACCTGTTTTTATAAATAAAGTTTATCTGGCCCTTTAAGAAAAAATTTGCCAAATCCTGCTTTATTGTATAGAGTAAAACACCATAGTGAGGTGAATGGATTTACCTCTTTTCAAGTTATTAGGGATGGAGTAGACAAAATGTTTTCACTGATACTAAGTGTAGGCTGTAAATTATTTTCCAGTTATTTTAATTTGTGTGTATGTTGGTTATATTATCTGTTATTTCAGGATAGTGTAAAGGAGTGTTTATTATTAAAAAGATGGCATGACATCCAATAGGGTAGACACCTCCTATAATACACTGAAAAGCTAGGCCTGGTTTTGAGCAATTTGCGGAATTGTGTTACCACCAAGGGAGGGCAGAGTCGTAGATTATGTAGGGGAATGTTCTTAACTCTAGCTGACACTTGCTGAGGCACTTGTTTCCCTGCTGTCCAAAAGTAGAGCATTTCTACTTATAAGAATAAGCCAAAATGGTGTAAAGTGAAGAAGCAGTTATTTTAGGACACATCTTGCTAACAGGTAACAGCTTGCTGCAAAACAATTGCTGAATGCTGTTTTCGCTTTTCGTCTTTTTTTATAAAAGCAGAAATCCTCTTTGGATTTCTTTCGGTTAGCAGCAGCATATATGGATCTTTCTGTAAAAGTGAAGTGGCATAAAGGAAACTTTGGAAAAGGAGGGGATACCTGTATTTAGAACCAGAGAATGTTAATGTCTGCCGCTTTCAAACAGTTTGAGCAAAAGAGACAGGTGCGTGCACCCCCACATAAATAAAGCCAGCACGATAAAATATTAATAAGTGATAGTTCCTGAGGGGTCGGCATGGGTCCACGGTGGCCTTCACTGAGCTGGACATGATGTATTTTGTTAAATCTCTTTTATACAGACACCCAAGCTGGCGAAGTGAAGAAACTCAGGAACGGGAACGATCGAGGACAGGAAGTGAGTCATCACAAACGGGGACCTCAGCCACATCCGGCAGAAGTAAGTCAGACCAGGGTGGGTATCTCATTATTGCCCTTTTCCATAACCTATCCATAACCAAATTATGCAGAGATTTTGGAGTATTAGCATGGATTGATCTGACTTTCACATCTGCTTTGAAAAGTCTGAGAAATGTGTACCAGAAGAGACTTTTCTTATGGGTGTGTGTGCACATGTGCGCTGAGCCTCTATGTGGAAGTTGATCAGTGGTTCCTCGAGTTTACAATTTCATTGTAGATCCCCTTCACACGCATATATGTATCCTTCTCCAAGTACCAACGTTCTAACACGGAGCATACAGAAAGATTATAATCCTAAAATAAAGAATTCTCATTCCTAGGAGAGGTCAGTTAGCTATCCTTGGAGTGTCATTATTTTTCCTGTTTCTCTTGCATCGGTAAAACATTTTCGCCAGAGGACATTTGGAAACCAGTTTGGGGATAATTTTATCTATTGGGAATCAAATTCAGGTCTGTATTTAAGAATAATGATGGAAAGCAGTAAACTCGGTTGTGGGCCGTTTGCCACTCTGTTGAGGTCTTAATAGATGGTTGTCCAATAAGCCCTTTTTTCCTGATGCTTTGACCTTCCCATTCTGACTTCACAGATGCACGAAGGAGAGAGAGTGAGAAGTCTCTAGAAAATGAAACACCCAATAAAGAGGAAGACTGTCAGTCTCCAACTTCTAAGCCTCCCAAACCTGAACAGCCTCTAAAGGTAATGCCAGCCCCTCCACCAAAGGAGAATGCTTGGGTGAAGCGAAGTTCTAACCCTCCTGCTCGATCTCAGAGCTCAGACACAGAGCAGCAGTCCCCTACAAGGTGAGTCAGCTTGGAAACATAGCAGTTGGTTGGCTATAGACTCTTCAGTGCTGTGCTATCATGGTGGAAGATGCCCTGTGGGGTACTGGCCTTGTGGCATCTGATAAGTTCTGCCATCTTTGCTGTGATAGTTCAAATTCTGTGGTGTGCCGGTGGTTCAGTTTTCTGGAGTTTTGATAGCTGGTTAACATCACTTTGGTGACTCAATCTGCACACACTATAAATCGGAACCCGCCAATGCCACATTCTGGCAGTACGGCCTTGGGGGGTCACATCACTTCCCTAAGTTTTAGGATTCTCATTTGTAAAGTAGAGGGATAAGATTAACCTAGCATGACTATGATAATTCTAAAGGACATGACATTTGGTCAAGTTCACATAATTGCTTTCATTGTTGCTTTCCCATATTTTAATGTTTCACAGCATTAAGTATATATTTTTGGTTCTCTGTAAAACTTCACTTGAAGTAGAAGTTTCTTATCTGTTCCTTCCCTAAGACAGCTGATGGATGTGATTACGTGTTTTCCTTCTAGTGGTGGAGGGAAAGTAGTTCCAGCTCAACCATCTGAGGAAGGACCAGTAAGGAAAGGTAAGGCCAAGAGGGGAATAGATTATTTGCCCAGATAGAGGCCTAAATTTAAAAGTCCCCATAGAGGAGTCACAAAATACTGAATATCATTGTATTTTGCACCCATTTTTTTGTGTTAAAGGTTCTTTGATTGTCTGCCTTTTCTTGCCAGTAGAGGGCAGGAGTGGCCTCTTTGGAGAAAACATAGAGCCCTGCCCTTTCCTGGTAGAACATTTCTTTGAAAGGGAAAAAAAACGAATCGGAAGGAAATTGACATGCTCAGTCCAGATTAGAAATGTTGCCACCTGCAAGGCCAAGGTCACTACACAGCGTCATAGTCCTTATTTCCACTTTGCTTTTTATGATAGCATAACCCCACGGTGGAATTTTTTAGTGGATCTTGTTTGTGGTGTGTGTGTGTGTGTGTCTGTGTCTGATAATAGAAGGGAAGAAGGGCTTAGGAAGGAAATCTGGATTGGGGGTAGTTTTCATTTCCCTCAGTACATATGGGCACACTTCTCTTCAGTTTAAGGGAAACCTGGGAGAGGAAGAGTGTTTATTTTACTGACTTCCATTTATTTTTGTGTCTCCACTCAAGCAGATGAAAATAAAGTAGATGGGGTGAGCGCCCCAAAAGGCCAAAGCGGAAATTCCAGCCGTGGTCCAGGAGATGGAGGGAACAAAGACCACTGGAAGGAGTCAGATAGGTACGTGTGTTCCCTCCTCATTTGTAATCTTTGATCTGATGCTAGATACCTGTGTCTTTGTATGAGAAAGTTCTTGGTTCTCCATACCTTGCCAGATCTCCCACTGTGAACCCATTGAAGTCAACCAATGTAGTCAGTTACAATTCTGAGAATCTAGATTACAAAATGTCCAGATAGCCAGAACTGTTGATTGGAGGTGCCTATTCAGTACCTCAAAACTGCTTGTGAGTGTTGGGAGAGTCGTCTCCTAAAGTTGTTCATGTCTCTGCAGGAAAGATGGCAAAAAGGATCAAGACTCCAGATCTGCACCTGAGCCAAAGAAAGCTGAAGAAAATCCAGCCTCTGTGAGTGTCAAAGACTTGCCCTCAACTTCTTGTAGCTTACTTTTGCCATTGAAATCCTGGACATTTGGGGCTGCAGACAGAGTGGTTGGAAATAGGCATTGCTGCTTGTTCTTATCGATCTTGTCTATTACAGAAGTTCAGTTCTGCAAGCAAGTATGCTGCCCTTGCCGTTGATGGTGAAGATGAAAATGAGGGAGAAGATTACACCGAATAGACCTCTGCATTCTGTGCTTTCTCCTAGTCTCTCACCACCCTGGAACATTCGAGAGCAAATCAAACCTCTATCCAGACAAGACAAAATAAAACTCACCATCTCCTGGATACCTTTCTTAACTTTTTTTTTTTTTTTAAAAAGAAACAAAATGAAATTCTTTTGCATGCTGCTGCAGCCTTTAAAATATTGAACTAACTGGAGAATCACCAATGTAGCCAGAGAGAGACGTACAGCTTTTAATGCTGTAAGTTTAAAGTTGTGGTGCATTTTTATGACACGTGCAGTTGCCTGTGTGATTAGTGCCTAGGGGCCTCCGTTTAGCAAGATGGCAGTGATAGTGATGCAGTGTCTGGAATCTAGTTGGGCAGTAGGCAGGTATTAAGGAAGAGTGCTAGGTTTCTACCTTTAATTCTTATCCTGTTGTGGCATACATGAATTAGCAAACAGTATCTGAATAAATTCTCCATTCTTGGCAAGGTAGGTTTAGTCTCTGATGTTGTTTTAGTCTCCAGGAGGCTGCCAGCCCCACCTCTTATTTAATTCTGAGTTAACTGGGGCCAGCCTAAGGGGGAGTTCCTTCATTTGTGCCCCCCAGGGGGGTAGGCGGGAGTGAGGCCACAGGCCACTGAAGAATAGGACTGTTTGGTGACCAAAGTAAATGGGGAAATCGTGGTTTGAAAAGAAGCTTGGGGATTTGATGAATTATTTTGCACCAGTAACAGGGAAAATGGTATGACCTCCAATAAACACATAATCGTTTACCTCCTGGAGCAGGAAGCACTTAGGGGTTGTGGGAATTCCCAGGTCTTTTATGTGTCCTGGTTTCACCCTTTCTTAAACACTGTCCCTTCTGAAAGTTCAAATATATCCACATTCTGTTGAAGTCTTGGAAGCTTTAAAAATTTAGACTCTTGTCATCGTCTTATGTTCCTCATGCTACTCTTTCCTGTTAACCTTCCCACAGGCAGCTTCTACTTAAGTCTAAGTCACATACTTGACCTCCTAAGCATTCTCTAGAGCCCCTGGGAGCTGTCCAATGAGGAATCATCACTGCTTTTTCTCAAGCGAATCTTGGTTCCTAAATGTTTTGACACTCCTTCTCTCCAGCCATTCGTGCTCCCGCTGCTTTGACCCCTTTTTACACCTCAGAAAACTTGAGAATTACCAGTCTTAGGTGGTGAGCGAGGGTGGTTAAATTGGGAGCCTTTCTTACAACCTTGATTGCGGTTTGAGGGGCTTTTTAAAAAACAAGTTTCCTTCTCTCCAAGTGAAATCCCACACCAATGTTTGGATTTATACTGTGGCTTAGACCAATGTGTGGTTTTTTTGGTTCTGTTTTTTTAGCATCCCCTTCAGAGAATAAATGATAATGGAGAAGAACAATTTCACAAGGTCCTGGCTTCTCTTGCGACACAGTAGCTTTACTTGCCTGCTTTTATGTGCACCTTGGTACTGTCAGCTCAACAGATGGTGTCCTTACAGGCAATATTGGTACCTGCAGAGAAAAGACATCTTGGTCTCTTCTCACATCAGTCCTAGGTTAGACCCTTTCCAGCCGTGCAGGGGTGTTGGTTTATGAGTGCTGCAGCAGTGAGCATAATGAATCGTTTACCCAGTGGACATAAAAGACATGCCAAGTGAAGTAACTTTAAATCATTGGCTTGGAGTGGCTAGTAGCTAGGAAGTGGCTTTTAGAGATACCCAAGGTTGAGAGGGTATTTTTTTTTAACCATTTGCTATAGATGATGAAAAAGTAGGGTTTGCCCTCTTCATGTCTGCTCCTTCCAAATAGATGTGTCCAAAAAAGCTGTTTTTTCCCCCATTCCTCTACCCTGCCACCCTGTTAAAACAAACAGGGATTTATGACCCGCTCCTCAATACATGTAAAATTTGTACAAAAATATCTTCTATGAAAATGATTTGTAATCTGTAGACTTAATACCTGGGAGATGTCTTGAGATGTAAAATCCCATCCTTTAGGTTGTGGGGTTTTTTGTTTTCTCCAAATAAATCTGATCTTTAAAGTTCACTTTAATGCTTAAGTGTCTTGGCGTGCATGCCACATTCTGCGTTTTTTATTCGACTCCCTATTGATAGTCTGCTCCACACACAAATACACACACACACCTTTCTGAAGTTCCCTCTCAGTATTGGATACCATTTTATGCAGGTGGAGGGTGGGACTGCAAGAGGAATCTGTTGATTGAGGCCCCACAACTGGGAATTTGCATCAGCTCCCCTCCATTTTTACCTGGTGTTTACCTTTAATACTTGAGAGTATCTGTGTTCCATTTCCTGTACTGTTTATTTTAGTCATAAGATTAAGCGGGAACTCTAGGGATAAATCCTCTTGTCCTTGACGTGGTGTCTCCATAAACCTCCACCCTTCAGCCTGGAGAGGTGATGTGTCTGCTGTCCTAGGCTATACCACACAGGCAGAGTGGAGTTACGGTTGACAGCATGGTCTGGGTTACAACCGAGGCCACTTTTCTCTTAATGCACAGGCAGTGGGAATTTTCCAAACAGCTAGGGACAGACTGTTCATTGTTGCAAGGCAGGAAAGAGGTTAGAACAGTGGCAGAGAATCCTTAAGGTCACAAGGGGGTGGGAGCACAGAAACCTCAGTCGACAATTTTGGGGACTTGGAGCCAAGAGGAAGTGTGGGGCGGGAGGTGTAAGGAGATGGAAGCACAGTGACACAGGTGGCTTTCCTGGGCCAACTGCAGCAGCAGCTGCTCTTGTAGTTTATTGCTGGTGCGTTGACTTCTGAAGTTGTGCGATAAGTAGCTTGGTGTGCTGTGATCCCTGTGGGTAGGGAGGAAAAGCTCCTGCCCAGGCTGCCTGTACCTGCAGCCTACAAGGCAGCGCTTGCATACTGCAGCTCCACCGCAGGCAGCAGCCTCAGTCACATCTCCAAAGCCTTCATTTCAAGCCACTCCCCTCCCTGTAATACTGAGGTCTGGGTAAATGATGGAAAGAAGGATGAAGCTAGGAAAGGCTGACCGGAAAGAGGTTCATGTTGGTTGTGCACAGAAAAGGTAGGGAGGAAAACTCCCTGTACTATGGCCCAACAGGGTACTCTTAAGTTCAAGGGAGAGGTAGGCACCGGTATGGCCCCCATCCTCAGTCATAAGAATGTGTGGACTCTTTCAGAAGGCCAACCGTGGAAATGGGTCCCAGGGTGGGTCAGCCCTGTCAACCTACGTAAATCTTGAGCGATCAGAGGCTGCAGGTTTGGCATCAACTTCAGTCTGGTCGGGTCCCTCGTGTATTCCAATCCACATGGCCTAGTTTCTTCTAAACTGAGTCAAACACTAGGCTCTGGATCCCAAGGCAGGGTCCCAGTTAGTGCTGAGGGCGTCACCTCGAGCGCTAAGCGAGCTCACAGCATCTGGTTTCTCAGGAAGTGGGAGAGCTACACATCTGCTCCTGAGAAACATTATTTCTCAAATTAAACCTTGTTTCTCAGCAACCGTCGTAGCCCCCGGGGCCACAAGTGTAGAGGGAAGACTTGCCTTCCCTCACCCCTCAGCCTCAGCAAAAAGAAAGAGTTTGGAAGAGGCGAGCTGTGCAGCTCCCCGCCCAGCTGCAGCAACCTCCCAGTTGGACAATATATCCTCTGTCCTCAGCTAGGGGATCTGCCTCTGGAGACAGCTCTTCCCCTTCCCCCACTCTTCCTGGTTCCCAGAGCCCAAACCCTCCCCTGAAGTTCCCCTGACCTCTTCCAGCCAGACCAGCCTACTCCCTCAATGCTCTCCTCCTATAGTCCCCCACCCCCAGGATCTGAGCACACTCCGTCACAGGCATGGGATCACCCCAGACCAGGGAAGAGGGGGTTCAGCCTTCCGGGCCAGGATGGGCTGCCCCTTGCGTAGTTAAGGTAAGAAAACCTGCATGAAGGGTCAGAGGGTGTTCCTCAACTTGTTTCACCTTCACTAACAGGATCCTGGTTTTCTCCTCCCTTTCCCCTTCCTTTCTAAAGTTCCCTCTGCTCTGAGCTGGTAGTCAGGATGCCTGGCTGGCCCTATGTGCCACGTGCCACCCATTATAATTTCACCCCCTCCAAGCCACCTTCTGTATTTTCTCACTCTCAACCTTCCTCATCAGCTTCCCCCCTGCAGCCCCCTTCCCCCGTCCCCACATTGAGAGCAGGAATCAAGTCTGCGCTGGAAGTTCAGCTACCCATCTTACGACCCTCCCCCAATTCCTTGGAACCTCAGAAGTTCCTCTTAGCGAGAATTCCCTGACGGTCCAGTGGTTAGGACTCGGGGCTTTCACTGCTGAGGGGCCGGGTTTGATCCCTGGTCAGGCAACTAAGATCCCGCAAGCCGGGCGGTGTGGTCAAAAAAAAAAAAAAAAAAAAAAAAAATTTTCCTCTTAGGGGCAGCAATACCAGCATGAGTGTGAGGCTCTAGCCCTCCCATCGTTCTGGGATCCAGTCAAGTACGTTTTCTCTGGGTCCCAGTCTCTTCTTTGGTACCTCTAAAACCTACCCTTTGGCGTGCATCCCAGGGCCCAGCCAGAGACCCTAATGAACTCTGGAAAGCAAGATTTTAAAAGAGGTAGACTTAGGCTCCAAAGAAGTGAGTGAATTTTCATATCTTGGCTATCTCGATTACATAATCAAATCTTACCAAAATACACAGAATGACCTTCAGCCCTGCCCCTTCGCCAGTAGCCTCTGATCCCTGTGGTTCTCCTCTCTCCTCTGGTCTTCTCCAGACTCTGGCCTCTCACCTTCTCCCAGTGCTTCCCTACCTCTTCCCTCCCCCGCTCCATTCCAATCCCCCAGCCCTTCCTCCAGATCCCAGGGACTCCTGCCGCTCTAATCTCTGCCTATTGGACACCAACTCAGTCAAGAGCAGTAAGATCAAGGCTCCCCGGTCCCAGCCACACCTACCCCTCCCAAATGCCAGTCTCTGGAGGACCTGCACTGTCACCATCCGCAGCTTCCCAGCCTCTTCCCTGCCGCCAGATTAGAATCAGGTGCCCCACTCCCTCGTAATCAGAACCAGACTTCTCAGCCTTTGCCAAAGGCTAGATGAGCACAGAAAAGACCCAGCTGAGAGGAGACGGAGGGATAGAAGGCCTTAGTGCTGGCGATACTGGCTGCCTTGAGGCATCGGGCATTGAGGCCTGCGCACCGGCTCCTCAGAATCCGCCTGCCCCCCCTCCCCCCACCCCCGCCAGTTTTCATCATGGAAAATCCAGTGGGGAGGGTGAGGAAGGGAGAAAGTTTCAGGAAGTGCTCACTGCTAAAGAACACTGGGGAACCTGGGAATGGGAATAGATTGATTGAGCTTCTAGAAAGACATCCTTTCCCTCTAACTTCCCCTCCAGGGTGGCATAAATCAAACCAGCCCCACAGCCCATTAACTCAACTCCAGGAAGTTCCTATCCAGTACCAGATCCAGACACTGCAAAAGAAGTGAATGAGATTAGACCACAAATTTCCATGTCCACTGGGAAGCCTGGAACTTGAGTTAAATGAGAGGAAGACTTTAATAGAATTATCCTAGGGAACAGGAATGACAGTCCAGGTCCAAAGCAGGGCGATGTTTAGGCTGACCGGAGCAGCTTAGGCGTAGGGTTGGGAAGTTGAACTCGACCTGAAGGTCCTCAGCTGTGAGTCCTTTGGGGGAGACTAGGTGGCACTCGAGAAGTCTCCCGTGGCAGAGGACCAGAGGAGTGCGTCCAGCGACTTGGGACATAAGTGATACCAGATGCCTTCGTTTGAAGCCCCGGTGGGTAGGTGGCGCTAGCCCCACTAGGCCAGGCCGCAGGTGGCCCCTGATTTCGGGGTCAGGCCCACTCCCAAATGCATTCCTGGGGAGGGGCCAGACTGCGAGAGGCCGAGGCAGTCCTCTGCACCCTTGTTTCTAGTGCCTTCTGGACCTGTGTCCACCTTTTCTTCTGCGTCTGTTTGGCTCGTAAGTTTTTTTTGCCTGTGTCCCTCCGGGTCAGTCTCTTCCGGACTCTTGAGATTTTCCTATCCCTGTGTTCTCCGTGTCCACCTCTCTCAAAATCTCTCCCCGCATTTCTGTCTCTTCCGCTCTCCGAGGGTCTCTGCCAGTCCCCGCTTGCCTCCTTCCCAGCTCCTGGGCGCGTGGGTTCGCCAGAGAAGGTGGGGAGGAGAAAAGGGAGAAGGAGAAGGACGAGGGGCGGGGAGCGGGCGGCACGTGGGGATTGGAGCCCGGGAAGGAGGAGAGAGGGAGGGAGAGGAGCCCGCGGGAGGGAGGAGAGGGCGGCGCAGGGAGCGGCAGGGGCGAGCGCAGCGCGCCCACCCTGTCTTCTCCGCCTCCTTAGCGTCCGCTCGGCGCGGCCCCGGGCGAGATGGGTTGGCCCGGGGGCTCCCCCTGCTGCTGCCCCGCCCCGCCGCGCCCCCGCCCCGCCGGGCGCCCCCCGCAGGTGAGTGGCCGCGCTGCGCCGGGCGGGAGGGCGGCGGCCTGTGCGTCACGGCCCGGCGGGCAGTGCCGGGGGCGGTCGCAAGGGGGCGCGGGGCCACCGCGGGGGGCGAGTGGGCGCGGGGAGCGGGGCGGGCGCGCTGGTCCGGGGATCAGGAGCCGCGGGGCCGGGGGCGGCAGCGGGCGGGGCCCGGAGGCCGGAAAGGTGACCAGGGGGCGGGGCCGGCCCGCGGTCACTCCCCGGCCCGGCAGTCTCGCCTTCGCGCGTCCCGGGCGCACACGCCGCCGCTCCGTCCCGCCACGCACGCGCTCGCGCCGCCCCTGCAGGCCAGGGACCTGGGCGGGTACTGGCCGGGGAGAGTGCGAGTCAGGGTTTTGCTATTTTACTTCACATCTGGGGAAACCGAGGCAGATTCGGCTTCCACTGTCAATTCGCCAGGTCACCCTGGGCACACTCGCACACTCCGCCTTCCCTCCCTGTCTCCTTCCCTGGGCCTCACCCCTCCTCGCGGCTGGGCTCCCAGCCGCTCATCCAACCACAGCTATTTCCAGGAAGGGGGAGTGTTGGGTGGAGGGGTTTCTCCAAACAAACCCAGGGCTTGGGAGTAAGAGGGGGCCAGGCTGGGAGAGAGACTGACGGGCTCTGGAAAGTTCCAGGCAGGAGGAGGGTGAGGGTCCCAGGGGTCTGGCCTGGACTTCCCAGGCCTGCCCCAGCGAGCTGCTTTTCCTCTCAGCACTGCCTGAAGGCTCAGCGCTCTCCCATCCCATCTCACTTCAGAGGTGCTCCACAGGGTGGGGAGGGACTCAAAGCTATGCTTCCCTGGCCACCCAACACGGGGGCTAGTGAGCCACCCACAAGGACAAGAGCGAGGGTCAGAGAAGGTTTGGGGACCTGTTGCCAGGTGAGGGGACTTTCAGCCTCTCGGGAGGCAGCAGGAGTGGAGAGAAGCCTGCTGGAGGGGTCCTGGTCAGAATAACTGTAATAGGAGGGGAGAAAGGCCATCCCACCACTACCACAGCACCTCTTCTGCTCCCAGCAGGGCTGGGGACTGGACCAGGCCAGGCCCGGTTGCCCACACTGGCCAGGGGCCTGGAATGTCCTGGGACCCAGCCAGGGCTGGCGGGGTGGGAGTGTGTTGCAGAGCCAGTGCCCCTCTCCAGTTACAGGCTAGGCCTCCCTCTGGCTAAGGTACCCTGGGGGCAGACTTCCTGACCTGGAAGGAGAATTAGAGCTTCAAGGGAGAAGCCTCAGGGTAGACCCAGTCCAGGCAGCCCAAGGAAGTGTCCTGAGTGGGCTCATCCCAGCAGCAGCAGGGTTAGACCAACCCAGATGGGCTCGAGGGAGGGAGAGGGAAGGTTAAGGACCTGGTGGGAGAAGCCAGAGCTGGGGGAGCTTCCAGAGCCCTGGGACATTCAGTAATAGGCTGCAAATGGGGGCGGGGCACGCACATTTGCACATTCTTTCAAGCCACTGGGCTGTTCCACTGGACTGCTCTGGGGAGCTGCTGTCCAAGGCTTGGGGCTGAGGACCCCCAGGCTATTAACCCCTTATACTTTCGGAAGATTACTCCACCCCCCCCCATCCTTTCCAAGGCCCCAATCCACCTCCTTCCCTTAACTTCCGGCACAGGAAGCTGGCCGCATTCCCAGGAGGGAGGCAGGAGGCCTGCGGAGGGGCGTGGAGTATGTGTTGGGAGGGGGGACTCCTGTCCAGTCCTCGAGCCCTGGGACAGCTGCTGAGGAAGGAGAGCGGAGCTGGGAGAACCATGAAGGTAGCGTTCAGGCTCGGGGGGCGGGGTGGCCCAGACCTAGAGCCTGGGGTGGCAAGGCTCAAAAGAGCTAGGAACCTGAGAGAAACAAGCCAGGGAATAGGTGAATAGGGGACTGTGTCAGGAGCAGAGCAGCTGGGGAGCCCTCAGGAGAAGGGCCCCAAATGCCTCGGGCTGGGGCAGGAGAATGGCTCGCTCCTGTGCCCAGAGCAGACTCTGGCTGGAATTTGACCTTCCAGTGTAGATGGTGGGGGCAGGGGGCCAGTGCACATTCTCCTTTTCCTATTTCTTCACAACTGGTGAAACTGAGGCAGGAAGCTGGCCCTCAGTCCCATTTTCCCTGACCCTCAGGATGCACTTCAGTCCTGAGCTGGCTGGGGTCGCAATTCCCAGCTCCCACTCCCCCCACCAGAAGTCCCCAGAGAGCCTGAGAGTTCAGGCCGGGAGGCTGGCCTGGCTGGGACGCGGTGTTCCCCGCTGGCCCTTGAGCCCTGCCCTGAGACCTAAATTCCCACCCCGCCCCTGCCCCGCCCCACTGGGGGCTGGATCTCAGGATCCCACAGATCCCTGGATAGGGCAGATCCCTGGGCATGGGGCAGCTCCAGAGCAGGGTGGGTTGGGGGCAAAAGATTCTGGGCTGACACTCCCAGCAGGGTAGATCCTGGGAATCTGATCTCCTGGCCTCCCCCACTTCCTCCCCCCCCCACCCGCCCCCACTTCCTGGAGCAGCGACCTGCCCCCTTCCCGCCTGCACTCCCCTCCACTTCCAGGGCTGGGCTTCTCCTCACAGCAGCCAGACAGCCTACTCTCCACCCAGGGGAAGTGGCTGCCTCCGCCAGGCCGCTTCCAGGAAGCCCCGGGCCAGGCCCCAGCATTGTTCGGGCCCCACGGCCGGCACCCCAGGCAGCCGGACACCATGAAGTCCAGCGGCCCAGTGGAGAGGCTGCTCAGAGCCCTGGGGAGGAGGGACAGCAGCCGGGCCACCAACAGGGTAGGAGTGCCCATTGGCTGGGCAGAGGAGGGGCAGGGGTGGAGGTGTGGGCAGTGGGGGAGGGGGCCAGGACTCAGGCCATACCCCCTTCCCAGTTTCGGCTTCCTCAGCCTTCTCCCCTTGTCCCGCATCCCCTCGCATCCCCTCGTTACTCTATCCCTTTGGAGTGGCCAGGTCTGGCTGTGACGCGAGCAGCAGACGTTTGGGTTAGAGCAAAACCTGGTGTCCCTTTCAGCTCCCCTGACACATTCCCTGCCCTAGCCCAGGCCAGCCCTGCACCCAGGCAGGTATACATCATTGTAGGACCTTCCTGGGTACTATTCTGGAACCCCAGAGAGGACGCCCCTAAGCCGAGAAGTTTGAGAGAGATGGGATGGGGGTGGCAAAGGAAGGAAGGGAGGGAGGCAGCCAGGTCTCAGGAGTGCTTTAGACAAGGGGGGGTTGATTTGCTTTCCACTGATATCATCTGTGTGTGCCATTAATGCCAAAAGGCACCCAAGTTTCCTAGTGGGTCTGGCAGAGTTGGTCCAGCCCAGAAGAGTTCAAGTTGGGTTTAATCCAGAAGCTTCAGGGACAGCCAAGAGACCAGAGGTGCTGCCTGCATCTCCAGGCTGAGGGGCCTGGAGGCCCTATCACTGCCTTTCCCCACATTTTCTCAGCCTCACCCCAGAAGAAGCATCTCAGGGCAACATGAGACAGTACTATGGGGGAGGGAGGCAGGAACTTGAACGCCAGAGGAGGAGAAAAATAGGTAGAAGAGAGAAGAGGCAAGGAAGCAAATGGTCCCCAGAGGATGGGAGGGATGGGACAAGGTAGGCCTGGGCCATGGGGGGCATCCCAGCTCACTGCACTCTGGGTGGGGAGGGGCCCAAGAGCATCTGCTCCACCCTCTCCCCCTCCAACGCTGGAATCCCACTTGAACCTCCTCAAGTGACAGGGCGCTTACTACATCCCGGAGCAGTAAGGCAGCGAAATATTTCCAGGTCATGCCTCCATCTGCCTCTCCCTCTGAGCATTACCGCCCCCTCCTTACACAACTGCTGCCTGCCGCCTGGGTGCACAATGAGTAAACATGTTGTTCTGACAGTAGGGGGAGGAGGGCGTGTCAGCTGCCTGGAGGACTGGGACAGCGGGACCAGGGGAGCAGGCCTGGCTGAGGCCCTCCTGCCGGGTCAGTCTGGGCGCTGTGTGACTGACACCAGTACATTCATGTCTGACCCCCTCCCTGCTCACTCTCTACCGAAGCCTCCAGCTGGGGAGGGCAAGATGGGAGGAGAAACAGGTTGCCTTCACAGCAGAGTCAGGGAGCGCCATCCCCCCACACCAGGACGGAAGCTCTAGGGCTTGGGTGGCAGTGACCGCAAGGGTATCACACACCAGGGCCACGTGAGGGGCCTAAGTGATCCCTTGGGGAGGAGCTGACCCAGCTAGGGTGACGCAAGGGGCCAGGTTCTACGCACTGTCTAGGACAAGCCCTACAACTGCCCGGGAACAGCTGTGGCCAAGTGCATTCTACGAGTCTGGGGTCTTTATCGGGATGGAAGAAGAGAGAAACTGTGCAGTGCTCAGGCCCCGGCCCGGTCCGGCAGATGGGCCCGTGGGAACTGACACCTCTGTCTGTCTGTCCCTCCACCTAGCCTAGGAAAACTGAGCCACATAGCTTCCGGGAGAAGGTTTTCCGGAAGAAACCACCGGTCTGTGCAGTGTGTAAGGTGACCATCGATGGGACAGGCGTCTCGTGCCGAGGTGAGGCGCCCTGCCCTATGCTGTGACTCTGCTAGCATCACCCAGCACCACTGGGTTGCACAACCCCAGCAGGCAGACCGCAGAACAGAACCCATACTGCGCATGCTGCCCCTGGGCTGGGCCACGTGGGAGCCAAGAGGAACTGCGTCCCCTCCAAACAGCCCTTGCTCCCCCAGCACCCCAGGAGACCCAGTACTCTAAATCACCTTCCCACCTCACCTGAGACTGGAGGCTTTCCTCCCTTGCTTCCTCTTCACCCAGACCCACCCTAGAACATTACCCCTGGCTCCCTCCCCCCCTCCCTGGCCTGGGCACCACTGCCATGTGCTTCCCTTGAACTCTGCCCCTGCTCCCCCAACTGCAGCCAGCTCAGTACAGCCGGAGTCCTGGAAGTCCCAAGGTCTAGTTCCAGGGCCTGGGGAGATGGGAGAGGGCCACCCCTTCCACTGCCCCAGTGGGCCCCAGCTAACCCCTCTCCTCCCCTCCATCCCCTCTAGTCTGCAAGGTGGCGATACACAGAAAATGTGAAGCAAAGGTGGGTGCTTGCTGTGGGGAGGGGAACTGGGGTCCCTTCCTCCTCTGAAACAGGCTTCTCCGACCACACTGGCATCAACCCTCCACCCTTCCTATCATTGGGGAACCCCTGCTGGGTGGGAGAGGGTACTGTACTGGGCCCTTTAAGAACCACCCTACTCCACCCCCTGGAGGGCTGGCCCAGGCAGCGCAGACAGCGTTTGGCGCGTTTGTCTTGGTGCCGTGCCCAGGCTGCAGCTGGCGAGTGGATGGGGGGTGGGGAAGAGGAGGAGAACGAGGAGGAGGAAGGGTGGGGTGGGTGGGTGTCAGAGCAGGAGACTGGCAGCCGGATGGGCTGTGCCTTCCTTCTGGGGAAGGGTCCTCAGGATGCCTGAGTGGGTCTTGTCCTGGCTCCTGGAAAGGCTGGGCAGAAGGTGCAAGGTGTAGATAGCACCCACTGTCCACTGGGAACCTGAGACAGCCGCATCTCTGGGGAGGTGCCCTAGTCCTCCTGCAGTGTGAGGGGTCCTAGGGCCTTGGAGCTGGCTTTGGGGAGCTGTGTGCCCGGGGGCGGGGTCTCCCAGTGAAAGAGGCCAGTGTCCGTCCCTGGCCATGGCTTGCCTGCATGGCTCTATATATAACTCCTGTCCTGCAGCTGGATGAATGGGGGTCTGTGTGGGCAGGGGGCTGGAAGCCAAGAGTAACAAGTGGGGGGCCCAGAGGTGGGGGACCGAGAGGCCAGAGGGGAGGCTCCCTTAAATAGAGGAACCTCAGTTGCAGCCTGCGCCCATCTGCTGACAGCCCCTCCACCTTCTTGCTGAAGCTGAGGGGTGGCCGCATCCTTAAGCCCGGGAAAGCCAGCAACTCAGCTTCTCACTCCCAGTCTCCTTCCAGGTGACTTCGTCCTGTCAGGCCTTGCCTCCCACGGAGCTGGTGAGTATGCTCTGGGATGGGGTGAACAGGCAAGGAACCTGGCTGTGGTGGTGTCCAGAGGTCTGGTGGCCACAGAGGGGGCCCCCAGGAGGTTACCTTGAATGCACTGCTGTGGATAGTGGTCATCCTGAGGCAGTGGAAAAAAATTTGAGCCCTTGCCCTCGTCCTCTTGGGCCTGCTGGGGGCTAGGACTCCCCCCCCACCCAGTACATCCCTCACAGGGACACCGGCTGGTCCTTGCCCCTTCCCTAACCACTCCCTTTTCCTCCCCCATCTCCCTCTAGCGGAGAAACACGGCCCCTGTGAGGCGCATAGAGCACCTGGTAAGGTGATGCTGGAGGAGGGGGGCGGAAGCAGGTAGCTCTGGGACTAAGGACCTAGGTTTCTTCTGAGGCAAAATTTCATGGAACTCTGGAGTGGGGAGCCTAGAGTGAGGGGCACAAAAGACGTGTGCAAAGTCTCATCTCATCCACCAGGGATCCACCAAGTCTCTGAACTACTCAAAGCAACGCAGCACTCTGCCCAGGTAAGTGAGGACGCGGGGTGTGGTCCCATATGAGCCCCTTCCGCTGGCCCCACACCTCAGCCCAGGGCAGGGCCCCCCAACAAAGCACTCCAGGCCAGCGCCGCCCCCCAGCTGGTCCCACCCACTCTCAGGACCCAGGAGACCTCACCTGTAGTCAGCCAAACACCCTTCCTTCACACCAGCCTCCGGTGCCCGCCCCACCCCCACTCTCCGCCCTGTTCCTAACACAGGCTTCGCCTCCTCCCCAGGAGCTTCAGCCTGGATCCTCTCATGGAGCGCCGCTGGGACTTGGACCTCACCTACGTGACGGAGCGGATCCTGGCCGCCGCCTTCCCCGCGCGGCCCGACGAGCAGCGACACCGGGGCCACCTGCGCGAGCTGGCTCACGTGCTGCAATCCAAGCACCGCGACAAGTACCTGGTGAGGGGCGGGACCTGCCTCAGTCAGCCAACGAAAGGGCTGGGAGGTCCGGATGGGCCAGGCCCCTCCCTGACGTCACGCCGAGGAGGCGGAGCCCCGGGTGGGCGGGGCCCCGGGCGCAAACCCTGGACGCCGACTGGGCTTCCCGAGCTAGGCTAGGCGTTAGCGACCTCCTAATTTTGGAGAAAGACCCTTCCTTAGGGTCACAGTGGGTGATACCACCTCCGAGCATCACCGCGCCTCGATGCCTGTGGTCACTTCGCGTAACGTCCTCACTTTACTTGCAGCTCTTCAACCTTTCAGAGAAAAGACATGACCTGACCCGCCTAAACCCCAAGGTAGGAGGGGATTAAAGCCATCACCCCCTGCCTCCTCGGTATTAATAGTAGCAATTGCCATCTACTTCACTCTGAAGCACTTTCCCATATGACACGTCACTTGGGACGCCCCAAAGCATGGTGCAGCAGGTATCAACCCATTGTCCAGGTGAGGGAAGTGTTGAAGCTGCCATGGACACAGCCAACAGGCCCCTGACCTCGTATCCAGGCCCCTACAGCCTGTCCCTCTTCCACCCCCACCCACCTCTTCTTTGGTGGCCACCAGCCCCAGTCCCACTCCTGCACCCCTCAGGTCCAGGACTTTGGCTGGCCTGAGCTGCACGCGCCCCCACTGGACAAGCTGTGCTCCATCTGCAAAGCCATGGAGACATGGCTCAGTGCCGACCCGCAGCACGTGGTCGTACTGTACTGCAAGGTGAGCTGGGAGCGCGAGTTCGCAGGGCTGGGGTGTCCTCAGCCAGGGGCCCCAGCAAGCCCTGCATCCCTGTCTCTTTGTCCTTAGGGGAGCAAGGGCAAGCTCGGGGTCATCGTCTCTGCCTACATGCACTACAGCAAGATCTCTGCAGGGTAAGGCTCCCCAGCCCCGAGTGCCCCTTTCCCCAGTGACCCTTCCTCCAGCTGGCCCTTTACGAGCCCATCTCCTCTGAAGCCCACCTCGGTGTTCAGAAGAGCCATTTACTATAAACTTGCCCTTTCCACCTCCTTTTTCTCATTTGTACTTCACCACAGTTTTCCTAGGGCTGCTGTAACAAAGTGCCACAAACCAAGTGGCTAAAGACAACAGAAACCTGTTGTCTCAGTTCTGGGGGCTACAAGTCTAAAATCTGAGGTGTCAGCAGGGCCACGCTCCCGCTGAGACTCTGGGTAGAGACCTTCCTGGTCTCTTCCTAGCTCCTGGTGGTGGCCAACAGTCCTTGGTGTTCCTTGGCTTGCAGATGCATCACTCCAATCTCTGCCTTTGTTGTCACATGGCCTTCTTCCTGTGTGTCTGTGTGTCTGTGTCTCTTCTTCTCTTCTTCTAAGGACACCAATCACATTGGATTAAGGGCTCATCCTACTCCAGTATAACATCATAACTCATTACATCTGCAACGACCCTATTTCCAAATAAGGTCACATTCTGAGGTACATATCTTTTGCGGGGACACAGTTCAACCCATAACATGGTCTTATTGTCCCGTTTTACAGAGGAAGAAACTAAATCTCAGGGAACAATTGCCCGAGGTCCAACAACTAGTAAAGTGACTGGGGTTTCTAGTTCTCTTCACCACCACTCTGGGCTTCCTCTAGACTTGGGGGAAATCGCACCTCTCTTCCCTCCCCTGGGGCTTAGGGATGGGACACCAGGTTGGAGACCAGCGCCTAAGCCCCCACACTGGTCCCACTCTCCCCAGGGCGGACCAGGCGCTGGCTACCCTTACCATGCGGAAGTTCTGTGAGGACAAGGTGGCCTCGGAGCTGCAGCCCTCCCAGCACCGGTGAGCAGCCTAGGTGGGGATGGGCCGGAGGAGCAAGTTCCCTCCGTGGCTACGAAGGCCGAGGTTCTCTCATTCATGCCGCACACCTTCATGGAGCACCTCCTGTGTGCTTGGGATTGTGCCAAGTGCTGAGACTGCAGAACAAGCACAGGATCCCTGCTCTCGTGGGGCTTATTTACATGCTAGTTGGGTAGACGGCAATAAACCTGTGAATAAAGAGACAAGGTCGTTTCGGATGATGACAGGTGCTATCTATTCAAAAACTAAAGCTGAGTCTCGTGATGAACGGAGACTCACAGGACAGTCAGGGCCCACCGCTATATAACGTGAGGCAGAGATCTGGGGGAAGAGCATGCTAGACAGAGGGAACAGCAAGGACAAAACCTCGGAGGCAGCAAGAAGGATGGAGGTTAGATGCAAGGAAGAAATCTCTGTTGAGCTGGAAGATGGGAGGGAAGCGCCGAGGAGAAGGTGGCTGGGGCAGTGTTCGTAGTTGAGATGACACCAGGGGATCTCCAGAGGAAGGGGCTTACGTCCTCCTTGACATCCCCGCACCAGGTATATCAGCTACTTCAGCGGTCTGCTGTCCGGCTCCATCAGAATGAACAGCAGCCCTCTCTTCCTGCACTACGTGCTCGTACCCATGCTGCCAGCTTTTGAACCTGGCACAGGTGAGTCTGCCTGGAATGTACTCCGGGGAGTGGGCTGTCCCCCACCCCCTCCACTCAGCACCCCTCACGTGCCTTCTCCTTCTTGCCCCTCCAGGTTTCCAGCCCTTCCTCAAGATCTACCAGTCCATGCAGCTTGTCTACACATCTGGAATCTAGTGAGTGCTCTGTTCCCGGGCCCCTGCTTCCCTGCTCCCTGGGTCCCTGTTTCTCCAGCCTCCCCAGGTAGCTGGGCCTCCAGCTCCAGCCACTGCGCCCACAAACTAATAGCATCACAGAATCCGTTTTATAGATGGGGAAGCTGATGCTTAAAGGGCTTTCACTAAGGCAGTGCTCAGTCTCCAGTCTCCCAACTCCCTCCTGACTCTTCACAGCCACCCGTGCACCCGGGTGCCCCTGATTCACCTCTACCCTCTCTCTTCCCCAGTCATGTTGCAGGCCCTGGCCCCCAGCAGCTTTGCATCAGCCTGGAGCCGGCTCTCCTCCTCAAAGGCGATGTCATGGTGAGGGGGTCTTAGCGACAGGGAGAGTCCTGGGGGTGGGGTGAGGGGCGGTGGTATAAGCCGCCAGCTGCACGGTCTCTGGTGAGCCATCGATTCGAGGCCGATGGGAGGGCAAAGAGGGCGTCCTCCCGATGGGGAGGTCACCTTGGGGTTCAGCCAAGGCAGAGCCGTGGCCAGATAGTCCCTAGGGTGGAAGCACCGAGGAGACGTGAGTGGACACGAGAGCGTGAACGCCGGTCTCCCTCCTCTCACCCAGGTGACGTGCTATCACAGGGGTAGCCGGGGGACTGACCGGACCCTCGTGTTCCGAGTCCAGTTCCACACGTGTACCATCCATGGACCACGGCTCACCTTCCCCAAGGACCAGCTGGACGAGGCCTGGACCGGTGAGTTGGAGACAAGTGGCGTGGGGGCTGGAGCCCGGGTGAGGGCGGGCGGGCGGGCGCCTGGGTCCTCACCGTCCACTCCCCGCAGACGAGAGGTTCCCCTTCCAAGCCTCGGTGGAGTTCGTCTTCTCCTCCAGCCCAGAGAAGATCAAAGGTGAGAGCCAGGCCTGGCCCCAGCCGGGGGCGGGGGCGTGTCGTCCCTCCCTGCTCCTCACCCCCGGGTGCCCTTCCATAGGCAGTACCCCACGGAACGAGCCCTCGGTCTCCGTTGACTACAACACGGCAGAGCCTGCCGTGCGCTGGGACTCCTACGAGAACTTCAACCTGCACCACGAAGACAGCGTGGACGGTGTGTGTGGGGCGCGGGGTGGCAGGAGGTAGAGTTTTGGGGGGCACACTCTTGCCTCCCCAGGCAGACACCCCTCCCAAGAGGCACCCCCTGAGCTGGAGTCTCCTGCGCTGTCCCCTGTTGACACACACACACTCTCTCTCTCTCTCCCCCTTTTGCCTGCTTGCCCTCCCGGATCCTCTTTCCACCCAGACTCCGTCATCCATACCCGGGGACCCCTGGATGGCAGTCCTTACGCCCAGGTGCAGCGGGCCCCCCGCCAGACCCCGCCGGCGCCCTCTCCGGAGCTGCCCCCGCCCCCGCTGCTCTCTGTCAGCAGCGATTCTGGCCATTCATCCACGCTGACCACCGAGCCAGCCGCTGAGTCCCCTGGCCGGCCACCGCCGACAGCTGCCGAGCGGCAGGAGCTGGAGCGCCTCCTGGGGGGCTGTGGAGTGGCCGCTGGGGGCCGGGGAGCTGGGCGTGAGACGGCCATCCTCGATGATGAAGAGCAGCCCCCGGCGGGCGGAGGCCCCCGCCTTGGAATGTATTCGGGACACAGGCCTGGCCTCAGCCGCCACTGCTCCTGCCGCCAGGGCTATCGGGAACCCTGCGGGGTCCCCAATGGGGGCTACTACCGGCCAGAGGGGACCCTGGAGAGGAGGCGGCTGGCCTATGGGGCCTACGAGGGGCCCCCACAGGGCTATGCTGAGGCCTCCGCGGAGAAGAGGCGCCTCTGCCGATCGCTGTCCGAGGGGCCGTACCCCTACCCGCCTGAGCTGGGGAAACCGGCCAACGGGGACTTCGGCTACCGCGCCCCAGGCTACCGGGAGGTGGTGATCCTGGAGGACCCTGGGCTGCCTGCCCTGTGCTCATGCCCCGCCTGTGAGGAGAAGCTAGCGCTGCCCACGGCAGCCCTCTATGGGCTGCGCCTGGAGAGGGAGGCTGGAGAGGGGTGGGCGAATGAGGCTGGCAAGCCCCTCCTGCACCCGGTGCGACCTGGGCACCCGCTGCCCCTGCTGGTGCCTGCCTGCGGGCACCACCATGCCCCAGTGCCTGAGTACAGCTGCCTGAAGCCACCCAAGGCAGGCGAGGAAGGGCATGAGGGCTGCTCCTACGCCATGTGCCCCGAAGGCAGGTATGGGCATCCAGGGTACCCTGCCCTGGTGACATACGGCTATGGAGGAGCGGTTCCCAGTTACTGCCCAGCGTATGGCCGAGCGCCTCACAGCTGCGGGTCTCCAGGCGAGGGCAGAAGGTATCCCAGCTCTGGTGCCCACTCCCCCCGGGCTGGCTCCATTTCCCCCGGCAGCCCGCCCTACCCCCAATCCAGGAACCTCAGCTACGAGATCCCTGCAGAGGAGGGAGGGGACAGGTATCCGCCGCCCGGGCACCTGGTCCCAGCAGGACCCTTGGCATCTGCAGGTGAGGGCACGGGGATGGGGAGTGCCCAGGGCAGAGGAGGGCTCTGGAAGACGGTGGGGGAAGGCACAGAGTGAGAAAGAGCTAAGCCAGACAGAAGGGGCTCTTCCTGGATCACAGCCCCTCCTCTCACCTTCCCTGCAGAGTCGCCGGAGCCCGTGTCCTGGAGGGAGGGCCCCAGCGGGCACAGCACCCTGCCTCGGTCTCCCCGAGACGCCCAGTGCAGTGCCTCTTCTGAGCTGTCCGGTCCCTCCACGCCCCTGCACACCAGCAGCCCAGTCCAGGGCAAGGAGAGGTACCCAGAGGGGCTGGGCAGCTCAGGCGCCTCCTGGTCCGGCAGACCCTGAAGCCTGGGGTGGGGGCAGCTCTCACAGGGTTCTGCGGCTCTACTGACCACCCGCCCTCCCACCCCGCAGCGCCCGACGGCAGGACACTAGGTCCCCCACCTTGGCGCCCACTCAGAGACTGAGTCCCGGAGAGGCCTTGCCACCTGCCTCCCAGGGAGGGGCCGAAAGAGCTCCAGAGCTGCCAGCAAGAAGTGGGCCTGAGCCTCCGGCCCCTGGTCCCTTCTCCCCAGCCTCCCCGCCCAGCTCACCCAACGACTGGCCTCAGGAGAGGAGCCCGGGGGGCCGTTCGGACAGCGCCAGTCCGAGGGGCCCTGTACCCACCACCCTGCCCGGCCTCCGCCACGCCCCCTGGCAGGCCCTTCGAGACTCCCCGGACAGCCCAGACGGGTCCCCCCTCACCCCTGTGCCTACTCAGATGCCCTGGCTTGTGGCCAGCCCAGAGCCGCCTAGGAGCTCACCCGTACCTGCCTTCCCTCTGGCTGCATCTTATGACATCAGTGGCCCCACCCAGCCCCCACTTCCCGAGAAGCGCCACCTGCTGGGGCCTGGGCAACAGCCGGGACCCTGGGGCCCGGAGCAGCCATCACCACCAGCCAGAGGCACGAGTCACCATGTCACCTTTGCACCTCTGCTCCCTGATAATGCCCCCCATCCCCCAGGTATAAAGGCCTTCAGGTGGCTGGGGCCACCTCGGGAGAACCCTTTTTCCCAGGGAGGGGCATGGCATGGGGACTGGGGAGCCCTGAGGCCAAGCTCAGTCGCTCCCTGTCCTAGAGCCCCCTATGCAAGAGAGCCAGAGCAACGTCAAGTTTGTCCAGGATACGTCCAAGTTCTGGTATAAGCCACACCTGTCCCGTGACCAAGGTGAGAAGCCAGCCTGCGCCCACCCCCGTCCAGGGCTCTGGCTCGGCTTTGGAGCCCATCCTTCCAGTCAGTGCCTCTTCCTCGTCTCAGCGGGCCTCCTCTGGGCCGAGCCTCTCTCTAGCTGGTGATTCTGGGCTTCGGGCCCAAGGAGGTCTAACACTGTCAGCGCTCCGTGCGCTGACTCCCCAGAGGCGTCCCGGGTGCTGTCGCCGCAGCTGTTAGGGCCAGAGGCCTGGGGAACTTGGGCAGCAGAGCGGAGGAGCTCCTTGGGGCTCAGTCGGCCGCTGAGAAGACTTCTCCCACCTCCTGCAGCCATTGCCCTGCTGAAGGACAAGGACCCTGGGGCCTTCTTGATCAGGGACAGTCATTCATTCCAAGGAGCCTATGGGCTGGCTCTCAAGGTGGCTACGCCCCCACCCAGCGCCCAGCCCTGGAAAGGTACAGAATGGCCAAACGTGAGGGAAATGGGGAGTGGGGTGTGGGGAGGCACCAGAGGCCAGACAAGGCAGGGTGGGCCATGTCGCTTCTTACTGGGGAGAGGGAGCAAGTGTCCTCTCCTGCTCGGGAAAGAATTCCAGCAGGTGAGAAGCAGAACCTGGAATCTGACGAAGCCTTCCTCTCCCCTCCCCTCCCCTCCGCTCAGGGGACCCCTTGGAACAGCTGGTCCGCCATTTTCTCATTGAGACTGGGCCCAAAGGGGTGAAGATCAAGGGCTGCCCCAGCGAGCCCTACTTTGGTGAGAAGCGGGGGCTGGGAAGGCTGCACTGGGCTGGTCCAGGGAGGCCGAGAGGCGTCAGAAGGGAGGAGGTAGACCGCGGGTATCTCCGGGTGCCTCGAGACCCCACTCGCGTCTCCCCCTGCAGGCAGCCTGTCGGCCCTGGTCTCGCAGCACTCCATCTCCCCGCTGTCCCTGCCCTGCTGCCTGCGCATTCCCAGCAAAGGTGGGTGTCCGGTCATCTGTCCTCCCACCTCTCCCCACCCACTGCAGCCAAAGGCAGAATCCCCAGGCCCTGGCTTCCCGCCTGCCTGCCTTCCTTCCCTCCGGGACAGCAGAGGGTGCTCTCCAGCTCCCAGCACGGCCACTCCCCACTGACCCCCGTTTCCCTCAGATCCTCTGGAGGAGGCCCCAGAGGCCCCAGTGCCCGCCAACATGAGCACAGCGGCAGACCTTCTGCGTCAGGGCGCCGGTACGGGCCTCTCCCTCCTTTCCTCCCCCTGGGCACCAAGGGGGCCGTTGCTGATACACGGGGCACTGAAAGGCCTTGAGGTGGGTGGGTGGGCCCTGGCGGATGCGTCTAACCCATGAGGGCAGGGGGAGCCCTGCATCTGTAGGCACAGTGGGAGAGGGAGTCCTCGGTCTGGGCTCTGTGGGGAGGGGGCTTGTTAGAACGCAGATTCTCAGGCCTCTTTCCAGCCCCTCTGACTGTGGATCTGGGGGAGTCACAGAATCTGCCTTTTTAACAGGTTACCTGTGTGACACGCATCCCGAGCGCACTAGCTGGGGAAAGTGCGAGAGCCGGTGGGGTGGGGGGATCGAGGGAAGATAGACCTGGGGGCAGGCAGAGCCGCTGCTCCCTCCAACCTCCCACCCCCGCAGCCTGCAGCGTGCTCTACCTGACCTCAGTGGAGACGGAGTCGCTGACAGGCCCCCAAGCAGTGGCGCGGGCCAGCTCCGCAGCTCTGAGCTGCAGCCCCCGCCCCACGCCAGTCATTGTCCACTTCAAGGTCTCAGCCCAGGGCATCACGCTGACAGACAACCAGAGGAAGTGAGTGTGCGTGCCAAGCCCCCGCGGGGGGGGGCGGTGTGCAGGCCCTGGGGCCCTGATTTCCGGGTGACTTTCCCCACCCTCCTCCTCACAGGCTCTTCTTTCGCCGCCATTATCCAGTGAACAGCATCACCTTCGCCAGCACTGACCCTCAGGACCGGAGGTGACCCTCTCCCTCCCAGCCCTTTCGCCCCACAGTCCCCGGCTCAGCTCCTCCGTTGGTAGCTATTCCCCGGGTGCGTCCCTTCACAGTTCTTCTCCTTCTGCAGATGGACCAACCCGGACGGGACCACCTCCAAGTAAGCCTCCCTGGGAGTGCTGTCGCCCCTCCCTGGCATGGCATGGCATGGCACTGGCGTGGCATCGAGGCACCTCCTCCTTCCCCAACCCTGGCTTGGCAGTCCCTGTGGAAGGGATGCTGAGCCCTCCCCACCCTGCCTTTGTACCCCCAGGATCTTTGGTTTCGTGGCCAAGAAGCCGGGAAGCCCCTGGGAGAATGTGTGTCACCTCTTTGCAGAGCTTGACCCAGACCAGCCTGCAGGCGCCATTGTCACCTTCATCACCAAAGTTCTGCTGGGCCAGAGAAAATGAAGGAAGGCCACAAGCTCCGAGCCCACGTCGACACTGCGCCCCTCTCAGCACCCCACAGCCCTCACTTTCCCTGGCCTGGACCCAGGAGACCCGGGATCCAGCCCCTCCCCTAGGAATGGGGAGCGGACGCCGGCCTGGGACACTGCTCTCCTTCCCCGCCCCCAGCCTGCTAAGCGAAGTGGACGGGCCCATGAGATGACCTTGCATGTGAGCAGATGGCAGAGATGGGTGTGTGAAGGGTGAAGAGGCATCAGCAGTGGAGCCTGGAGGAGATGGGGATGGCCCTACCTGCGCGCGAGAACATCAGCGCTGGCGGAGACAGGCCCTGCTAGCTCCACCCAGCTGCAGGTCCCAGCATGGCAGGGAGAGGGGAGAGTGTGGGGAGCAAGGCACTCCCTCCTCTGCCTCCCCTCTGAGCAGAGAGATCAAGAGTGGGATCACATGAAAAGGGGGCTAAAAAAGAGTCTATTTTTGTCTAATAATAAAGAGTTTCTATAACGTTTAGTCGGAGTTGGAGTTATGCCTTGTTTCCAGGAAGGTCAAAGCCTCGGGTCTCCCAGGGGCACACCTGTGCTTCTTGGGGCGTCCCAGGCCCATGGGACACACACGATCCCCCTCCCTGACCCCATACTGGTCCACACGTGCCTGGTGAGCAAATGCCCTCGGCCGCCCCCTCCTCCAGCCCTGTCCCTGGTCCCCTGTACTGGAAAGGAGTCCCCTGTCCCGGCCGTACTGATAAATATGGAAACTCCATCTTTATTGGCTGTATAAACATCTCTGGTCTGTACATACATTTCATACATCATAGTGCAGGGCCTGAAGGGAGGGCCAAAGGGGAGGCCCCAGCAGCACAACACGGCACCCCTTTCCCCAAAGCCCTGCCTACTCTGCCCAAACCAAGGCCACCTGCTCCTGCTCCGTCTCCCTCCCAGAAGCCACTGAGGAGGGGACAGGGGTCAAGGGGCTAGGAGACAGGAGGGCTTGGTGCGGGAGGACACGTTAAGTGCTAGAATCAAACACTGAAGCAAAACAGGCAACTGGCACAGGCAGCAAGCAGGGGCGGGGGCAAGGCAGGGCAGGGGAGCGTGGGCCCGTGCCCTCGGGCTCTCGCTAGGGCTCTGGGGTCCTGCCCTCACCACGTGGGAGAGACAGGCTCTGGAGTCTCCGCCTGCCTCCCCAGGAACGAGAGACGGGTGCCACAGGGGAGCCAAGGAGGGCAAGGGGGAGACAGGAGCAAAGGCCCCAGTCCCCCGATTTGACAGCCCCTCTCTCACCCCATCAAACACGTCATGGACACCATCTACGTGCGTACAGCTGGGGGAAGCCAGAGACTCGGATTCTCGGGGGGACGGTGGTGCCTGAGCAGGCAGTGAGGGAGGAAGCTGGCTCGCAGGGGAAAGAACGGAGACCCTCGAGTAGTCTTCTCGGGACACCAGTCAGTGGAAGGAGACAGAGGGCCCAAGAGAGCCCCCCGCAGCCCAGCCAGGGGGGGATGACAGCGGCAACTGCTTCACACGACGAGGACAGGGATCAGGAAAGAAGATGAGAAGAGGAGCCCTGTGGTAAACAGAGGAGGGGGTGTCCTGCTCCACCCTTGCCGAGCCTCACGCCCAACAGCAGCTGAGACAGGCGCTCACTCCTCTCCCCTCACACGGGCCAGAGTGGGAGGGGCATGCGGGAGCCCACGGCCAAAGCCAGTGGGACCCACCCACGAAGCAACACCATCCTTTGGGCTGGTTCCTGTCCAGCCAGGAACTCTCACCCAGGGACTCACAACAGGGGCAGCACCAGGTCAGAAACACGGGCACAGAGGAGCTTGGCAGGGGCCCGATCTGGTAGGACAGAGGGACAACACACCCCCTGGGGCCTGCTGGGTAAGCAAATCCTCGGGGCGTCAGGAACGAGGTACCTGGCTCTGCAAAGGGCGAGGAGAGGGAGAAGGGGCAGGTCCAGGGGAGAAGGCCTAGCCACTCAAGGGGTGCAGATCCACTTTGACTTTCTCCCCACAGCTCAGCATCCCAATTGTGGGGAAGAAGCCCCCAGAAGGTACGACAGCATCCTTCTTCCCAATGATCTTGCCATTCCGAGTGAAGAAAACCTGGGGTGGAAGAGAAAAGTGGGATAGGCAGGCTCTAGCCTCTCCTCTGAGGATGCTGGAGCAGCTACGTAGGCCTGAGCCCCATCACTCCCAACTCGCACCACTGTTGGCGAGAGACAGAGGGCGATGCAGGAGGTAACCACGAGAGGGCGTCCCGAGGCCAGAAACCGGCCTCCCAGCCAGTCTCCCCACTCAGCGGCCCCACGCCCACAGCAGCAGGGCTTCCCCTCTCCCCTCCCTGGGCTCCGCTTTCTGCACTAACACCAGACCTCACGGAGGCCCAAGACCCCTAGTCCAACCCCAGACCCACCCCACTCACCACCACCTTCTTGCCCTCGTGCTCCTGTTCTATCTCTTCCCCATCATCTTCCTCTTCCTCTTCCTCCTCTTCCTCTTCCCCTTCCTGGTGCAGGTACATGACGTTCCGGACATTCCGGACAGCTCGGGCGGTCGGGGACAGGATCACTGTGTCACAGCTGTCATCACTGTCACCTGGGGGCCAGGAAACCTGAGCTCCTGTGGTACTGCCCCCACCCTCTGCCCGACCAGCCTCGCTGGCCACGGTCACCCCACTCACCCTCACTGTCCAAGATGTAGTCCCGGGGGAACATGATTCCACAGCCCATGATGTCCCCTTTGTAACAGCGTGGCCCAAAGGGGTCCCCCACACCACTGCCATGGAAGATCTTCCCGTCATCTGTCGGAGGGAGGGGAGAGGACACACACCTGAGGGAGGGGCCGACACCCTACAGCCCCTAGAGCGGCCCCTGCTTAAAGTTGAAGTGTCCCTCCCTCCCTCGCTGGCCCTGAGGAAGGGAGGAGAGAGAATGAGGGCACCAGGTTAAAGAGAGACACACATCTGTCCCCTCAAGGGGCTGAGGGGGAAACTCCCTCGGGAGCTGGTTAGAGAGCGGGGCCCTCGGAGGGGAGGGAGAGGCGGGACCAGGAACTCACAGCTCCTCCTTTCTAAAAGAAGCCCTAAAGGAAATCAAGCCAATCAAAAAAAAAAAGAAAATGCAGAATCTGCAGGAAGGGTGCAGAGGGAGCCAACTCAGAGGCCTGGAATGTCCAGTTCGGGCCCAGATCCCCCACCCCTGTTCTGCTCCCCTGGCTCTTTGGGCTGGGAGGAAAAACACAGATGAAGAGAAAGCGCTAGCAGCTTGGGATGGGGAGAGCAGAGAGCGGCAGGGGAAAGTCTCTCCGGCCAGATGCTGAAAGCGAGGCCCCTAGTGCGGGGTCAGGGAAATGGATGTCCCTGTGCCCCGATACCCAACGCCCCCCCCAGCTTCCCCAGGGCAGCCCCTCACGCACCTGCATGATAAGCCACAGACCCTCTGCTCCAGCCAGGGTGCCTGTTCTTGGGATAATCCTACACCAAGACAAAAAAAGGAAAGCTGTGGTACCACGCACAGAAAAGAGGACGGGAGAGTGGCTTACGAACCCTCGATCTTCTGAAACAAAGCTACGACCCAGATGGCTGCTCCCACCCCGGCAGCCTCACCCCTTCAGGCACTGGAGGTTGCAGGGGAAGGTGGGAAGGTGCTTGGCTTTCCCAGCCAGGGCTGCAGGCTGCCCCCCACCCCGCATCCAGGCCTTGGTGCGTGTGGTGAGCTCACGACCCTCTCTCAGCTCCAAGGTGACTTGGGGTCTGTGCCCTTACACGGCAGATACATACGGCCTGTTCTGTCTCGGGTTAGACTTCCCTCTGCAGCCCAGCCCCTTGATCTCCCCAAGAGCTCCGGGCCCCGGCCCAACAGCCCCAGAGCTGAGCAGCTCCACAGGCCAAAAGCCAGCACTGGCGCCCACCTTCCGGGCCAGCCCCAAGGCGATGTAGCATTTCTCTCCAGGGTCCACGATCTCCACTTCGAAGTAGTGGCTACGGGTGCTCAGCGGGTGCCGGGCCTGGGCCAGCCCCACGTCCACGATGCTCTTGCCCTTGCCCAAGTACTCCAGTAGCTGTGGGGGAAGAACCAGGGGTGGGGGGCAGGCTAGCACCCCACCCCTGGAAACCTGGTTCCAGGGCCATCTGGGGACCAGTTTTCCTGGGTCTCACAGAAAGCCCTGGCCGAAAGGGAAGGGATCCTGGAGGCACAAAGTGGGCCTCAGGGTTCCAGGCAGGCACGGGAGAACAGGGGTGGGGGCAGGGGCGTGGAGGTGGCAGCACGAGCAAGAGGGCTGAGCCCCTGCTAAAGGCTGCGCCCACCTGCCTACCGAGCCAAAAACCCTCTCCTTGCTGTGGGGAGCCGGCGAGAGCAGCACGGCGATCCGCATGGCCGAGCGCCAGGACCACACAGGGGTCTGTAGACTCTGCCATCACTTCCCTCAATCACCCTGCCAGGAAAGGGCCACCCAGGGGCTCTGAACACAGAGAAGAGGAGAAGCAAAGGCTAGGCTGAGAGGAAGCCTGATGGCTTTCTCAGGGTGCCTCAGGGGGATGGGGAGGATGCAGAGGTTAGGGGCCAACTCCAGACGTCCGGGGGAGGGGAGACGAGCTCAGAGGCCAGTTCTGCCTGGGATGGGACTGATATAATTTCTCAAGGTCTGTGTTTTACTTGGCTTTGAACAGAGCTGTTTGTAGCGGGGTCAGGGAGGTGTCAAGGGGAGCCAGGGAACCGAGGACGACCAGCTCTTCTCCTTCATTTAATGTGAGGGAGGGGAGCAGGCAGAGAGAAGCTAGAAAGGCAGGCGTTCCTGCTCCCAGCCCCTCATGGCTCTTTCAAGCTGGAGCAGGGGTGTGGAGGGGAGATGACTGATGGGCTCTTGGGGCTCTTCAGCCCCACAGTGATCCTGCCTGGGCATGATGGGGCGGCAACCCCCGATCTGGGAGGATTTATTTATCAGTTGTCATGGTGATGGTAGGGCTGTGACTCAACGCCATCCCCTCTTTCCCCCACCCTCAGCATCACCTGGGATTCCTTAATCCCTTTTTAATTAACCAAACTGCCCCTCAAGACTTTCTTCTACCCTCCCACCCCTCCGGCCCTGAAGAAAACTCACTCCCTGAGGATCTCCTCCACTTATCCCTGGCAAGCTTTAGGACGCTGGCCTCTCACCCCACAAAGAACTCCTGCCTGAACAGGAAAGGCATCACGCTCGCCTGCACCAGTGCCGAAGCCTCCGTGCGTCTTCAGCAGAGGCAGGCGCTGCATCCTCAGCAACCCCTTCAGGGAGGCAAGGGAGGGACTCGGCCCCCTTCTCAGCCCTGGATCCCTGAAGCCCTGTCACCTCAAGTCCATTCTCCCCTCCTCCCCAGAGAACTGGAGGCGGGGGACAGGGGGCACCAGGAGAAAGGCCAGAGGTGTACAGGAGGCCACCGAAACTTTCTTCTCTCCTTCCTGCAGCCAGGACCATACATGTTTCGGGGGACACTGGCTCTGTGATATTCATACTCCTAGCCCAAGTCTCCATTATCTCACACTGCTTTCTTCTATCAGAAAGGGGTCCCCTGCAGGTGGTCTTCTGATTTACTGGGTATTATGAAGCCCCACGCTGTTTAAATTCTATTTCTGGTCCTCTGTATGTTCTCAGCGTGGCCCGGGTTCCTCCTCTGCATCTCTCCCCACAGGGCCCGGAGGGATGTGGTATGATGCACATTAACTAACACAGACTCCACCCAATCCGAGCAGCCCCCAGCCCAACCTCTCCACCCTGCATTGCAGAACTGGGTGGGGGATCTCACAGCTGCCCTTGACCCACTCCATCCAACTGGCCTCGGCATAGGAAACACAGTGTTCTCCACTTCCAGAGCCAAGAGACAGCAGATCCAGATCCTGATCCTTGGGAAAAACCCGCCCAACCATTCCCTCTGCCTCAGCCCAGAGGGGGGTAGGCTGCCGGTTTGTCTATGGATAGCGTGGGGATGGTTCCTTAAGCTAAAAGGCCAGGAGGATGAAACACACTAACATGGGACTCTAAAACCCACTCCCCAGCCCGCAGAGCAGAGCGGCTCAGAAAGCAGAGCAGCTCAGACAGACTGCTGAATGCCTGGAAGGCTAGGGCCATGCACAGGCCACCTCTTCAAGAGAGGAACCACCCACCCCCTAGGGTGTAAGCCCCTGGATTCATCTGTTCCTCTGGATCCACTCTCCTGCCGCTGGGCAAAGTCCTCCCAAGCCCTGGGAGCCTTCTCAGAGCACTGAGAGGAGCCGGTAGGGGAGAGTCTGGCCTCCCTGATAGATCCTTGCTTGAGTGCACTCCTCCCCTCCTTAGACTAGGGCTGGTAGAAACCTAGAGGAGGTGAGAGGTTTAGCACCTAGAGTCTGAGTTGCTAGAATCTTGATGCTGGTCCCTCAATCGGTGCCTCAGGTTTCTCTTAGTTTCTACTTTTTTTTTTATTTTTTGGCCGTGCCACAGGGCTTGCAGGATCTGAGTTCCCCGACCAGGGATAGAAGCCGTGCCCCCTGCAGTGGAAGCGCGGAGTCCTAACCACTGGACCACCAGGGAATTCCCAAGATACTTCTTAGTTTGAAAGAGAATCAAACAGACCTGGGTTCAAATCCTAGCTCCTATTACTTACTAGTCACCAAACTCAAGCAAGTGACTCTCACTTAAGCCTCAGATACTTCGCCAGTAAAATAGGGGTACCACTACCTGCATCTCCAAATATGAGTACAATGAAGTGAAGTGAGTGTCAAGGGCTTAGCCTGGAGCCTGACCCCCCGTAGGTGATAAATGCACACGTCAGCCTTTCCCTGACTCAGGAAATGGGGGTGATACTGGAATATCCCGAAGTTCCAATGCTCCCTAAACATTAACAGTCGCCCCCAAGCTACAACAGACTGGAACTGCCAATCACAAAGAAGGAAAGGATCTTTCACCTCAGCCCTTACCCCCAACTAGAATGGTCCCCTGGGCTCCCAGGACACTCCTCAGATGACTCCATCCCAAGGGACCAACTGTCTTCCTCCCAGTGTTTCTCCTCAAACAATACCCCCAATCAACAGGCATGCTCCTTTACATCTTTGGTGGGGGTGGGGAACTCCTTCCTTAAGGCTCTCAAGACCCCCTCCCCACCCCGCCTCCCTCCACACACAATGGAAGCCTCGAGAGGCCAAACAGGTCAACTCCGCAGAGCGGAGGCTGCAGACCAGAGTGCAGAGAGCCTCCTGCACCCCGCCCCCTCCCTCATACCAGTAGCCCTTCTCAGCCTCCTCTCCTGCTGCGACCGGCCCTCCTCCTCTTGCCAGCAGAGACCCTAATCCCTCTTGACAGGAGCAAGGGAGGACTCAGTGCCCGCAGGGCCTAGAAGCAACTGAAACACGAACCAAGAACATGCTCCCCACCGGCCAGCTCAGGCCCCAACACGGTCTCCTCCTGGGCTGGGCCCAGGGAGGACCCCTGAGAGGGTGGGGCCTCATTCACCACACTTTGTGTACCAAAGCTGTTGCCCCATCACTAAGGAGTTGTTAGAGGAGCTAGGAACAGGAATGAGAAACAAAGACAGAATGAGTCTAATCCCCCAGCCCTACCTACTGCTCCCCCCCCAGCCCCACCCTTGACACATTACCTCACTGTGCAAGGCCTGGGGACAGGAATGAGGGGCAGCACCCCGTGCCTAAGCAAATGCAACAGCAATTCTTCAGCATCCGGAGCTCTGGGAAGGGGGAGCTCTTTAGGAGGGGAAAGTGAGGCCACAGGAAGCAGGGAAAGACTTCCCTCTGGAAAGAGCCGGTCTGTCTATATATAGATCCTCAGATCAAACAAACACAACTAAATATTAACAACTCTTGAATCTAGGTAGTGGGGATACAGTGGGTGTTCACTGTGCTATTTTTTCAACTTTCCTGTATGTTTGAAACTTTTCATAATGAATTGCTGGAGGAAAAAAAAGGGTCAGGAGTTGAATTCACTCTTCTGTATGGGAAGAACCAGTGAGAAGGGAGAAGAGAGGATAATTGAGACTACAAAACTGGGAGAAAGGGCTAGGAGTAAAAGAATTCCAAGGTAGCCGAGTAAACTCACCTAGGAGGCCCCTGGCTAAAGACACTAGACGGGAGAAATCCCCAGGGACGTGGGAATTTAAGCCCAGGAACTCTGGATTCATCTTGTGAGAAGCGAGCAGGAGAGATTGGCTACAGAAGAGTGGGCCTGGGCAGAAGGCAGCAGCATATATCAGACAGTGGAAAAAGCAGGCGTAGGGGTCAAGGAATGAATATCTGGGCTTAGTTCTGCTACTAATTCGCTGTTTGACATTTGATCAAGTCTCTTCACTTTTCTCTGGGACTGTTTTCTCAGCAGTACAAGAGGATATATGGGAATGTGCGGGCAGTCACGACAACTGGGGCGGGGGTGGCGGTGGGGGTGGCGGGTGGAGCTACCAGCATCCTGGGTCTGGGAACCAGGGATGCTAAATGTCCTGCACATCAAGGAACTGTCTCACCTAAGATGCCCACAGTCTCTGCACTGAGAAACTTGGACAGGATGGCATCGAAGCCTCCTCCAGACCTTTATGGTTCTATGGGGTGTCCTCCTGGGAACATCACCTGGGGCAGGAGAAACAGGCTGCAACAACAGCAGAGGTCTGAGGTCTCAGGGAAGGGCTCCCCACAGAGGGGGACGTAAAAACAGGAAGGGCAGAGAGGAGAAGCAGCTGTGCTGGACATCTTTAGAAATAGGAGGCACAGGCACAGCCTAATGACCTCTCCCAGGCTCCTCCAGGCTGACACCACTCTGATTGCTGGATCGGAAATACAGTGGATGGTCAGAAGGGACAAAAAGGATGAGGCAAGGAGGCCAGGAGGCAAGAGTGGATGGGGGGCCGAGGGGCTGACAGAAACTGGGTAAGTCACCCTCATTTGAAAGATGAGGTAGTTGGCAAGGCTAGAAGAGAAGCCCGCGTCCCTCAAGAGGCTCATGCCCACGTCTGCCCCAGAGGAGCAAGTGCGCAGGGAGCAGTGTGCTTACCTGTCAGCTGTCCCCAGCTGGGCTGTGGGTTTGACAGAAGAGCTACACTGAACAGCTTATGTCCAAGAAAGAAAAAAATTCTTAAATGTGTGGCCTGAGGGCACTGGGGGAAGGACAGGGAGGAAGGAAGGCTATTTATAAATGTCTACAGGATTCCGCATCAATTAGAAAAGACTGCCTGGGAGGAGCAGGGAGCAGAGTGGGGACAGGTCCAGGCAGGGAAAGGGTGCCAGGAAAAAACTCTTGAGGAGAGGTCAAGGATGAGAGCTGGAACATCGCCCTGGCTCAGTCCCAAGTTCAACTCTGTAGATGTTGTCAAAATGATGGTGGAAGGGGAAAAGAAAGGAGGGATGAAGGTCAGGGCGTGGGCATCTGAGGCCTCCTGGATCCTAGTGCCAGAAGGGGGTGCAGAGTGCCCGAAGCTGCAGGAGGCCACGCTTTCTGCCATTTTCCTTGTGTTTGACTCACCTTGAACTCCAGAGTGGAGAGCCTTACTCATAATCCACTCCCCCCACCACCCCCACCACCACCCCCGCCCCGCTGCTTCTGTTTTGCTATCAAAGGCTGAGTTGAAAACAGCCTGGGTTGGGGTGAGAATGCCAGAGGGCGGAGGAAAAGGTTGAGCAGGGAAGGAGCAGGAGGGCAGCAGAGGGACAATGCGAAGTAGAAGGCCCGAGCGGCCCACCAGAGGTCAGGGCCAGACCCCTAACTCAGCATCCATTCACTCCCAACCCAGCATGAGGCACAGAGGGTAGATATGAAGAATTTCCCTCTCTCAAGGTCCATACACTTCCCAAGAAAGTTTAAAATCTAGGCAGGGGACTAAAGCAGGTATGATGAAATGTATAAAAAGGCCAGCTTTGGAGGATCAAGGACTCTCACTGAATCATGATCTGCCTCTATTCTCATCCTCTATAAAATGTAGGAAGGCAGAAGAGACTGTCATTGATGCTTACTCGAAAAAGATCTCAAAGAACCTTCCCCAGCATGACTGGGATTTGTGACCACACCTGCTCCACAATGCAGAGAATGGAAAGCTGGGCTAGCTGGGCTGGGATCAGGCCAAAAGGGTGTTCCAGGCATCTGGCCTCCAAGTCAGCCCAGCCTCTCAAAGGCAGGCGTGCAGGGCAGCAGCGTGCATGGGGTGGGGGGAGGGGGCTGAAGGAACCAAAGAAGGCAAAGGAGAGCTACTGGCTACTGCTTGTTCCCAGGGTTAAGCAACTAGGCTGAGCTCTCAAACAAAGGGAAGGCAGGAAAGAGGACCAACGCTAAGGAGAACACAGATCTGGACTCAAGAATCATGTCAGGACGCCAGGCTCTCCTGACAAAATTCCCACTTTCCAAAACCCTACAAAAGACCCTGTCTTGGGACTTCCCCGGTGGCGCAGTGGTTGAGAATCCACCTGCCAATGCAGGGGACACGGGTTCGAGCCCTGGTCCGGGAAGATCCCACATGCCACGGAGCAACTAAGCCCATGCACTGCAACTACTGAGCCTGCGCTCTAGAGCCCACGAGCCACAACTACTGAGCCCGTGTGCCGCAACGACTGAAGCCCTCGCACCTAGAGCCCGTGCTCCGCAACAACAGAGGCCACCGCAATGAGAAGCCTGTGCACTGCAATGAAGAGTAGCCCCCGCTCGCCGCAACTAGAGAAAGCCCGCGTGCAGCAACGAAGACCCGATACAGGCAAAAATAAATAAATTTTAAAAAAGACCCTGTCTTCACTCCCCATTCTAGGCAATCCTGACATGCTTCTGTGGATCCCGGGATTCTGCCCAGCCCTACCTGCCCCTTACTTACAGTTCCACAGACTCTGACGTCGTGCAGTCGGCCCCACTCGTCCTCGTAACTGTCCACCATCATGACACTGTCGTCCTCGCGGCCCAGCTCAGCGTTCAGGTGCAGCCGCACCTCCTCACCCAGGGAGTGCATGCCCACTGCTGGGAACAGCCCATCGGGGGACATGGGCATGATGGTGGAGCCCACCTGCAGCGGAGGGAGGGGGAGGAAGGGAGGGAGCTGCCGCCTGGCTCACTTTTCCACAGCTTATCTAATTCTCACAATGGGACTTCTGAGATGATGCAACCAGTCAGCATCACACACACTGACAGGTAGCAAAACAGAGGTACAGAGAAGCATAAAAAGCTGCTGAGTACTCCTAGCTGAGCAAGGTACCCACGGAGCTAGAAGGCAAACACAATTCTCTCGACAACCCCCCACACACTTTAGGTACGCGTGAGTGTGGACTGGAGCAGGAAAGTGCGGAGCACAGATGCTTAAGGGAGGAAGACCACTAGGCTGGCCGGCGGAGGCCTGAGAAGGCAATTTCTCAGGGTGGGAGATGGGGCTGGGGAGGAGAAGAAAGAGAGCCGGGGTCTCTCCTATTTGCTCTTATCCCATCCCTTCACCATCACTAGTCTCTCTCTGAAGAGGGAAGGAAAGGCGAAGTGAAACAAGGGACATGAAACACAGGAAGGACATATCCCCCAAAAGCATTCAAGTCAAAAATCCCAAGAGGACCTCCAGCTTATGCAGCCAGGTCATAATCTCCCCATCTTTTTTTCTGCTCAAAACCTTCCCCCACATCAACAATTCTGTCCCCCAGAGTTTCTGCCCCTCCTCCGCTGCACAAACCTGCCCCTCTGCGTTCATCACCTGGGGAATGTCCCAGCTTCCCCTGGGTGTGGGGAGCATCTTCTCCTACATGCAGGAGACCCCAGGAGAATCTGAGGCTGAACTGAAGAAGATGGGAAATAACCCCGTGGGGCCCTGGGCAAGCCCCAGCCAGCAGACTCTTTCTTATTACCCACACAAATCCCTGGACAGCTTCAAGCCGTTTAAATCTCACTCGGGATGTCCCACTTACCCGCTTCCCATTTTTGGTGAAGAAGATCTGGGCAGTCTGCACATCAAAGGACACTGGCTCAATGCCACAGCCAATCCGGTCCCCGGAGTTGCACTTTGACCCAAACTGGCGGCCCTTGGCCCGGCCATTGTACAGCCTGTGGACAGAGCAGCACAGACACAGGACCCGAACGTGGCTTCCCAACCTCTCCCCAGTGCTCCTGCTCCCGATCACTCTGCAATGGCATCTACCTACGTTCTCGGGGGAGCTCCACCCTCCCCTTTAAGTCTGCAAACCTTCATGGGTGGCCAACAGGCCACCTTCCTGTCCCTATCAGAAAGGTCTATGAAAATACCTCAAGACCAGTGAAGGAATAGCCAAAGCCACCCTGAGGTAGTCCATTATATCCAAGATTCCCAAATCCATAGGAAAGGGGTCGGGTTCCACAAAAGGCAACTCACTTGCCATCATCAGCATGGTAGGCTACAGAGTCAGGCAGCCAGCCAGGCTGGTGATCCAAGCTGTAGTACTGAGGGACCAGTCCCACAGCAATGGTACCCCGGACCCCGCTGTCCACAATAGACACCTGGAGAGAGGAGAGCAGGGCACAGTTAGCAGGGAGGGGAGTTAGACATCAAAGGGGGCTGAGGCTCAAAGAGCAAAAGACAGGGGAATCAGAGAAAAAGTCAGGGCACTCAGAGGGAGAACTGGGGAAAGTGGGGGCCCACTTTACCACAATTACTTAGAAGATAATTTCCAAGCTATGGAAAAAGATGGGAGATGGAGTAGACGCTGGGCTTGGGTTAGGGGGTGGGAAAGGACATGGGTCAAAGTCTACCTAGGTGAAGGGCAGGAGAGCAGAAGGGACAGGGTGGAAGGACTTTAGGGTGCCTCTCAGATTAGGCACCATGCCATCCTGGGCCCTTTTCCCAGCCAACAGGATAATCCTGATGGAAAATTTAAAGGACCAGTCAAGAACCCAATAAAAGAGCACCTTGGAGATTAACCATCTCACCCCCTGCTCTGCCCACCCCCTGCCTTGATCACCTCAAAATAATTGCTGTCCTTCGTCAGGGGTCGAGAAGCCACGTAGCAGCCAACTTCACCAGAGTTTCCATGGTAACTGAAGGAGGAATGAAGGGGGAGTTCCATTAGCAGCCTAGCCCAGGGGTTGAGGGGAGGGCCTCAGCATCCCCAACCCCCACCCTGTGAGGGCCAGCACAGAAGAGAATCCATCAGGCCATACTTCAGGACATCTGCACAAACAGCATAACAAGATACTTGAGGTCACCCACCCCACCCGCCGCCTCCAGCCAGGGCCCAGCCCACACCAGACCAATGCAAGCCTGGCTTCTTCACTGCCGGTGGGGAAGAGAATGCGGAGCCTCCCTCAGTTGCCTATTAGGGGTCTCACAACCCTGTCTAACCTCAGTCCCTCATGCTGCAGCTTCAGCCCTTTTCCTCTGGCTCTGTCCTCAGTGGAGCTGGAGAACGGCTGGTCTCTATCCTCAGGACCAAAGCCCTTCGTAGACTGGAAGACAGTTATTCAGTCCCCACTCCTCAGCTTTCCTGTCTCTAGGCTAGATAACACTACTTCCTTCCCCCCTTCCAGTGACAACTTTGTGAGAGAATTAGACTTGGATGGAGTCAGGGGAAGGGTTCAAGCCAGAAAATAGAGCGAAAACAAACACACAAACCAAATGGTTGGAAGGCAGTAAGCAGGATGCACTACAGGACTGTCCTTCCCAAAACAGGAAATCCACTGCCTTTGAAATGGCCACTCTTCACCAATCCCAACTCCAGAGATGCAGGCAGGAGACCCAGGCATCCCACAGACTCACTGGAGTCCTTTCAGCAAGGCAGTTGGGCAATTCCTGAGACCCCAGCAGCCTCCATCTCTGACATGACTGCTTCCAATGTGGACCAGGAGAGAGGGACCCACAGACACAGGCAGAGGCGGGTGCGGGGTGAAGAAGCATATACTGCTCCATTCGGAAAGGCCTTCAGGGTTTACAACATACCCCTCCCTGTGCAGTGCAGACAGTCCTCTGCCTTTGCAAAAGCCCCTTTTCATCTCTAAGATCTGGCCAGAAAGGAAAATGTGGAAGCACTCCCCGAAACTCACCTCAAAGTGTCTCCATCTACAAGAATGTGCTTGAACCTCTCCTGATATCGGAAAGCCCGGACCTCTCGAATCTCCCGGATCCGGCGGCGCCAATTCAGAAACCGGTAGTGCAGGTTGAGGTCATCCATCTTGTTCATGAGAACAAACCTGCCAGGGGGAGAAGGGAATTGAGGAGGAGGAAGCAAGGCGCTGAGCAAAGTACCTCAGCCTGTTCCACCCAGAATGCGGAGAGGACACTGGACTTGAAGCCAGTTGCCCAGATTGACCTCAACAGTCCCCACCCTCATCCTTTCATTCAGCAAACATTTACTGAGCTCCCACTATGTGCCCCTACTGTCCTAGGTGCTAGGGATACAGCTGTGAACAAGATGGATGGGATGTCTGTTCTCATAGCACTTCCATTCTATTGGGGGAGGCATGACAGGCAATAAACAGACATGACAACGTTAGACAGTGGAGGAAAAAGCAGAGTGCTGTGATAAAGAATAATGGGGTGAACTCTATGAGACGAAAAGGTGACAGGCATGTAACAAGCCCAAGAAAGAGCATCCCAGGCAGAAGGGACAGCCAGGACACAGGTCCTGAGGTGCAAGGCAGCTGGCATGGTAGGAAAATAGAAAGGCCAGGTGGCTAGTGTGTAGGGAATGTGAGGGAGGAAGAATGTACCAGAAGAGGATGGAAGGAAGGTAGGGGCCAGATCAGTGCCCTACAGACCATGTTAAGGAGTGTGAATTTTATTTCAAGTGTGGTGGGAAAGCTCTGGAGGGTTTTAAGCAAGATAATTGTATGATTTTAAGGTTTATCAGATCATAAAGATCATTCAGGTGGTTGGTTGGAGGCTAAAGTGATCCTATAAGGAGCAAGAACAGAAGTGGCAAACAATTAATTAGGAGGCTGCTGCAGCTGTTCCGATGAGAGATGGCATCCCCAAAGACGGTAGCAGTGAAGATGGAGTGGAGTAGGACGACCCAGGTATTTAAACCACTAACAGTGCTAACATATGAATGAATGAATGGACGAATTTTTCCCAAAGCGACAAAAAGGGGAGGTACTTTCTCTTCCCATCCCCCAAACCCTTGGACAAGGGTTCCATCCAGGCCTGACTGTGCCTTGCACACAGCAGGGGCTTAGGAAGCCTCGGCTAGGTTGAATTCAATCCCAATGCGCATATTACACGCTTCTGCAGTAGCTACAAGCCACCGCGTGACCAAAAGGGTAGGCAGCTGTGGGGCAGCCCTAGGATTGCCCTCCTTGGCACTCGGCCAGGGGGCTCGACCCCAGGTCGATGTTGGCGCCCAGACCTAGGGGCATCTGCTTGCCTAGAACCCCACAGCCTTGGCGCCGCCAAGACGCGGCCGCACCGGGCCCTGCCTCCACCCCGGGCACAGCCCGATCACTCAGACGAGACCCGGGGGAAAGGGGCCCTGACCCGTCAGTGTGACTACGCCCAGTCTCCCCAGGCCCTGCACTGGGCCAAGGAGGGTCCCCAGGGAGGAAGACCAGTGACCAGAGCGCAAGACCCCGCCCCTGACTCCGAAGCCTCCTCCCAGGACCCCAGCCTCCCGCCTCAGGCTCCGTGGAGACCGACCCGAGGCCTCCGGGACCCCGCCCCCGATCCCCGCCTACCGGGGCCGCCGCGTCCTCCTCATCCATAGGCCTCTGAGCTCCGCTCACTAGCTCTTCGGCCGCCGCCACCACACACATCCGGGTCCCCGCCCTTCCTACGCTCCCCGAGGCCCGCCCCTTTCCACCCACCCCGGCCAATCTGCAGCGGCTGAGGACGACAGGCACCTGCAGAAGCCAATCGAAGGACGCAGGCCGGGTCGGGCGCGGCCCGGTGAACCCGGTACCTAGTGCCGGGTAAGGGGCTACTAAATACTGGTGTCGAGAGGGTGGGAGGTGGCGACGTGGCAGCGCGGGCGCCGCCTGGGCGCCCTGGGCGCTGACTGGCCGGTCAAGGGGCGGCTCCCTCCGGGCGGGGTGGGCGGGGAAGGTCGCTGCGCACCCACAAATACTGCGACTATTCCCTCAGCGCTCGTTCCGTGTCAGACGTGAGGCTAAGAGCTTTGTAGGAATGTCCGTTTAATCCGTTCAACAACCTTATGAAATGAGTCTTATTAAATCCTTTTTGTAGATGCAGAGCCTGAGGCTGGCCTCCACAGCTCGTGCGCCTGTTAACATATGCTTTGTATTCTCCCTAGCTCCATTTCATGTTACCTTTCCTTCATTCTACGCAGGGCATTCCCTTCCCAGAGGAGAGAACTTAGGATGCAAAAAGCATAGGCATGAAACGGCACGCTGTTCAGGAACAGAGGGGTTGGTGTGACTTAAGGAAAGTTAGGCTGGGGCCATAATGTGAAGGGAAGAAAGATACTGACATTTTTTGAGCACCTACTAAAGGGTGATTATTGCCATTCTGGGGAGGACTTCCCCGGTTCTTCCCATCACCGAATTTGTCTATTCCAGATAGGAAGGTTTTCCCTCCTCTGTATTCTTATACCATGTCGTTTGCACCTCATTTGTAGCACTTATTACGGTCTTACTTTTATTATTAAAGTAACTTCTGTTTGTAGATCTATCTCTGCTGGACTGTGAGCTCCTTCAGACCCCTGAGAGCTATCCTATTCTTATCATAAATAGGTGCTGTACAAATGTTGAATGAAATGGAAGCCATCCTCTCCTATACTATAAACTGGCCACTTGGCATAATGGAAATAAGGTGTCAGAAATAGGTGTAGACCAGACATTAGGAAATCTGGATTAGAACCCCAGATATGTGACTGACATTTACTTGTCATGTTTCCTTAGGCTCCTTAATCTGGGACAGTTATTCAGTCTTTCCTGAAGAGTAGATGCCAATTATGTTGTTTAATATCCCTCAGTTTCATTTTATCTGATATTTACTCATTATTAGATTGAGGTTATGCATTACCAGCTTTATCCAGATCTGTGATTAATTTTGAGTTAATGTTTTTCTTTTTTTTTGCATATGGACGTCCAGTTGTTCCAGCAGCATTTGTTAAAAAGACTATCCTTTCTCTACTGAATTCCTTTGCACCTTTGTCAAACATCTATTGAACAAGTAAAAAAGAAAAAAAAGTGTTTAAAGAGAAGGGAAAAAATCAATTCACTGTATTTTTGTGGGTCTATTTCTAGACTTTCTACTCTGTTCCACTGATCTGTTTTTCTATCTTTATGTTTTGATTACTATAGCTTTATAATGAGCCTTGAAATCAGGTAGTATAAGTCCTTCAATTTTGTACTTTTTAAAAGTTGGTTTGAGTTATTCCAGATCCTTTGCTTTTCTATATGAGACAATCAGCTTGCCAATTTCTACAAAAAAGCCTTCTGGGATTTTAATTGGGATTACATTGAATCTATTGATCAATTTTGGGAGAATTGACATTTTAACAATATGGAGTCTTCCAATCCATGAGGATTGTACTGAAGTCTCTTACTCTAATCCAGTACCACAGGGTTCATTCTAGCCTTCCTCCCTACTTCTCTCTGACAGTGAGAAACCCAATATCCATTACTAATTTGCTCAACCCAAGTACATATTAAGCAGTTGCAAAAATTTTAACCCATAAGCCCATGAGAAACAAATTCATCAACTAGAGTACAGTGTTTATGTAGAGTATGCCATTACATTTATCTTTAGCCTTACAGTTTCCAGTCATAACACTGTTTTCCAAATTACTTAGGTCAGCACCTTTTTTTTTTTTTCTCACCCCCTCAGTGTGTTTTTGCCATACGTATATAATCATTTAGATTCACCTGTTACAGTCTGCATTCTATCCTGGAATACCCTACCATCCCGATTGGTTTGTTAGGTGTTTATTAAGTGTGTGTTGGATGGACAGATATTAATTCTAAGCTCCTTGGGAGCACAATTCCCTATTTATGTCCATATAATGTACTTACATACACATAAATAAATGCTCTATCAATCTACTGAATATATTTTTATTCATGTAATTACCAAAAAAAGCAAAACTCAGACGCCCAGTTATTATTTCTTCTCCACTAATGATTCCCAGCTCCCAACCATCTGGCTGACTCCAGCCCAGTCTAGAAAACTGCTCTGCTCCCTTCCCAGTTCTCCTTTCTCTGATATCATTGGGACACTGGGAATCTAGACAGAACAAATCATTCACACACATCCACACGCGTGCCTCTTTCCCCTCATCTCTGTTACACAAAGATGTGCTTTCCTATCTGAGATGCCCTCCTCCCTCTTCTCCTAAACTCTTTTTTTTTTTTTTTTTTTTGGCCTTGCCATGAGGCATGTGGGATTCTAGTTCCCCGACCAGGGATTGAACCCGGGGCCCTCAGCAACGAAAGCACCAGGTCCTGACCACAGGACTGCCAGGGAAGTCCCCTAAACTCTAATTTAAAGCCCTATTCTCGGGACTTCCTTGGTGGCGCAGTGGTTAAGAATCTACCTGCCAATGCGGGGACACGGGTTCCATCCCTGGTCTGGGAAGATCCCAGGTGCCCTGGTCCTGGAAGATCCCACGTGCTGCGGAGCAACTAAGCCCGTGCGCCACAACTACTGAACCCATGCGCCGCAACTACTGAAGCCCGCATGCCTAGAGCCCATGCTCTGCAACAAGAGAAGGCACCACAAGGAGAAGCCCTCGCACCACAACAAAGAGTAGCCCCCACACGCCGCAACTAGAGAACGCCCGCACTAAGCAACAAAGACCCAACGCAGCCAAAAATATAAATAAATAAATAAATAAATAAAATAAATTAAAAAAAAAAATAAAGCCCTATTCTCCGGGAAACCCTCTTTGGTTTATCCTGGGGCCAGGTTTCCCTCTCTTATTGAACTCTGACCACACTCTGGCCTCTCAGTCTCTTTGGCCTTTACTTGGAGAACAAGGGGAAGAAATAGGAAAAGAGAGAGGAGGGATTAAAGGAGTTGGAGAGCCACAAGACCCCCTGGGGTGGGTGGCCTGGGCTAGCTCAGAAGTAGAGGAACACCGGTGGAGCCTCCAGAAGAGCTACAATGTGCCCGCTTCACCTCTCAAGGCCCTCCCCCAGGACTGCCTTTGCTCCCACCCGAAACAACAACTTTTACCTGTATCAATTCCAAACTCCTTATATGAGCTGAGAGCTGGGGGGTCCAGAGGTGAAGAAGGTGTGGGGCTCCTGTTCTCAAAACACTCAGAATTTGAGACTTCCCTGGTGGCGCAGTGGTTAAGGATTCCCTTGCCAATGCAAGGGACATGGGTTCAATCCCTGGTCCGGGAAGATCCCACATGCCGTGGAGCAGCTAAGCCCGTGCGCCACAACTACTGAGCCTGAGCTCTACAGCCCACGCACCTAGGGCCGTTGCTCCACAACAAGAGAAGCCACCGCAACGAGAAGCCCTCACATCACAACGTAGAGTAGCCCTCACTCGCCGCAACTAGAGAGAAAGCCCGTGCACAACAACAAAGACCCAATGCAGCCATAAATTAATTAATTATTAATTTTTTAAAAACCCCAACACTCATAATCTAACTGGGAAAATAAGACACAAGAAAAGATAAGCAAAAATTTAAGATAGAAACACAACAATGTGGATGAATTCAAAGAAAGGCAGACAGCCGACCGAGCAGGTGGGGATGAGGTGGCAGAATTTGGTTTGTGGTGAGGGGAATGGGGGGGAGAATTTCATCCTTACAAGCTAAAAATTTGGAGTTCAGGGGAAGAAATTACCTCTGAGCACCACACCTTCCCTTCCCCTAATCTCAGTTCAGACTCAGAGATGAGAAACCGCCAGGAGGTATTGGGGAAGGTAATCCCACCAGATGGCTGAACCAGAGTGTGCTTCGAGGGCCAACTGTCCACAGGGTCATGACTGGCATATGAGAGCATGGGTCCTTGTGGGGAGGGGGGCATGGAGTACCACCAAAGGTCTTTGAGGAGGAGAGAGTCATAGGAGCAAGACCAATTGTGTGTGGGGCACAGATGGCAGAAACCAGAGGCTGGAGACCAGCGGAGGTTATCGTAACAGTTCCCATGAGACCCACACCAGACTTAGGCCATGTCATGATGTGGTCATTGAGCCTCCTCTCTGGTGCTTTCTGTCTGTGGACTGTGCCACCACTTGTCTTTCCTCAGACTCAAAGCTCAAAAGGGGGGGCTTCCCTGGTGGCACAGTGGTTGAGAGTCCGCCTGCCGATGCAGGGGACACGGGTTCGTGCCCCGGTCCGGGAAGATCCCACATGCCATGGAGC
>NC_041219.1:87165426-87189156 GCF_002837175.3 Physeter macrocephalus | reverse complement strand
CGGGAGAGGCCACAACAGTGAGAGGCCCGCGTATCGCAAAAAAAAAAAAAAAACAAAACTCAAAAGGATCCAGGCAGGCCCCCTCCTTTACCCCTGGTTCTCAAAAGGAAGTCAGCACCTGGGGGTGCTGTGGATTTGGAGGGATGTTCTGGGTGTGAGAGATGCAGAGCATAAGGGAGCAGGACGACAGAGTGTAACCCGCAAGAGGAAAAGGAAGTCCTGTCAAAGTTTATTTATAAAAAGCCTAAGTAACAGCCCAAGCTGTTTAGTCTTTTCACAGCCCTGACAGAAGTTTTCCGCAAACTCTTCTCTCCACAGAGGCCAGACAGAGTCCCAGAGGTTTGTTTGCACCTTGGCCCACACTCCATCCTGAGCACTCACCATGTGCTTCCTACCTCTGCTTTGGGCTCCAAGGTGAAGGGCATCCCAAAGGGAGGAAAAGCAGAGTTCGAGAGCCTCAGTCTGCAAGAAAGAGCCTGGTTAGACCCCAGCACTGACAGCACAGCTCACCGCTCTGGACATCCATGCTGGAGGCATGGGGACGAGGGAAGAGCAGTGCTGGGGTGGCCAGTGGGACTGGGCTGTGCCGTGGCTGTACTTAAGACTGCATGGAGGGACCAAGCTGGGCAGGGGGTAGCAGTAAACAGGGGAAATCTGTAAGGGTGGCAGTGGTGATGTGGGAGGGGGAAGGGGGAATTTGGGAAGGCAGCGGTGGATGCGAGAGGCTAGCAGAGTATTGGGCTTCTCTGCAATATAACCCACCAAAGAATACAAACTTCTTTAAAAAGCCACACTGGGATCCTGCAGGGAGTATGGCCATCTCTTCCCCATCTCAACTTTCCACAGACCTTTCCATCTTATTCAGAAGCAGCAAGATGGAGCTGAGGAGAAAAGCCCTAGCTAGAACCATGTGCAGGGCAAAATAAATCGTGATAAGGACAGAGGGACAGGATGGAGCTCGCTACCCTGGGGTCAGAGCTTGGAGGAGGAGGTCCCAGAGCCTCCCAGAGGAGAGCCTCCAGAGAGAGGAGAGCTGCTCCTCCCACCCCCCCAGCACCCCCCTCCCTGCCAGCCCAATCTGCGTCACAGCCTCATGGCTACTGGAAGACGCTGCTCCCCAAATGCTGGTCCTAGGGTCCCAGGGTAGCCCTAGGGGGCGGGCTGGGAGTAAAGTTCTTTTTATTTTGTATTTACCTAAAAGTTCAGGAAGCCCTTGCTTACATTCTTGCTTGGAGGCCCAGAATTTAAACTTAGTCACTGCCCAGAGCCATTGTTTTAGGAAAGAATGAGATGGCCGGTGTTGCGTAACCCAGAGCTGGCTGGGTGTGGGTTGCAGAAGGAAACGGTCCTTCTTCCTCCCTCTAGGAAGGAAGGCTCAGCTAGGAGTTCTCAGATGGGCGGGGCACTGCCTGGAGAAGGGCGGCCAGGGGTGGGGAGGTGGGGTAGACAGACCAGCGTGTGAAAGCCCAGGGAGCAGGCAGACTGAAACACTCAGACCAATCACCATCCAACCCCCCTGGGTAGAGCACAGCCTGAATAATCCAGAAAACCCGAAGGGTGGTACTGGGTGGGTGTGGAGTGGAGGACAGATTCTGGGAAAGGAGAGGAATAGAGGGGTGGGCTGATCTGGATGAAGGATAAGGTGGGTTGAGGATCTGCTCTCTGGCCACTGTCCCTAAAAGCACCCAGAGTGTGGGTTCCTCTAATCCTCCCCCCCCCCGCCTCCCCCAGCCCCCCCCACCCCCGCCACCATAATTTCAGCTGGCGAGTCCCCCGTCCCTACCTCCCAGGTGTTCAGCCAGTTCTGCGGGCACGCTCCGCCCCCTGCAATCCCTCCAGACTCCCATGGCCCCAACACAATGCTAGGATTTCTGACAGTTCATTCAAGGTGTGCTTCCGCCTCCCCCCACCTCACCCCTTGCTTCCCCCAACCCCTTCTATCATCTTACCCAAGACTGGCCCCCAGTACCCGCCTTCCCCTCAGTCACATCTCAGGGAGACCTTCTCTTGCTCCTGCCTCAGCTTTGCTCTTCCTCTCCTCGCCCCTGGTTTACTCTCTTCCATCAGCAGTCGGTTCTCCCAAGACCCCACTCTCCGTCGTCTCCGCCTTTTCTCTCTTTTCGCCCGCATTCCTCTCATGACCCCCACACCATCCCTTCTGCGTCCACTTAAGTCCGCCATCTTCTCACTCCCCACCGGAGTCCCTCCGTCTCCTTCATCCGCCACACATGTACCCGAACTGGATTTCAGGTTTCCCCTTCACCCCTACTGCCGCTTCCACCCCTTCCCACCCTCCAGGGCCTCCAGCCAGCTGTCCAGCTCCCCAAATCCGGGCGAGATTCCCGGGAACAAAGCAAGAAAAAATCAGAGTAATTTGGGAAGTAAACAGAAACCGGGAAGGGAGGAGGTAGAGAAGAGTGGGGAGGACCCAGGTGGAGGGGGGGCCTCTCCAGTCCCACCCAGTTTAGGGAATGCCCCTGCCTTCTCCACCGCCCCCCCCCCCTTCACCTGGCTCTTAAAGGGCCCGGCCCCTGCCGGCGGCTACTTAAGGCAGAGGGGCGGCGACGGGCAGCAGCTGCGCTACGACTGCTCTGGGAGGAGTGGACGGGGCAAAAATCTTGACCATGACCCCCCACAGGCTGTTGCCGCCACTGCTGCTAACTCTGCTGCTCGCTGCCCGCCCAGGAGGCGCCTTGGCAAGGTGCCCGGGCTGCGGGCAGGGGGTGCAGGCGGGTTGTCCAGGGGGCTGCGTGGAGGAGGAGGATGGGGGGCCGCCGGCGGAGGGCTGTGCGGAAGCTGGGGGCTGTCTCAGGAGGGAGGGGCAGCAGTGCGGGGTCTACACTCCAAACTGCGCCCCAGGACTGCAGTGCCAGCCGCCGGAGAAAGACGAGGCGCCTTTGCGGGCGCTGCTGCTGGGCCGGGGCCGCTGCGGCCGGGCGCGCGCGCCCTCGGGTGAGTCCGCGCCCCGCCCCTGCCCCGCCCACGTGAGGCCCGCAACCCTGCCGGCAGGGTCCGGGAGGGATGCGCACGGCTAACCCTGCTATTAGGGTCCTGAGATTGACGCTTCCTCCTCCCCAACCCTGGTGGGGGGTACGTTTTAGGGGCTGAAGGGGCCAGTGCGGGGAGCTCCTAGGAGTCTGGGGTACGGCTGGGGGCCCTAGGGATGAAGCAGGGAGATGTCTGAGCCCGCAACCCTTTCTTGCCCCCTCGACCTATCTTCTCTTGAGGGGAAAGGGAGGGATGGAAGGGTTTAGGGACGTGCTGTATGCCACAGAGGCCCAGCTCCTTCAGCCCTAGACCCGCAAGCTGGAGAAAGGACCTAGGCATTGTTACCAGCTTCCACGTGGAGAAAGAGGGAAGAGAACTCCAGACTCCCAAGTCCTGCACACACTGAGAAATATCTCCTCTTAATATCAGGGTGTCCCAAGCACCCGAACATGGGGTGGAGTATAGAAAATCCAGAGCAGTTTCAGACTAGACTCGGGTCAGATGGCTGGCGCTGGCCCTCCCCCTTCCCCACCTGGAGCGGGGGATAGAGGTGGGAAAAGAAGGAGTCTGCCAAATCAGGGTTATGATTTAAAGCTTCTCAGAACCCTCCACCCACCCCACCCCACCCTAACCCAGAGAGGAGAACAGAAGGCTGAGTCATTGGGTGGGTGGGACAGAAGTGAGTCAGAACCTGAAAGATGGGGGGCAGCAGGGAGATGGGAAGAGGAGGAAATACAAACGGCCCCCACCCCAGGGGCATCTGAGCTCCCATTTTTTTCCACAGGGAAGGATGGGAAATCAACTTGGAGTTTCTTTCAGTCCTAAATGCCTGGGTCCAGGCTGCTAGGGGTCTTCCTGGAAAGGGGTGGTCTGGTTGGGTCAGAGCAGGCAGCTGGGAGCATGGTGGTGGTAGGATGCTGAATAGAGGGAATGAGGGGCAAGGTCTGAGGAGTGTGGAAGAAGATGGATCAGACTCAGGATTGCAGAGGAAATGGTTCTTGGCTTTTGAGTAGTAGGCAGACGGGAGCAACTTCAGGGCTCCTAATATCTCATTTTACAGCTGGGGCAAATTCCAAACAGTGCCTGCTCCCCTCCCTGTCTTTTCTTTGCCCTGACACCCTGACTTTCCCTTCCCATCCTGAGCTTTCCCCAAACCCCCCAGTACGACGTGTGAAACTTTCTCCAGAGCCAGGAGCAGCCTGCAGGTTGGAAGCCACTCGTTCCTGCACCTTTGCAGCCTGCCCGCCTTCTACCTCCTGGTTAAGGGCTGAATCACACGTGCTCCTGGGACCACTGGGGTTGAGCTGGGCTGAGTCTCACGGGACCAGAAGGGAGAGGCCCCCACTGCAGTGCCCCCAAAGTAACCATGTCTCAGCCCTGGGAGGGGTGGGCTGAGTCACAGCAGGGTCACAGCGGGGACACACATTCCACTTGGGTCCCTGCTGACCCCCTCTCACCGCCATTGCTCTTCTGCCCCATCTCCCTGGCTTGGTGCACCCCCTGCTGGCCTCTGGTTGAACAGCCCGGTCTTTTCACCCAAAGCCCCAGGCTCCTCAATCAATGAACGTATTGATTATTGCTTTCCAAAGTGCTTCTCCTTTATAAGCCTCAAAACTAGTCTGCGGGGGACTTCCCTGGTGGTCCAGTGGGTAAGACTCCGTGCTCCCAACGCGGAGGGCCTGACTTCGATCCCTGGTCTGGGAACTAGATCCCGCATGCATGCCACAGCTAAGAGTTCGCACGCTGCAACTGAGAGTCCGCGTGCCACAACTAAGAAGCCCACGTGATGCAACTAAAGATCCCGCATGACGCAACTAAGACCTGGTGCAGCCAGAATAAATAAATAAATATTTTTTAAAAAAACTAGTCTGGGGATATTATCATGAAAGGTAATATTACCATTTGTCCGAGAAAGAAACTGAGGCCAGGAGAAGGTAACAGTGGAGCCAAACTGTAAACCCCCTCACTACTCTGAAAGCCCCGCTCGTTTCCACTCGGCTCTGGCCTTTGACATCTGGTTGATTTCTGGCCTCTTCTTCCCCATTCCTCTTGTGGCTCTAGGGGAGAATCCTAAGGAGAGTAAGCCCCAAGCAGGGACAACTCGCCAGCAGGACATGAACCGCAGAGACCAACAGAGGAATCTGGGGACCTCTACCACTCCCGCCCGGCCCAATCCTGGGGGCGCCCAAGACACTGAGATGGTGCGTTTGGGGCTGGCAGGGAACAGGAGGGGTGGAGAGTCCTGGAGATTCCCATCTGAGACTGCTCCCTTGGGCTTGGCCGAGTCTTCCATCCCAGTCCTGGGAGCCTGGCTGGTGGGGCCAGCAGCCTCTGCAGCAGAGCTATCCCTTTCTCCAGGGCCCCTGCCGCCGACATCTGGACTCAGTGCTGCAGCAACTCCAGACCGAGATCTACCGCGGGGCTCACACCCTCTACGTGCCTAATTGTGACCATCGGGGCTTCTACCGGAAGCGGCAGGTGAGGCCATTCCTCTCCTCCCTTGGTCTATCAGTACAAGGGTCCTACCAGCAATTGGGTAGGGGGGCTTACAAAGTTGCATAAATAAGACACTTGCCCTGCCCTTAGGGCTCTCCCAACTGTAGGGACCACACAAACATAGAGAATAACCAGCCACAGCTATGGGAGAGGAGTTAGACTATCTAAGCAATGCCTGACTCAGAGGTTCACAAACGCGAGGAGCATCAGAATCACCCTGGTGTGAACACAGGTGGCTGAGCCCCGCCCACAGAGCCTGAAAATTTGCATTTCTAATGCGGCCTCTAGTGATGCTGATGCTGTTGGTTTGGAAACCACACTTTGAGAACCACTGCTCTGGCCTAGAAGAACAGGCACAATTTGGTGGGTGGAGAAGAGAAGCCATGCAAGGGAACCCAGCGGGCCTCGCTGTCCTGAGAACACTCAGATGTTTCCACAGACTCAGACTCAGGAGTCGACAGCCCGTCCCCCAACCCACAGGGCCCCTCCCATCTCTCCCGGGCCACACCTCTGATCCTTGTGCCTTTCTCCCCAGTGCCGCTCCTCCCAGGGGCAGCGCCGAGGTCCCTGCTGGTGTGTGGATCGCATGGGCCAGCCCCTGCCCGGGTCCCCAGACGGCGATGGAAGCTCCCCCTGCCCCACCGGGAGCAGTGGCTAAGGCTGGGTGGGAGGCTGCACGGCCACTGGCAGGAGCGTGGGGCTGTCATCTTGGGTTATTTGTTGAGTGCTGAGTAACTCAGGGGCCCAGAGCCCTACGCTCCACCTGCAGGCCCTGCCCCATTGTCAACCTCACACATGGAAAGATTGTTGGTGTTGGCTTGGGGTGTTAATAAAGCTGTGTTGGGGGTCTCTGGCCTACGTCTCTGTGTTCACCTCTCACATTGTGGAGTCCCTGGCCCTTCTCTCTACCCCTGTCCAGCCTCTTATAGCAGTTCTCTTCTCCTGTGGACTACCATCTGTCCTTCCCGCCACACTTGGAATGACAGAGACAGCCACTGGTAGAGGTTTCATGGCCTCAAGCCTCACCCAACTGCCCACCAGGGAGTGGAAGGCAGCAGCAAGGGGGCAGGGAGACACTGAGGCCGTGGCCTTGCTCTGAGGTTGTGACCTTGTTTCTAACACCGATCTTTGGACACAAAGGGAGAAGAACAATTAATAGTTAATCCCCACCACGAACCCAACAAAGAGGAACTCTCAAGGCACTTACCCTTCTGTTACTTCTTACTGAAAAGGGAAGGAAATTATTATTTATTGCACTCTTGCCACGGGCTACGCCCTGGACCATGTGCTTTTACCTGGACTATCTCATTTTATGCTTACAATAACCTTATGAGGTACGGACTTTTGCCCCTGTTTTTCAGAGGAGGAAACTGTAGCTTAAACTATTAGGGTCATTTGCCTGAAATTCCACAGCCAGTAAATGATTGAGGGAGGATTTAAATCTGGTTCTTCCATATGTGACAATGCCTGGCATTCCTCAGGTGCTGATTAAGTGTTTGTTTTGCCTCCTTTCTGCCTACCTGCTAACCCAAGCAGGTGTAGGGAAAAGGTGGTGTTCAGGGCCCCCGGCACCTAGCCTTCCCTGGAGGGGCCACAGTACCGCAGTCGTCACAGGTACCAACCTCACAGAATACTAATCACATGCACAGAAAGCTTTGTTGACAAGGTTCTTGCACGCACCTTATCATGGTCTACGGGAGCTGAGTACCCTGATACCTGAAGATGTTCCTGACTCCTTCCCGACATTCAGCCTACTCAGAAAGAGATTGGGAAGCAGCCATACCAGGTGATAAGCCTCAGAGGGGCAAAGTCCCCCTCCCAGTGACATGTATGGGTGCAGAGCTCCCGTTCCTGTGGGAGGGAGCTGGGCATCTGGGTGGTGGTTGGGCTATTTGCTCAGGGGTTGTGTCCATCCCTGTGACAGCCAGTAGAACAGAGCCTCTAGCTGAGATGGTACTGCCTTCCGGAAGGGGATCATGGATCGGATAACCTATAACCCCTCCTCCTGAAAGGACTTTAGTCTTTGGAGCTGTCAGAGGAGCTGAGTGAGATAAGAGCTCTGCCAGGCAAGCCTGAAGGAAGGCAGGGAACACTTACCAGCTGCTGCTGCCCAGTCAAGACACACATCATGGAGCCAAGGGCGGCCCAACTGCGGAGGAGAGAAGGGCTAGGAGGAGAGCAGGAGGACCGGCCCTCCAGAGAAGGGGAGCCCCACTTTGGGAATGAAGAATGGCCAGGTGGGGTTGGAGGTGGGGTGCACTGTCCAGAGGGGGTTCCTGCTGTCTACCTTCAATCCTTCCTGCTGTCCTGGGAGGCCAGTGAAGGCAGATCCCAGCCTCTGCCCCCTAACTACCTACCTGGGGAAGGGAGGAGAAAAGAGCTATTCAGTACCTTGCCTTATCTTTCAGACTCTTTTACCCCAGATGGTGATTAGAGTAGCTTCCTGTTCCCTGGGTACCCTGTTTCCAGGAATGTCATCAGGCTCCCCGCTTGCCAGTGACCTCCTCACCCCCTGCAAAAATAACTTCCCCTTCTGATTGCCGCCCTCCCCCCATGATACTAGATATTGACTGGTTGGGGGTGGGGAGGCTGCTGAGCACACAGAAAGCACTTCCTGGTCAGAGGATGCCTCTGGGTCTGCACTAGGCAGCAGAACCCTAACTCCTCCCCTTTGACCCCTTATCCTAGGAAACAATGAGACACATAGAGGCCCAGATTTGCTACAATGGACCCGACATATGCAGGTGAGGGAGGTCAGAGGTCAAAATGGACAGGTCCTGGAGTAGAGGGAGGGAGGGGTGAGGACTGGCTTGATGATAAAGACAATTTGTTCTCGGGTTCAAACCCCTTAGGTCAGAGCTACGAGTTAAGATGGAGGGGTTTGAAACACAGGTCATCGGGACAGGGGCCAAAAGTCAGCCAGTGAACAGTCTTCTGTTAGTGGGGCTAGAGGTCAGGAGAGGGAAGGCTGGGGCCAGGGAGAAGAGAGTAGGATCAGAGATGACAAGGTGGTTGAGGTTCACACCCAGAGTCTGAAAGTATCTTTCCTGGATCCTCACTGCTGGGAAACCAGAGGGAGTTAAACTGCGGGTGGAAACCTCTGGGCAGGAGCCATGCTTGTTCATCTTTCCATCCCTAGCACTTAGCAATGTGCCTGGCATGGAGGGAGGCTTAGTAAATGTTTGGTGAGTGGGAGGATGGCTGACTGGATGGAGGGACCGCGGGCCCTGCCCTGCTTTGTCCTGTAGGCTGTGAAGACACAGTTGCTGGAGCAAGCACAAGGTCAGCTGACAGAGCTGCTGGATCAGGCCATGTGCGAGGCTATTCAAGCCTACCCGCCACAAGACAGACCAGTGTCCTCCATCCCTCCAGATTCCTTGCGCAAGTAAGAGTCTGAGCAGCCAGGGGGGTGGGGAGGGGCTGCGCAGCCCCCTCCATCGTAAGGATTATGAGCCACAGATGCTATCCCATGTGCCCTTTGCCAGCACTGATGTAACTCCAACTTCAGTCTTCCCTCTTCTCCCCTTATCGCCTCTGCCTTCCTGACCTCCACTGCTGGGCTTTGCTCTGCCCTGGCCCTCCCTGACCTTCCACCTGGTCCTGCCCGCTGGCCCTAACCCTGACCTTCCCCTTCTACTGCCCTCGGCTCCCAAATATTGACGTCCCGCAAGGCCCTACCCTCTGCCTACTGCCTTCTTCCTTTGGGTCCTGGCCCAGAACAACTGTCTCAATTCAGGACTCGGGAGCCATCCCTGGGGAAACGGAAAGTTTTCATCAACCGCAAGTCCCTGCTTGAGTAAGTCAGGGGTGAGGATGGGTTGAGAAGAAAAGAAAGAACTTTGTCTGGGGGTCCAGGGCACCTCATTTGTCATCCTCAGGCTCTAGGTGGTTTCGGGGAGGACTTGGAGATGTTTTCTAAGGTTCTGTTTCTCTATTTGCCTTGGGTGTGATTGTGGAAGAAAGGCCACCAGGATGAGAATTGTCTGGGCTGGAAAGAGCTTTGGACAGAAGTCCTAGCCATATTGCAGCCCGTAGCTGCAAGTTCCCAATCACTGGGTCCCATCCCCACTTGTGTACAGTGCCTGAGCTAGTCTGCATGACCTTGAGGACTCTCCCACTGACATTCGGGCCCCTGTCCTTCCAGCGAGCTGATGGAGGTGCAGCATTTCCGCACCATCTACCACATGTTTGTCGCCGGCCTGTGTGTCTTCATCATCAGCACCCTGGCCATCGACTTCATTGATGAGGGCAGGTAGGCAGCCCTCCCGCTCGGGATAGGCCCACAGATAAGATCAGACCACCTGGGCTCCCAGTGTTCCACTTGCCACCGGCCTGAGAGAGCACAGGCCTGTTTGATTATTAGACACACATTCAACATTGCTTTCCACCCACCTTCCCACCCAAAAAGTCCTCTTAGCACAGCCTTGGATGGCCTTTGGTCTGTTTTCCCAGAGTTAGCCCTCTGGGAACACTACTCCCCCACTCAAATCCTTCTCAATTGGACCCTTGTCTTGAGGCAGACATACATGTATGTGCACACACAAGCATGGTTCCCACTCCACCGCTCTCACACAGTCCTTTCCAAGGCAGTGGTGTTCGGTTCACGTAACCTCCGGTGAGCCCCTCCTAAGTACCAGCCCTGGGGGGCAGAGAGATGAGGGGCCGACCCCAGCTCTCTCTGTGAGGCACTCCCAATCTTGTGGGGAAGACAAGATCTTGAGCACACAAGTGCCTTGGTGGGTCGCTTCCCCCAAAAAGCACCTCCCCACTCTGGGGATGAGCCTCAGGGAGCTGTAGACCCCTGGGGGTCTGGACTTTGCATGACCCCACCTCACCCTACATACAGCTTAGGAAGCAGTAAAAGGAAGAGGACCAAGGATCTGCAGGTTCAGCAACAGCACTTCCTTTTGGCAAACTTGTAGTTCATCCTTATAATTAAGGATCAAATCTCAGGAAAAGTTTCAAATACATGTAAGATGGCTCCTTCTCCATCACCCCCCTCCATCCCAGACCGCTCCCCAGGGGTAACATTTTTAATGGTTTTGAGAGCTTCCCTCCAGAGCATTTCGATGCATCCACTTCCAGATGTATATAAGAACCAAGGGAATGTATTTTATGGGAGTTTACATTAGTAAGATACTTACTGTACCTATTGTTTCCTTTTCACTCCCTAATGACCCATATTAGAGATCCTTCCATGTTGGTCCATTGATTTTAATGACCGCAGAGTCTGGAAGTGCCAGCTTTTGTTCATTTAGTTCTTTACTAGTGGACGTTTGAGTCGCTTCTAATTTTCTAATTTTTCACCATTACAAACCATACACTCTTTTTTGGCTGCACAGCGAGGCTTGCAAATCTTAGTTCCCCGACCCTAGGGATTGAACCCGGGCCACGGCAGTGAAAGCACTGAGTCCTAACCACTGGACCGCCAGGGAATTCCCCAAACCGTATACTCTTTTTAAAAAAAAAAAAATATTTATTTATTTCTTTATTTATTTGGCTGCGCCGGGTCTTTGTTGTGGCATGCAGGATTTTTAGTTGTGGCATGTGGGATCTAGTTCCCTGACCAGGGATCAAACCCGGGCCCCCTGCATTAGGAGCTTGGAGTCTTAGCCACTGGACCACCAGGGAAGTCCCCAAACCGTATACTCTTTTTTTTAATTAATTAATTAATTTAGCTAATAATAAATTATAAATAAATAATCATTATAAATTATTGATTAATTAATTTTATTTATTAATTTATTTTTAATTAATTTATTTATTTGGCTGCATTTGATCTTAGTTGCGGCACATGGGCTCTCTAGTTGCCCTGCAGCACGTGGGATCTTAGTTCCCTGACCAGGGATCAAACCCACATCCCCTGCATTGGTAGGTGGATTCGTAACCACTGGACCACCAGGGAAGTCCCAAACCGTATACTCTTTTTTTAAAAAATAAATTTATTTATTTTATTTACTTATTTTTGGCTGCGTTGGGTCTTCGTTGCTGTGCGTGGGCTTTCTCTAGTTGAGGCAAGCGGAGACTACTCTTCGTTGTGGTGCGTGTGCTTCTCATTGCAGTGGCTTCTCTTGTTGTGGCTCGCGGGCTCTAGGGCGCAGGCTCAGTTGTTGTGGCGCATGGGCTTAGCTGCTCTGCGGCACGTGGGATCCTTCCAGACCAGGGATCGAACCCATGTCCCCTGCACTGGCAGGCAGATTCTTAAGAACTGTGCGACCAGAGAAGTCCCCAAACCGTATACTCTTAACCTAAGCAAACAAAACACTCAACAACCTGCTTTCTATTAATTCAAGTCTACAGCTCCAGACACTCCAAAAGTACAAAACTAACAAAAATCAAAGTTAAACTCTAGGCACCTCATACCCTAACACCGGTGGCATGGGATGTACTGAACCCTTCTGCAATGCCACAGAGGGCTCTAAAGGTTATTTGGAAGCAAAGCCATCCCATGATTGAGTCTCCTCGGGCAATGCCCTGTTGCTAGAAGTCCTGGGCAACAGAGGTGCCATCTTGAACACTTTCAGAGATGGGGAGCTCACAACCTTGGCAAGATGCCTCAGTTTATCTTCCAAGAGCTCTGACTGCAGAGGAAGGGGACAAGGATGGGCCTCACACCTGTCTACTTTGTCTCTCCTTCCCCACTCCCAGGCTGATGCTGGAGTTTGACCTACTGATCTTCAGCTTCGGACAGCTGCCCTTGGCGCTGGTAACGTGGGTCCCCATGTTCCTGTCCACTCTGCTGATGCCCTACCAGGCCCTGCGGCTGTGGGCGAGGCCCCAGTCCAGAGCGGCCTGGACGCTGGGGGTGGGCCTGGGCTGCATGCTGCTGGCCGGCCACACAGCAGTGCTCAGCATCCTTCCGGTCCATGTAGCAGTGGAGTATCAGCTCCCGCCAGCCTCCCGCTGTGTCCTAGTCTTTGAGCAGGTAGGTGATGGGTGGGACCAATGGTGGGCGGGGCCCCTGGGAAAGAGGGCATTGGATACTGTATTGGTGGGGGCGGAGCTAGTTACCAGGGGCGGAGTCCTTTGCGAGGGATTTGAGCTAACCAGCAGGCTCCAAGGAAATGTAAACAAACGGACACTGCTACGCAAATATAATCGAGTGGGTTGGCCAGCTGGAGACTCTACCCTTTCCGGTACCCCTTTACCTTCGATTCATCCCAGCAGCCGTCTGTGTTAGGCTATAAGACAGTCCAACAAAAAGATAAAGTATGGGCTTTGACCGTACAACGTTTACAATCTGCCTGCCCCTCTCCCGTAAAAGAGACACAGAGAGGTTAAGTGATCTGCTCAAAGTCCCACAGCACCTTAACCTCTTTTCCATTCCATCTCAGGTCAGGCTCCTGATGAAAAGCTACTCCTTCCTGAGAGAGATTGTGCCTGGGACACTTCGGGCCAGAGGAGGTGAGGCCTTCAGCAGGCGCTGCTGTGAACTCAGTCCTCTTGGCTGGTTGCATGAAGCCAGTAGCTGCAGGATCCTCATAAAAGCTCCAACCTCCTAGGGCCATCTTGCCCACGGGTCACAGCTCCGGCCCCCAGGTGGGCTCTGTGGGCCTTAGTCATTAGGCATTCTCTTAGGTCCCACCTCTGAGACCCGCCCCCCGCTGCCCAAGACTTCTGGCTCATTCTTATTAAGACCCAGGGTATGAGAGCCTTCCATTAGGTAGTCAAAACAGAAGGAGAGAGAAGTGGGTGGTGCAACTTGTGGGTGCCAAATGAAGCTCTGGCCACAGCAGGTCCTGTGCCAGAAAATGGGGGTGCCTGGAATGGAAGCAAAGGGAGGGTGTTATAGAGCAGGGTCAGCTCCTGCCCAGTTTCACCTCCCCCACTCCACCTCCAGATCCCATATCCAGTTCCTCACCCATGCCCCCACCTCTGTCCTATGCAGCTCTATTCACCAGTCCCACTGCCTTTCCGCAGCATCCCACCCAGCTGTGTCCTCTCTCCCTTCCCTCTTCACTGATGGACCCCTCTTACTCCTCCCCAGGTGAGGGGATCCAGGCCCCCAGTTTCTCCAGCTACCTCTATTTCCTCTTCTGCCCCACACTCATCTACAGGGAGACTTACCCCAGGTAAGACCCTGCACCCCCTCCCCCAAATGCCCAGGCCCGTCAGGGATCCAGCCCTTCTACTCTCCTCTCCCTGAGGTCTTTAGCCTCATCCCAGACACTGGCCACTTTCTCAGGCAGCACCCCATAATAAAAATGGGAAGTAAGGAGCAGGTATATTACCCCTTCTCCTTGCCCCAGCTCATGGTGACACAAGGGTGACTAACTCTCCTGGCTCGCCCAGGACTGCCCCAGTTTTAGCACTGAAATTCTTACATCCTGGGAAACCTCTCAGTCTGGAGCAAACTCCAGATGGTTGGTCACCTTAGTGGACACTCAAGCTAAAAATCCACTTGTCGTCTCTGTTATAGAAGGTCCAAAGTGTTCTAGACCCCCACCTCCCCAGATAATCCTCCCAGGCCTGAGCAATTGAGGGAGCTGCGGAGAGAGGGCCCCAGGTCCTGGGCCCCGGCCCAGGCAGGAACAAGATAAAAGGATGAGAAGCATATTATCCCCATTGCTGCTGCAGGACACCCAACGTCAGGTGGAATTATGTGGCCAAGAACTTTGCCCAGGTCAGAAGACGGGGTCAAAGGGTGGACTACCCATGACTCATGGTGGCTGAGGGGACATTTCTGGGAGTGAAGTAAGGGAGGCCTGGGGAAGAGGTCAGAGGGTGGCGCTAAGGAAAGAGGAGGCAGTTGCTGGGCCAGAGTCTGATTCCAGAAGGAGGGGCAGCAACCAGTGATCCCTTTCAAAGTTATGCGTCCTCCACCCCCTCCCCAGGCCCTGGGCTGCGTGCTCTATGCCTGTTTCATCCTGGGCCGCCTCTGTGTTCCTGTCTTTGCCAACATGAGCAGGGAGCCCTTCAGCACCCGTGCCCTGGTGCTCTCCATCATGCATGCCACCTTGCCAGGTATGCCCGCCAGAGGCAGGGCTGCAGAAGGCTGCACCCTGGGGAAGGCTTAGCAGGGAACCCCTCCCTCTGCTCACTCTTAGTTTCAACACCTTTTCCCTCTGACTCTCCCTTATCTGCCCCCTCCTATGGTTGCTCATCGTCAGGGTCTCACTTCAGATTGCCACCTACTCCCTACCTTTCAACCACTCTATGAACTCCCAACAGGCAGAGGTTTTGACATTCATCTCTGTATCCCCAACATCTGGCATGGGCTTCATGAGCAAATGGAATGAATGAGTGAGTGCATGAATTAGTGAATGATTAACAAATGATTGGTAGGAGTTGGGGCCCTGGTTGCCGGGTGAGGGCTTCCTGGGGGGACCCCTGGAGCTTCCTGGGGGGATCAGGGGCCCAGGCTGACTTGCAGCCCCTTTGTCTGCACTTACCAGGCATTTTCATGCTGCTGCTGATCTTCTTTGCCTTCCTTCACTGCTGGCTCAACGCCTTCGCAGAGATGCTACGATTTGGAGACAGAATGTTCTATCGGGTGGGGCCTGGACCTGGGATGCAGGGAGGGCTAGGGAAGGATGTGGGGAGGATGGTGGCTATGTTGGCTGTCACCTTGTTACCTAACCAGGATCATTTGACCAATTCGCAGTAAGCCAAACGCTGAGACGCCAAGATTTACAGCGGAGAGAGGGTTTATTCACAAGGCAGCCAAGTGAGGAGAAGGGAGATCAATCTCAGATTCGCCTCCCCAAAGGCCAGGGGCTTGAGATATTTATGGGATAAAGAAGCAAGATGATCTTAGGTATGGGGAAAAGTGATTGGAGGTAGAGAAAAGGTGAGGTAATCGGTGTTCTGCACTGGTGTATCTGAGTTACATGCTTCTTCATGGGATGCATGTTAAAAAACGGAGGCACTTAGGATGATCTGAGGGTGGAGTTTTTGGCCCTCTGATGTCAAAAGGTCATTCATCCGACACCTGTGCAAGCCCAGTTTTAGGGTCAGTGGTCCCAACCAGTCTTAGCCCGCTTGAACTAGACAAGAGCCAACTCCAAGTTCCTGGAAAACTTGTGCCCCCTGTTACTATAGTGACCCATACATCAGAGGTGTTATCTATACGGGGCAGTTAAGGAGTCAAAAAAAAAAAAATTTAAGGCTTAGTCAGTGAAGGCCGGTTACAAGTAGAAGGGTTTTTTAACAAGCTGTTCCCTTACCTGCTGTTCTGTAAGACGAGCTCAAGAATTTCCATTAGTCACCAGTTTCTGTTAACCCTGTGGGGCACGATTTCAACATCAGCTGTGCTGTCAATCTTCCACAGTGAGAAATGTGCTCCTCTGGGTATGGTTGTATTGTCACCCCTCTACCCCCTGACCAGCCAGGGCTAACTGCTCTTATGGGGATGCTAATTTGGAATCTTCTTCTCCTGAAAGGGAGAGCAGGAGGGAGGCCAAGGACCCCAGATGCTGAAGAGGGAGTTGGGAGGATGCTTGCTGTCTCTCTCCTGCTGGGAGCCAGCCCCTGTGGAGAACACTGGGACGGGGACAGGAAGCAGGGGAGAGAAGCTGGGGCCTGGGCAGAGACAGGGCCCTGATGCTCACCTCCTCTCCCCCGCTGAACCCCGCCCCCCGCCAGGACTGGTGGAACTCGACGTCCTTCTCCAACTACTACCGCACTTGGAACGTGGTGGTCCACGACTGGCTGTACAGCTACGTATATCAGGATGGGCTGTGGGTATGGGCTCTGCACACCCCGTCAGCTCCCAAAGTTAATGGAACCTCTCTGGGATATCCTCTCCTTCCCTTTCTCTACACAATTCATCTTTTCCAGACCTAAAGGCCCCTTTGACTTTCACCTGCCCCCATTCTACCCAACCCAATGGGCAGAAAGTCCTTCTTATGATCTAACTTCCTTCCTTCCTTGTCCTCAACTACACCTCCTCCACAGGGCATTTCTCCCCTCCTTAGCCTTCTAAGGAGCATGCATATAGCAATTTTCAGTTACCGGGAATTTTCACATACTACATAATCTGCCCTGTAACCCTGAGAAGTAAGTATTATTATATCCCCTTGTGAAAGTTGCATCTAAGGCCCAATGGACTAATAAAATGCTCTTAAATAGGACATGTCAGCCCTTCTGATCGCAAATCCCATATTCTTGCCACTGTACTACACAACCTCTGGCTTCCTTAAGGAGGGGGCTCTTTGTGGAGGGGGCTTAGGGAGACTCACTCCACCCTCCTACCCCCGGTTCCTGCCAGCTCCTTGGTGGCCGTGCCCGAGGGGCAGCCATGCTGGGCGTGTTCCTGGTCTCTGCAGTGGTCCACGAGTACATCTTCTGCTTCGTCCTGGGATTCTTCTACCCTGTCATGCTGTTGCTCTTCCTTGTCATTGGAGGTGAGCTTGGCCTCTTTATGCCCCTGGAGAGGGAGACATCCAGAGGGAAGAGACCTGGAGTCCCACTCCTGGAGATTCCAGACTGATGCGAGAGGCCACGTACCCAAGACAGACGGGGGAAATGTGTGTGCCTTCTCGGGGAAGGCGTGAGAGTTGTGTGTGAGAGTTGGTGGTGGCGGGGGACAGACTTGAGAGCAGGGAGGGAGGCAGCAAAGGGGTATCCTGGGGGATGTGGGAAAAGACTTCTGGCTGGAGAGGAGCATCTGAGCAGGGCACACATACAGGGAGACAAAGGGGAGAAAACTGGTGTGAGGTTGGGAGGTTTAGTAAGAGATCCAGGATACTGAAGTGTAGACTGAGGAATCCTGGTTTTACATGAACCACTTGAGACCTCCGTGAGCTTCTGGAGCTGGGTTCAAGATCTTCCTCAATGGTGCCTTCCTGTTCCAACTCTTCCCCGTGCCCTGAGATAGGAAGGCAGCCAGGAAGATTAGATACAGGTATCTGGAGCTGAGGTGACAACATGTCCTCCTGCATCAGGGCCACTGAACTTCATGATGCACGACCGGCGCACGGGCCCAGCATGGAATGTGCTCATGTGGACCATGCTCTTTCTGGGCCAGGGCATCCAGGTCAGCCTGTACTGCCAGGAGTGGTATGCACGGCGCCACTGCCCCCTGCCCCAGGTAAGGGACCACGACCCTCGCTCAGCTCCCCACCCAGGAGGGCCTGCCTCCACTTCCCAAGAGCCAGCCCCCTATTGATGCCCAATTCCACAGCCACGGTCAGGGGCCAGAGCCCGGTTTGGGGGTGAAGGATGGGCTCCCGTGTTTTAGATGCACAGGGTGGCACTGGGAGGGACCTTATTCACAACTCACCTTTCCTGGCACAGACGACCTTCTGGGGGCTGGTGACACCTCGATCTTGGTCCTGCCACACCTAGAGGTCAGGGCACACTCACTGCCCAGATGACACCACCAAGTTCTCTGCCTGCAAAGCCCGGGCTCCTCTCTGAATTCCCAGACCTAGCTCTGAGTCAAGGGGGCCTGACCCCACCAGAGAACTCCAAGGACTGAGATCTGTGCACCTGTGGACAGGTGAGCACAGACTCAGAATGGTGGTGGCTCTTGAGCCCCCGGCCCCGTGGGTTGGGCAAAGGGCCCCCTCTCACTCCATGGCTGTTCAGACTGGGGGAGACACGAAGGGCCTTACAGATTTGGTGAAGGTGGGGTGACCTAAAGCAACTGGGGCCATCAAAGTCTGAGAGGTGTTTGTTTCTTCCTTTGTGCTCTTTACAATACAATAATAAACTATTTGTATCGCTTTTTATTCATTCGTTTATTCATTCATTCATCATTTGTTGAAAACCCACTTAAAAAAAATTCTTAATTGAAGTATAGTTGATTTACAGTGTTGTGTTCATTTCTGCTGTAGAGCAAAGTGATTTCGTTATACATATATATGCATTCTTTTTCATATTCTTTTCCATTATGGTTTATCCCAGGATACTGAATATAGTTCCCTGTGCTACACAGTATGACCTTGTTGTTTATCCATTCTATATGTAATAGTTTGCATCTACTAACCCCGAACTCCCAGTCCATCCCTTCCCCACCCCCCCTCCGCCTTGGCAACCACAAGTCTGTTCTCTGTGTGAAGACCCACTTTTGACAGGCATGACTGAAGACAGGCAAAGTCTGCACAGGCAAGACTTTGTGATAGGAGGGGCTGAGGGTCTTGGGTGACATCCTCCCTTACCTATTCTGTGCCACCCCATCTCCCCAAAACTCAGCCTCACCCCCTCTTCCACCTCTACTCCTTCAGATCACATTTCCCCAGCCGTTGAATTCTTCTGCTTCTGGCAACCTCCAGCACATCCTGAGAGGGCACATGGCTGGCCTCCTTTCCTTCAGAGGACCCAGGAGAGGAACCTCCTGTACAGACATTAGCCAAATCTTTTAACTTTGTGAGCCTCAGCTTCCACAGCTATAAAATGGACATTTAGGCAGTTCCCTGGTGGTCTAGCCGTTAGGATTCAGCACTTTCACTGCTGTTGTCCAGGTTCAGTCCCTAGTAGGGGAACTGAGATGCCGCAAGCCACGCATTGCGGCCAAAAAAAAAAAAAAGGACACTTAGGTGCTTTGTGACCACCTAGAGGGGTGGGAGGGAGACGCAAGAGGGAGGAGATATGGGGATATATGTATATGTATAGATGATTCACTTTGTTATAAAGCAGAAACTAACACACCATTGTAAAGCAATTATACTCCAATAAAGATGTTAAAAAAAAAAAAAGGACATTTCAGTTAGAAGTGTCTTGACTATATGGGGACATACTGTTCCCTCATGCCCCTTTCCAGTCTACTCCTCAGCCAAAGGCAACTACTTTCTGATTTCTACCCTCATATATTAGTTTTGCTTCTTTTACAACTTCACATGAATAGAGCTCTACAGTATGTACTCCTGTAGAGATGTAGTCTTGCTTTGCTGAATATAGTTTTTAAGATTATTCCATGTTTTGAATGTATCAATTGTTTGTACTTTCTTCCTGCTCAGCAGTATTCCATTTATGAATATACCATAATTTGTTTATCCATTTACCTGTTGATGGACATTTGAATTGAGGTTGCTATGAATAAGGCTGCTCTGAAGATTCATGTACAAATCATTTTGTGGGTAAATTTTTTCATTTCTTTTGGGTAAATGCCAAGAAGCAGAATAGCTGGATCACAGAGGTGATACATGCTTGACTTTATAAAAAGGAGCAAAACTTTTTTCCAATGTGGTTATATCGTTTTACATTGCCACCAGCAGTGTATGAGAATTCCAGTTGGGCACAGGACTTCTCACCAATGTTTGATTTTGCTAGTCCATTTTTATTTTGGTCATTCTAGTAGAGTGTAATTATAATTTACATTTCTCTGATAATCAATGGCAGTGGACACTTTTCCATGTGTTTATTGACCGCTCGTGTATCCTCCTTTATGAACAATCTATTTAAGTCTTTTGCCCATTTAATTTTTTAATTTTTAAAATTTTATTTATTTATTTATTTTTGGCTGCATTGGGTCGTCGTTGCTGTGCGCGGGCTTTCTCTCGTTGTGGCGAGTGGGGGTAATCTTCGTTGCGGTGCAAGGGCTTCTCAGTGCAGTGGCTTCTCTTGTTGCAGAGCACGGGCTCTAGGCACGCGGGCTTCAGTAGTTGTGGCTCGCGGGCTCTAGAGCACAGGCTCAGTAATTGCGGCACACGGGATTAGTTGCTCCGTGTCATGTGGGATCGTCCTCGACGAGGGCTCGAACCCGTGTCCCCTGCATTGGCAGGCGGATTCTTAACCACTGCGCCACCAGGGAAACCCAACTGCCATAAACATTTAACAGTATAATATTTTGCCAGGTTTGTTGCTCACTGCTTGTTCTTTCTCCTTTTCATCTTCCTCTATCTTGACTTCTCTGTTCTCTAACCAAAATTTTCTTGCGTAGTTTCGTCAGGTGAGATATGGGATTGATATACTCTCTGAATCCTTTATATCTCCATATATCTTTCTTTTGTGCTAACAAGTGAATGCTTCCTCAGCTGGGTATGAGATTCCGGGGTAGCCATCCTTTTCTCTCAGTATTCCTACTGTTAACTTCCAGTGTTGCAGATGAAAAGTCCTGTGTCAATCTGATTCTTTTCGCTTTGTAAATAACTTGCTTTTTCTGTCTAGACACTTGAAAATATCTTTCTTTAATCTTGGAATTCAGGAGTTCCATGCTTAGATGTGTGTCTTCTCTTTTTGTATCTTCCTATGCCCTTTCAGTCTGCAAGCTCAAACCTTTCTTCAGGTCGGCAAAATATTCTATTTTTAAAGTATTGTCTCTCCTCCATTTATGCCTTTTCTTTCTTTTGGAACTAAAATATTTGAATGTTAGGATTACTGGGTCTCTTCTCCAAATCTCATATTTTCCTCATTATTTCCATCTCTTCGTATTATTTGCTCTGTGCTTTGAAATATTTTTCCACTTCTTCTTCCAAGCCACTAATTTGAGTCCCGCCAGTGACCAGACTTCTTTCTTTCAGTAAATAGGCTGATTTTTTGTTGTTGTTAAAAATAATGTTTTTTTGGTTCCAGAAAGTATTTTGGGGGTACACTACTAGAATCTCTTTAGCTGCTCCTAATATTCTCTTAAGTTGTCACGTACCTCTTCAGTGGTTCCTGTGCTGTCCCGTAGGCAGGAACACCAGCTATGATGACCTCATCCCTGTAGGGCCAAGGCCCTCTGAGTCATGTTCTTCCAGTATCCCTACAGTCCTGACCTCTGCTCAGGGGCTCTCCAGAGCTGGTCTCCAGGCTCCTGTGTGGTGAGAATGAGGAAGCTCCTCACCTGTCTCCACAGCAGGGCTTCCCCATACTAATGCCGAGTCCAAGCCTTCACTTGTATACCCTGATGCCACTGGTCCCAGCAGCAATATGGCTAAAAAGAAGCACATGTTTGGAGATGGAAGTAAAAAATCCCCTTAGAACAGTGGTTCTCAAATTTGAGCATGCATTAGAATCATCTCCAGGGCTTGTGAATGTGGACGGTTGAACCCCACCCCAGGAGTTTCTGATTCATGAGGTCTGGGGTAGGGCCTGAGAATTCGCTTTACTAACCAGTTCCCAGAGAATGCTGTTGGTGCTGATCCAAGAACCATGCTTTGAGAACCACTGTGTTAGAATACGCCAAACCAAGCCCTCCTCCTTCATCTTCTTCAAAATTTTACCTTTTGTCTCCGGTAAGGAAATTAATCCAATAGCAGAGAGATATCATCTCCTTATTTTATATTGGGTTCTTCAGTTTGTTCATGATACGGAGGCTTGTACACAGCTGGTCTCCATCCAGACCCCCTCCTCCACCAAAGCTCTCACGGGCCCTTCAAGACCCTGACTCCCAGTCTGAGAAGGGTGCCCAGGTAAGGATGCCTTGAAGCTGGGCTGAAGTGGAATAGAGGTGTCAGGGGAAAGGCGTCCTGAGCCTGTGCAAAGGAGGACCCCTTTCCCCTGGCGGCACCCTTGTTTTACCCTTGTGCCCAGAGAGCAGCATCGGAGCTGCCCGGCACTCCCTCCACGACCCCCTGGGGTCACTGCGGACCCGGGGTGGAAGCGCCTGGAGTGGGGATGAACATGGGAGGCAATGAGGGCTCTCTGGCCACCCTCCTGCCCAGTGGGGCTCTGCTCCCGGGCTAGGGCTAGGAACCCCGTCTTCCTGTCTGGGGTCTCCTCGCCCTGCCCCACCTGTGTCCCCAAACTCTGTGCCCACTCCCTTGCTTCAATCACACTCTCTTTACCCCTTTGATTCTGTCCTGTGTTTTCTCCAAATTTCCCTGCCTGTCCAGGAACCCCCGTATAACACCCACTCCACTCTTCTGTGGTCCCCTAATTTGTGCTGGCCCAGTGGTCTATGAGCTCCATAACACCTTCATATCAAAGGCCAGTCTCTCTCACCATCTCAAACACTTAGTCCCTTTGATGAGTTCTGGGCACCACCCTGTCCTTTTCCCTATCAAATTTCTCCCATTGGCATCCAGATATGCTCCTCTACTACAATCATCTCTTCACCCCACATTCTCATCAAGCTGTCTCACTTCTCAGCTTTCTGTCATAGCCAAACTTCTGGAAAGAGTTGTCTGAGCTCACTCTTGCAGCCTTCTCACACCCATGGGTCTCCATATTTTAGTGTGGGTTGTTTACTCCAGTTCCCATCCCTCACTGCCATTTCCTCTGCACCATACGTATCCGCTCTAATACATGACAAACCTATATGTATTCTTGAAAAGTACCTTTTTAATTTATATAAAGTAATTTATGCCGTAATTCTCATCCCATTTCATCCATTGTTTTAAAAGATGTACAACGGTGTTACAGGTAAAGTTAGTTAATTTCTGCTGATAGTTCATTCCATCATATGCATGCACCACATTTTATATATGTCTCTTTTTCTAAATAGTAATCTTTTATTTATTTATTTATTTTTATGTTTATTTTTGGCTGTGTTGGGTCCTCGTTTCTGTGCAAGGTCTTTCTCTAGTTGCGGCAAGCGGGGGCCACTCTTCATCGCGGTGCGTGGGCCTCTTCACTATCGCGGCCTCTCTTGTTGCGGAGCACAGGCTCCAGACACGCAGGCTCAGTGGTTGTGGCTCACGGGCCCAGTTGCTCCAACGCATATGGGATCTTCCCGGACCAAGGATCGAACCCGTGTCCCCTGCATTGGCAGGCGGATTCTTAACCACTGCACCATCAGGGAAGTTCCACTGTGTCTTGATTACTGCTTTTTATTAAGTCTTGAAATCAGGTAATATAAGTCCTCCTATTTTTTCTTTTTCAAAGTTGGTTTTGGCTATTCTAGATCACTTGCATTTCCACATGAATTTTAGAATCAACTGTTAATTTCTACAAAAATCATACTGGGATTTGGACTGAGATTACATTGACTTTCTAGATCAGTTTGGGGAGAACTGACATCTCAGCAATATTGTGTCTTTCAATCTGTAAACATGGTATACCTCTCCATTTAAGTCTCGTTTAATTTCTCTTAGCAATGTTTCTAGTTTTCAGTGTATAGCATTTGCACATCGTTAGTCAGAGTTGTCCCTAAACATTTCATTTTTTGATGATATTGTAAATGATATTGTCTTTTAATTTCAACTTCCAATAGTTTGTTGCTAGTATATAGAAATACAATTGGTTTCTGCATTTTATATCTTGTGTCTTATAACCTTGCTAAACTAGTTCTAGTAACATTTTTGTAGCTTCATCAGAATGTTCTAAACAGATGGTTGTATCACCTGCAAATAAAGACAATTTTACTTTTTCCTTTCCAATCATTATGTCTTTTATTTATGTATGTATGTGTGTGTGTGTGTGTGTGTGTGTGTGTGTGTG